>NC_064830.1:74305055-74624707 GCF_024166365.1 Elephas maximus indicus
CGTGCAGGCAAGAAGGCAATGGGATGACTTATATAAAACCTTGAAAGAAAAAAAAAATGCTGATCAAAAATGATATATCCTGCAAAACTCTTGCTCAAATATAATGGTGAAATTAGGACATTTCCAGATAAACAGAAATTAAGAGAATATGTAAAACCCAAACCACATTTCCAAGAGTTATTAAAGGGAGTCCTTTGGTTAGAGAACAAACAACATCATAAAATAGCCTGAATCTAGGAAACAAGACTACATCAGCCAGATACCAATGTAGGTAATGAATTCTCAAGGATAAAGCAAAAGTAAAAGATTTACCAGAAGAAATCCTAAAGGTTAGGCTGTAAATGATAACAATGTGAGAACAATAAAAGAGGGAATAATTGGTGTAGGTGTAGAACTTTCAAATGGAGAGGAAGTCAAGACAATGCCAAATAATAAAAGACTGGTTCAAACTCAGGAAGACAAGGGTAAATTCAAGGTGACCACAAAGAATGTTAACAAACCTACTCATCAAAGAGGAAAAATGTAAAGTCTCAGTAAACACAAAATGTACAAAAATGAAAGAAAGGAAAAGAAAAATCCACAGACAAAAAGGAATTCAATACAGAAGAAGAAAAGAAATAAAGAAAATGCCAGCACCACACACACAAAAAAAAAGCACTATGAAATGACAGCAACAAACTCACACCCATCAATAATTACACTGATGTAAGTGGCCTAAATGCACGCATAAAGAGACAGAAAGTGACACAATGGAATAAGAATAACAAGACCGATCCATATACTGTCTGCAAAAGACACACCTTAGAAACAAAGACATAAATTAATTAAAAATCAAAGGATGAAAAAAATATGTCAAACAAACAATTACCAAAAAAAAAAAAAGAGCAGGAGTGGCAACGCTAATCTCAGGTAAAATAGACTTTAAAATAAAATCCACCATAGAAGACAAAAGGGGCATGATATAATGATTAAAATGGCAATCCATCATGAAGACTTAAGCATAATAAATATCTACGCAACCAGTGAGAGGGCTCCGAAACACATAAACTCGAACAGCAATGAAAAGAGAAATTGATTGTTCCACATTAATAGTAGGAGGCTTCAACACACCACCCTCGATAAGGGACAGAGTATGTAGAAAGAAAGCCAACAAAGATACAGAAGATTTAAAGGCCACAATCAGCCAACTTGACCCGGTAGACGTCTATAGAACAGTTCGCTTAACAGCTGCAAACGACACAATTTTTTCTAACACACATGGAATATTCTCCAGAACAGACCACATCTTAGGCCACAAAGCAACCCTCAACAAAACACTGAGATAATACAGAGTTTCTTCTCTGATCACAACACTATGAAAGTAGAAATTAACAACATGAGGAGTAAGAAAAAAAATTCAACCACATGGAAACTGAATAACACCCTGTGTAACAACCACTGGTTGATAGAAAAAATCCAAGACGGAATAAAAAAAATTCCTAGACTCAAATGAGAATGGAAACACATCATTCCAAAACCTCTGGACACAGCAAAGGCAGTGCTCAGAGGTCCATTTATACCAATAGACATACATCAAAAAAGCAGAAAGAGACAAAATCAAAATACTAGCAACACAATTCAAACAAATAGGAAGAGAAGAACAAAAGAAGGCCACAGACACCAGAAGAAAGGAAATAATAAAGATCAGAACAGAAATAAATAGAGAATGTAAAAACAATAAGAAGGATCAACAAAACCAAAAGTTGGCTCTTTGAAGGGATCAACAAAATTGACAACCATTGGCCAAATTGACAAAGGAAAAACAGGAGAAGATGCAAATTAACCACATAAGAAATGAAATGGGGGACATTACAACAGACCCAACTAAAATAAAAAGGATCACATGAGAGTACTATGAAAACCTATACTCCAAGAAATTTGAAAACCTAGAGGTAATGGACAAACTTCTAGAAACACACTACCAACCCAAAGTAACATGAGCTGAAGTTGAAAATCTGAATAGACCATAACAAGAGAAGAGACTGAAAAGGTAAAAAATAAATAAATAAAAATTTAAGAAGCCCTGCCCCAAATGGCATCACTGGAGAATTCTACCAAACATTCAGAGAAGAGCTTACACTAGTGTTTCTCAAACTATTTCAGAACATAGAAAGGAAGGGATACTTCCGAATTCATTCTATGAAACCAGCATAACCTTGTTACCAAAACCAGGCACAGACACCACAAAAAAGGAAAATTAATGACCAATATCACTCATGAATATAGATGTAAAATTTCTCAGCAAAATTCTATCCAATAGAATTCAGCATCATATCAAAAAAATAAAACACCACAACAAAGTGGGATTCATACCAGGTATGCAAGGATGGTTCAACATTAGAAAATCAATCAATGTAGTCCACCATATAAATAAAAAATCACATGATCATCTCAATCGAGGCTGAAAAGGCATTTGACAAAGTCCAACAACCATTCCTGATAAAAAAAAACTCTCAATAAAATAGGTAGAAAAAGAAAATTCCTCAACGTGATGAAGGGTATCTATACAAAACCAACAGCCAGCATCGTTACTAATGAAGAGAGGCTGAAAGATTACCCTTGAAAACAGGAACAAGACAAGGATGCCTTTATCACCATTCCTATTTAACATTGTAAAAGATATCATAGCATGAGCAATAAGGCAAGAAAAAGAAATAAAGGGTACCCAAACTGGTAACAAAGAAATAAAACTGTCTGTATTTGCAGATGATATGATACTATACATAAAATACTCAAAAGACTTCACGAGAAAACTACTGGAACTAATAGAAAGATTCAGCAGATTAGCAGGATATAAGATAAACATAGGAAAATCATTTGGATTCCTATACATCGATAAAGGGAAGGACAAAAAGGAAATCAGGAAAACGATACCATTTATAATAGCCCCTAAAAACATAAAATATTTAGGAATAAATCTAATCAAGGATGTAAAAGACGTGTACAAAGAAAACTACAAAACACTACTGCAAGAAATCAGAAGAGAGCTACAGAAATGGAAGAACATACCATGCTCACAAATAGGTGGACTCAACATTGGGAAAATGTCGCTTCTACCCAAAGCGATCTACAAACACAATGCAATCTGGATCCAAAATACCAACAGCATTCTTTAAAGAGATGGAAAACCTAATCCTTAACTTTATATGGAAGGGGAAGTGGCACCGGATAAGTAAAGCGCTACTAAAGAAGAAGAATAAAGTAGGGGTACTCACACTACCTCACCTGAGAACCTACTCTACAGCTATGGTAGTCAAAACAGCCTGGTGCTGTTCCAAGGACAGATACATTGACAAATGGAACAGAATCGAGAACCCCAATTTAAATCCATCCATCTATGGTCACCTGATCTTCTACAAGGGCCCAAAATCCATCAAATGGGGAAAAGACAGTCTTTTTAACAAGTGGTACTGGCAAAACTGGATATCCATTTGCAAACAAATAGAACAGGAACCATACGTTACACAATACACAAAAACTGATTCCAAATGGATCAAAGACCTCAATATAAAAGCCAAAAGTATAAAGATCATAGAAGTGAAAATAGGATCAGTGCTAGAGGCCCTAATACATGGCATTAACAGGATACACACCGAAACTAAGGACACAAACTCTAGAAGATAAGCTAGATAACTGGGATCTTCTGAAAATTAAACAATTCTGGTCATCAAAAGACTTCACCAAAAGAGTAAAAAGAGAACCTACAGACTGGGAGAAAAATTTTGGCTATGACAAATCTGACAAAGGTCTAATATCTAAAGAAAAACCCAACACATCTACAACAAAAAGACAAATTATCCAATTAAAAAATGGCCCAATGATATGAAGAGACACTTCACCAAAGAAGACATTGAAGCAGCTAACGGACATAAGGAAATGCTCCAAATCACTAGCCATTAGAGAAATGCAAATCAAAGTGACAATGAGATACCATCTCACCCTGGCATTACTGACACAAATTATAAAAACAAAAAGTAAGAAATGTGGGAGAGGCTGCAGGGAGATTGGAACCCTTATGCAGTGATGGTGGGAATGCAAAATGGCACAACCATTTTGGGAAACGATATGGTGCTGCCTTAGAAAGCTAGAAATAGAAAATACCTTATGATCCAGCAATCTCACTCCTAGGAATATATCCTAGAGAAATAATAGCTGTCGCCCTTGTTCTTTGCAGCATTGTGTACAGTAGCGAAAAGGTGCAAACAACCTAGGTGCTCATCAGTAGATGAATGGATAAACGGCTATGGTACATACACACAACTGAGTACTTCCCAAGTATAAAGAAAAATGATGCGAAGCATCTCACAACATGGATGAATCTGAAGGGCATTATGCTGAGTGAAGTAAGTCAATCACAAAAGGGCAAATATTGTATGAGACCACTATTATAAAATCTCACAAAAAAGTTTATGCACGAAAAGAAACGACCTTTGATGGTTATGAGAGAGGGGAGGGGTGGCGATGGAAAAACACTAAATAGACAATAAATATGCAGTAATTTTAGTGAAGGGTAAGACAGTACACAATACTTGGGAAGCAAGCGTAACCTGTCCAAGGCAAGGTCGTGGAAGCTCCATAGACACATCCAAACTCCCTGAGGGACTGAAACACTGGCTGAGGGATGTGGGGACCATGGTCTCGGGGAACATCTAGCTCAACTGGCATAACATAGTTTACAAGGGAAATGTTCTCCATTCTCCTTTGGTGAGTAGTGTCTGAGATCTTAAAAGCTTAGGAGTGGCCTATAAGATACTCCCCTGGCCTCACCCCATCTGGTGCAAGGGAGAATGAAGAAAACCAAAGACACAAGGGAAAGATAGTCCAGAAGACTGATGGACCACAATTCCACCAGACTTAGTCCAGCACAAGTAGATGGTGCCTGGCTGCCACCACTGACTGCTGTGACAGGGATCACAATAGAATATCTGAGACAGAGCTGGAGAAAAATGTAGAACAAAATTACAACAAAAACCGCCCAGGTTTAATGGCTTGACACAGACAAGAGAAACCCTCAGAGTATGTATGGCCCCCAGACACCGTTGTAGCTCAGTAATGAAGTCACTCCTGAGGTTCACCCTTCAGCCAAAGATTAGACAGGCCTATAAAACAAAAGCGTACTAAAGGGGCACACCAGCCCTGGGGCAAGGACTAGAAAGCAGGAGGGGAGAGGAAAGCTGTTAAGAAGGAACCCGAGGTCGAGAAGGGGAGAGTGTTGACATGTCGTGGGGTTGGTAACCAAAGTCACAAAAAACAATGTGTACATATTGTTTAATGAAAAGCTAGTTTGTTCTGTAAATCTTCATCTCGATTACAAGAAAAAAAGAGTACAGATGTAAAAATCCTCAACCAAATACCAGCAATGCAAATCCAGCAGCACATCTAAAGGATTATAAACCATGAGCAAGAAGGATTTATCCCAGAAACGTAATGATGATTTGAAATAAAACCAATCAAGGTAATATAGTACATTAATAGAATGAAGCACAAAATCCCACACATGATCGTGTTAATTGATGCAGACAAAGCATTTGAGAATATCCAATACTCTTGGATGAAAAAATTGTTCAGAAAGTTTGAACTCAGAGGGAACGTCCTCAACATAATAAAGCCCATATGTGAAAAACCCACAGCCAACATCTACTCAATGGTGAATGACTGGAAGCTTTTCCCCTAACATCAGGAACAGGACAAGGATCCTTGCTGCCAATGCTTCTATTCAACACGTAGCGGAAGTTCTAGCCAGATTAGTCAGGCAAGAAAAAGAAGTAATTATCCAAATTAGACTGGAAAAAGAAAAGCAGGATACACAATATTGCTGATGAAATTCCCATTTAAATGTTTCTCTACATAAAAGTGGCGTTGGGTGAAAATATCACTTAGAATTGGGAATATCCGTCATTCCCAGGGGGGTGCAGCCACCGCTAAACAACCAGCACAGAGCGGCCCTCCCTGAGCCCCAACAGTCAGCAGAGGGGACGCTGTCGCCTTTTTGACCCAGGGTGCCTAGAAGAGATGGTGGAGGCAGGCTTCAGCCTGGGGGGTGACGGGGCCCCTGGGGCAGGAAAAAGAGCTTCGTTTCCACAGGACCCAGCCCCAGGGAGGTCCCCCGCGGCTTTGGGACTCAAGACTCAACAGTGAGTACAAAACTTCCTTTTCTGGCCCTGAGTGTTGAGGAGAAGCGGTTTTGCTGCAGCTTCTCCAGGCCAGTCATTGTGGAGGTCGAGGTGAAAGGGGAGATATGCGCCCCTGTGCACCGGTTGTTGTTATCTTTTTAATGGTTCTTTTTTTACCAATAGAAGGAGCCCTGGTGGTACAGTGGTGAAGCGCTTGGCTGCTTGGCGGTTTGCGGTTGGAACCCACCAGCCACTCAGCTGGAGAAAGATGTGGCAGTCAGCTTCCCTAAAGATGACAACTTTGGAAGCCCTGTGGGCCAGTTCTACTCTGTCCTGTAGGGTTGATATGAGTTGCAGTAGACTTGATGGCAGTGGGGTTTTTTTTGTTGCTTTTTTTACGTATAACTTTAAAGTAGCTGGGAAATAGTAAAAAACTGAAAAGTAGGTTATTAAAACACTGAACATTACTTATTTTTCTTTATTAAAATATTAGGAATTACTCTAATTTTACTGTCCTTGTTTTTGTGAAAGTGTGGGGGTGGTTAGTTGCAGTAGAGTGGATTCCAGTCTGATTCAAGGAGATCACATGTGTGCAGAGTAGGACTGCTCCATAGGGCTTTCAAGGCTGTGATCTTATTGGAAGCAGATTGCCAGGCTTGCCTTACAGTGCGCCTCTGGGTGGGTTCCAACCACCAGCTGTTTGGCTTGTAGTCCAGCCCTTAACTGTCTGCACAACTCAGGGAATCCTCATGAGAGCATTAAAACAACAACAACAAAAACGTTTCTGTTGCGTCCAAACTATAGCAACCCTATAGGACAGAGTAGAACTGCCCCATGGGCTTTCCAAGGAGTGACTGGTGGGTTGGAACTGCAAACCTTTTGGTTAGCAGCCTAGTTCTTAACCACTGTGCCACCAGGGCTGCCCCGGAAGCATAGTCATCAATAACTTTTTAAAAAATAATTTTTATTGTGCTTTAAGTGAAAGTTTACAAATCAAGTCAGCCTGTCACATATAAACTTATATACACCTTACTACATACTCCCATTTACTCTCCTCCTAATGAGTCAGCCTATTCCCTCTTTCCAGTCTCTCCTTTAGTGACCGTTTTGCCAGTTTCTAACCCTCTCTACCCTCCCATCTCCTCTCCAGACAGGAGATGCCATCACAGTCTCAGGTGTCCACCTGATACTAGTAGCTCACTCTTCATCAGCATCTCTCTCCAACCCATTGTCCAGTCCCTTCCATGTCTGATGAGTTGTCTTCGAGAATGGTTCCTGTCCTGGGCCAACAGAAGGTTTGGGGACCATGACTGCTGGGATTCTTCTAGTCTCAGTCAGAGCATTAAGTCTGGTCTTTTTATGAGAATTTGGGGTCTGCATCCCACTGATCTCCTGCTCCCTCAGTGGTTCTCTGTTGTGCTTCCTGTCAGGGCAGTCATCGGTTGTGGCCAGGCACCATCTAGTTCTTCTGGTCTCAGGATGATGTAAGTCTCTCGTTCATGTGGCCCTTTCTGTCTTTTGGGCTCATAGTTATTGTGTGACCTTGGTGTTCTTCATTCTCCTTTGATCCAGGTGGGTTGAGACCAATTGTTGCATCTTAGATGGCCACTTGTTAGCATTTAAGACCCCAAACGCAACCCTTCAAAGTGGGATGCAGAATGTTTTCTTAATAGAATTTATTTTGCCAATTGACTTAGAAGTCCCCTTAAGCCATCGTCCCTAAACTCCTGCCCTTGCTCCGCTGACCTTTGAAGCATTCAGTTTATCCAGGAAACTTCTTTGCTTTTGGTCCAGTCCAGTTGAGCTGACCTTCCCTGTATTGAGTATTGTCCTTCCCTTCACCTAAAGTAGTTCTTATCTACTATCTAATCAGTAAATAACCCTCTCCCACCCTCCCTCCCTCCCCCCTCTCATAACCACAAAAGAATGTGTTCTTCTCAGTTTATACTATTTCTCAAGATCTTATAATAGTGGTCTTATACAATATTTGTCCTTTTGCATCTGACTAATTTCACACAGCATAATGCCTTCCAGTTCCTCCATGTTATGAAATGCTTCACAGATTCATCACTCTTCTTTATCGATGCATAGTATTCCATCCTGTGAATATACCATAATTTATTTAACCATTCATCTGTTGATGGACACCTTGGTTGCTTCCAGCTTTTTGCTATTGTAAACAGAGCTGCAATAAACATGGATGTGCATATATCTGTTCGTGTAAAGGCTCTTGTTTCTCTAGGGTGTATTCCGAGGAGTGGGATTTCTGGGTTGTATGGTAGTTCTATTTCTAACTGTTTAAGAAAACGCCAGATAGATTTCCAAAGTTCCCACCAGAAGTGTATAAGAGTTCCATTCTCTCCACAGCCTCTCCAACATTTATTATTTTGTGTTTTTTGGATTAATGCCAGCCTTGTTAGAGTGAGATGGAATCTCATCGTAGTTTTAATTTGCATTTCTCTAATGGCTAATGATCGAGAGCATTTTCTCACGTATCTGTTAGCTGCCTGAATATCTTCTTTAGTGAACTGCGTGTTCATATCCTTTGCCCACTTTTTGATTGGGTTGTTTGTCTTTTTGTGGTTGAGTTTTAACAGAATCATGTAGATTTTAGAGATCAGGCGCTGGTCGGAGATGTCATAGCTGAAAATTTTTTCCCAATCTGTAGGTGGTCTTTTTACTCTTTTGGTGAAGTCTTTAGATGAGCATAGGTGTTTGATTTTTAGGAGCTCCCAGTTATCTGGTTTCTCTTCGTCATTTTTAGTAATCTTTTGTATTCTGTTTATGCCTTGTATTAGGGCTCCTAAGGTTGTCCCTATTTTTTCTTCGATGATCTTTATTGTTTTAGTCTTTATGTTTAGGTCTTTGATCCACTTGGAGTTGGTTTTTGTGCATGCTGTGAGGTATGGGTCCTGTTTCACTTTTTTGCAAATGGCTATCCAGTTATGCCAGCACCATTTGTTAAAAAGACTATCTTTTCCCTAATTAACTGACACTAGGCCTTTGTCAAATATCAGCTGCTCATATGTGGATTGATTTATATCTGGGTTCTCAATTCTATTCCATTGGTCTATTTGCCTGTTGTTGTACCAGTACCAGGCTGTTTTGACTACTGTGGCTGTATATATGTTCTAAAATCAGGTAGAGTGAGGCCTCCCACTTTCTTCTTCTTTTTCAGTAATGCTTTACTTATCCGGGGCTTCTTTCTCTTCCATATGAAGTTGGCGATTTGTTTCTCCATCACATTAAAAAATGTCATTGGAATTTGGATCGGAAGTGCATTGTATGTATAGATGGCTTTTGGTAGAATAGACATTTTTACTATGTTAAGTCTCCCTGTGCATGAGCAAGGTATGTTTTTCCACTTATGTAGGTCCCTTGTAGTTTCTTGTACTAGTACTTTGTAGTTTTCCTTGTATAGGTCTTTTACATCTTTGGTAAGATTTATTCCTAAGTATTTGATCTTCTTGCGGGCTACTGTGAATGGTATTGGTTTGGCGATTTCCTCTTTGATGTTCTTTTTGTTGATGTAGAGGAATCCAAGTGACTTTTGTATGTTTATCTTGTAACCTGAGACTCTGCCAAACTCTTCTATTAGTTTCAGTAGTTTTCTGGAGGATTCCTTAGGGTTTTCTGTGTATAAGATCATGTCATCTGCAAATGGAGATAATTTTACTTCCTCCTTGCCAATCTGGATGCCCTTTATTTCTTTGTCTAGCCTAATTGCTCTGGCTAGGACCTCTAGCACAATGTTGAATAAGAGCGGTGATAAAGGGCATCCTTGTGTGGTTCCCGTTCTTAAGGGAAATGCTTTCAGGCTCCCTCCATTTAGAATGATGTTGGCTGTTGGCTTTGTATAGTTGCCCTTTATTATGTTGAGGAATTTTCCTTCAATTCCTATTTTGCTGAGAGTTTTTATCATGAATGGGTGTTGGACTTTGTCAAATGCCTTTTCTGCATCAACTGATAAGATCATGTGGTTTTTGTCTTTTGTTTTATTTATATGGTGGATTACATTAATGGTTTTTCTAATATTAAACTAACCTTGCATACCTGGTATAAATCCCACTTGGTCATGGTGGATTATTTTTTTGATATGTTATTGAATTCTATTGGCTAGAATTTTGTTGAGGATTTTTGCATCTATGTTCATGAGGGATATAGGTCTGTCTTTACCTGGTTTTGGTATCAGGGATATGCTGGCTTCATAGGATGAGTTCGGTAGTATTCCATCATTTTCTGTGCTTTGAAATACCGTTAGTAGTAGTGGTATTAACTCTTCTCTGAAAGTTTGATAGAAGTCTGCAGTGAAGCCGTCCGGGCCAGGGCTTTTTTTCGTTGGGAGTTTTTTGATTACCTTTTCAATGTCTTTTTTTGTTATGGGTCTATTTAGTTGTTCTACTTCTGATTGTGTTAGTTTAGGTAGGTAGTGTTTTTCTAGGAATTCATCCATTTCTTCTAGGTTTTCAAATTTGTTAGAGTACAATTTTTCATAATAATCGGATATGATTCTTTTAATTTCAGTTGCGTCTGTTGTGATATGGCCCATCTCGTTTCTTATTCGGGTTATTTGTTTCCTTTCCTGTATTTCTTTAGTCAGTCTGGCCAATGGTTTATCAAATTTGTTAATTTTTTCAAAGAACCAGCTTTTGGCTTTGTTAATTTTTTAAATTGTTTTTCTGTTCTCTAATTCATTTAGTTCAGCTCTAATTTTTATTATTTGTTTTCTTCTGGTGCCTGATGGATTCCTTTGCTGCTCACTTTCTATTTGTTCAAGTTGTAGGGACAGTTCTCTGATTTTGGCTCTTCTTTTTGTATGTGTGCATTTATCGATATAAATTGACCTCTGAGCACTGCTTTTGCTGTGTCCCACAGGTTTTGATAGGAAGTGTTTTCATTCTCGTTGAATTCTATGAATTTCTTTATTCCCTCCTTAATGTCTTCTATAACCCAGGGTTTTTTCAGCAGGGTATTGTTCAGTTTCCAAGTATTTGTTTTCTTTTCCCTAATTTTTCTGTTATTGATTTCCACTTTTATGGCCTTGTGGTCTGAGAAGATGCTTTGTAATATTTCGATGTTTTGGATTCTGCAAAGGTTTGTTTTATGACCTAATATGTGATCTATTCTAGAGAATGTTCCATGTGCACTAGAGAAAAAAAGTATACTTTGCAGCTGTTGGGTGGAGTGTTCTGTACAAGTGTATGAGGTCAAGTTGGTTGATTGTAGCAATTAGGTCTTCCGTGTCCCTGTTGAGCTTCTCACTGGAAGTCCTATCCTTCTCCGAAAGTGGTGTGTTGAAGTCTCCTACTATAATTGTGGAGGTGTCTGTCTCACTTTTCAGTTCTGTTAAAGTTTGTTTTATGTATCTTGCAGCCCTGTCATTGGGTGCATAAATATTTAATATGGTTATATCTTCCTGGTCAATTGTCCCTTTAATCATTATGTAGTGTCCTTCTTTATCCTTTGTGGTGGATTTAACTTTAAAGTCTATTTTGTCAGAAATTAATATTGCTACTCCTGCTCTTTTTTGATTGTTATTTGCTTGATATATTTTTTTCCATCCTTTGATTTTTAGTTTGTTCGTGTCTCTAAGTCTAAGGTGTGTCTCTTGTAGGCAGCATATAGACGGATCGTGTTTCTTTATCCACTCTGAGACTCTCTGTCTCTTCATTGGTGCATTTAGTCCATTTACATTCAGCGTAATCATAGATAAGTGTGTGTTTAGTGCTGTCATTTTGATGCCTTTTTGTGCGTGTTGTTGACAATTTCATTTTTCCACTTGCTTTTTTGTGCTGAGACTTTTTTTTTGTAAATTGTGTGTTCCTCATTTTCATAGTAGTTGAATTTATGTTTGCTGAGTCGTTACGTTTTTCTTGGTTTTTATTTTGAGTTATGGAATTGTTAGACCTCTTCGTGGTTACCTTAATATTTACCCCTATTTTTCTAAGTAAAAACCGAACTTGTATCGTCCTATATCGCCTTGTTTTCCTCTCCATATGGCAGTTCTGTGCCTCCCGTATTTAGTCCCTCTTTTTGATTTTTGTGATCTTTTACATAATTACTTCAATGATTCCCTGTTTTGAGCATTTTTTTTCTTTTTAAAATTAATCTTAATTTGTTTTTGTGATTTGCCTGTTTGAGTTGATATCAGGATGTTCTGTTCTGTGTTGTGTTGGTATCTGATATTATTGATTTTCTGACCAAACAATATCCTTTAGTATTTCTTGTAGCTTTGGTTTGGTTTTTGCAAATTCTGTAAGCTTGTGTTTATCTGTAAATGTCTTAATTTCACCTTCGTATTTGAGAGAGAGTTTTGCTGGATATATGATCCTTGGCTGGCAGTTTTTCTCCTTCAGTGCTCTGTATATGTCATCCCATTGACTTCTAGACTGCATGGTTTCTGCTGAGTAGTCTGAACTTATTCTTATTGATTCTCCTTTGTAGGAGACCTTTCTCTTATCCCTGGCTGCTTTTAAAATTTTCTCTTTATCTTTGGTTTTGGCAAGTTTGATGATAATATGTCTTGGTGATTTTCTTTTTGGATCAGTCTTATATGGGGTTCAATGAGCATCTTGGATAGATATCCTTTCGTCTTTCATGATGTCAGGGAAGTTTTCTGCCAACAGATCTTCAGGTATTCTGTCTGTATTTTCTGTTATCCCTCCCTGTTCGGGAACTCCAATCACATGCAAGTTATTCTTCTTGATAGAGTCCCAGATGATTCTTAGGGTTTCTTCATTTTTTTTAATTCTTTTATCTGATTTCTCTTCAACTATATTGGTGTAAATTGCCTTATCCTCCAACCCCCCACTCTGCATTCCAGCTGCTTGATTCTGCTCCTCTGACTTCCTCTTGCATTGTCTAATTCTGTAATTTTCCTGTTAATCTTTTGGATTTCTGAATGCTGTCTCCCTATGGATTCTTGCAGCTTATTAATTTTTCCACTATGTTCTTGAATAATCTTTTTGGTGTCTTCAACTGCTTTATCAGTGTGTTCCTTGGCTTTTTCTGTAGATTGCCTTATTTCATTTTTGAGGTCCTCCCTGATGTCTTGAAGCATTCTGTAAATTAGTTTTTATATTCTGCATCTGGCAATTCCAGGATTGTATCTCCATTTGGGAAAGATTTTGATTCTTTAATTTGGGGAGTTGTAAAAGCAATCACGGTCTGCTTATTTATGTGGTTTGATATCGACTGCTGTCTCCGAGCCATCTATAAGATATTGTAATGATTTATTTTATATTTGCTCACTGAGTCTTGTTTTGTTTTCTTTCAATATATGTAGATGGGCTACTAGATTGCGCTGTCTTGATTGTTGTAGCCTTTGAATCACTTATGTCCTATTACCCGCTGGTTTCGGCTGTTACCAGATATATAAGCCTAAGAGTCCATTCACTATTCTTGAGTAGAATCTGATTTTGAGTCACTAAGTGTGTGATGTAGACTGTCACCTATTAACTTAGAGAAGTAGTGGTGATAGTTATGTGCACCAGATTGTACTAGCAGGAGGGGGTCATACTCCAGGGGGGGCAGGATGCTGACAGGCTTCCCCCAAGTGTCAGTGAGGTAGGTGTGTCTCTATTGCTAAAGCACTTTGGTGGGTGGGCTCTGCAGCTGTACCTTAGGCACCCAATGCATTTACCTCTACAGATTGGTAGGTGTCACTATCCTCAGACCCCTTTGGCAGGAGGCTAGGTGGTTTGGGTGGAGCTTCAGCTGTCAGTTCCCCGTTGTGGGTCAGTGAAAAAAAAACAGGGCTCTGTTTAATAGGTAGAGATATCAGACCTGGAACACGTGTCTTTCCAGTAATTGGCTAAAACAATTACAGTCAGATCACTATCAGAATTGCCTTTGCATTATAATAGCCACCTTGTTCCCTGTAGGGATGAAAGCCCAAGACTGTGGATTTCATATGCTTGGCTGGAGCTGGTTCTGTATTTTTATTCCAATTTTGGGAAGTCAGGGAAGGATTTTTGGTCCCGGGGTTAGAGAACCCAGTACCTACTGGGTACTGGGTTCTCTCAGGCCAGGAGAATGGGTTAGGAAAAGACAAAAAAACAAAAACAAAAAACAGCAGAACACTTTGCTCCCTGGCCCAGGAAATTCCAATGTTAATGAAGCCACCTGGGAAGGGAGGGGAGGGGTCAGATAGATAGGAGAGAGTAGCACCCAGGAATATAGACAAAGTTACTTATCTTGCTTGGTGATGACTGTTTTATCTGAGATTCCCGAGGGGCGTGTAGCCTGTGTGCGCTGGCTGGGTCGAGATTGCCCCCGAGGGTCAGGCCCGCGTCCCGTGCTTGTGCTGTCTCAGAAGCAGTGGTCAGTTCCTCCGCTCCCAGTCCAAATCCCAGCGCCAAGGTTCCCAAGCTGGTACGCCGCACTCCAGGCTCCAAAACCAATTGTTGCCTCCCGGTGACTTCTCCTTTGAGCCGCGTCGCTGCGCTGCCTGTGTGCACTGGCTGGGTTTCCCCCGAGGTCGCTTCTGGGGGCTAGGGCTGCGTCCCGTGTTTGCGCCCTCTCAGGAAACCGTGCTCAGCTCCCCGGCGCCGAGTCCAAAGCCTGGCGCCAAGGTTTTCTCACTGGGACGCTAGCTCCAGGCTCTGAAAAGAGTCGCTGCTTCCCGGGGTTGCTCGTTCTCTCATTAGCGGCGTCAGTGTGCAGCCTGCTTGTGCTGGCTGAGTCTCTGTCACTCAGGTCAACTCTTGGATGTCAGGGTTCGTAGATTGTCATGTATGTGACCGATTCACTTGTTTTTCTGAGTCTTTGATGCAAGAGGGATCCTAGGTAGCTTCTACCTAGTCAGCCATCTTGGCACCGCCCATCAATAATATTTTACATCTGTAATTCTTAATTTGTCTCATTTTCAATGGAGATAATTGTTGTGTTTGTCGATTTTGATGACCTCAAAGAATTTTAAATTTCAGCTTTCTGAACCATCTTTCATAGGATCCATTGGGATCATTAATGTTTTAAAAAAAACAAATTACCAAGGCACGTTCCAAGTTGGGATAATATCGTACTAAGCACAATTCGTAAGTCAGATGTAGATGAACAAAGAACATTAATACATTTTTTGGTGCCAACTGTTGATATTTTACACAGCTTAAAACTGTAAGATGAAACTTCTACAAGATATAATTTGCTAGAATATTTAAGAGCCAATCAAATGACTGCAAATTGGATGTTTTCATTGAAAATACATTTTTTCTATTAAACAGTCAAGATTTGAAAACTGAATTTTTTTATATCTTCACTTCAAAGGTGAAATCAGGATGTCCATAATGTCCTGTTTAAAATATATCTATTCCTGTAATAATTGATAGTTAGATCCAGGGAGTCATACACGTCCCATTCCTTTACTTTTCTTTATTTTCAAATTCAGAAATGTACTCATATGTCTTGTTAAAGTTTTACATTCACCAAACATGCTTTCAATGTTACTTTTTCTCATTTGCTGTAAGCAAGGGGCTAGGCCTTCTCATAGGCCTGGAGCTTGATATACACTCTGGATTTCACACTGGACAGCTTTATTGACTCTTTCCACTTGGTTTAAAATATCATCCCACATTCAGGAGTTGCATAAAAGGTTGTAATCTATTTGCACAAATATGCTTTTCATTTTGAGCAGAGGCACTTTCTCCCTTTGGTATTTTATGTGTATTTTATTGGGATAATATGTGAATTTGTATGGGCATTGCCCTGATCACCATACATCTGAGCTTGACATCCATTGGGTGTCCTTATATGTTTATAATGTAGTTTTTAGAATAAACATGAGAATATCCTATCTTCTCATTTAATTAAAAAGGAAGTGATGTATCGTTTTTCTACATTTTAAGGAAAGTCTGGTGGCGTAGTAGTTAAGAGCTGCAGCTGCTAACCAAACAGTCAGCAGTTGAAATCCACCAGGCACTCCTTGGAAACCCTGTGGGGCAGTTCTACTCTGTGCTGTATTTTAAAAGGTTGTTGTTGTTATTTGCCATGGAGTCCATTCCGACCCACAGCAACTTTATATGACATAATGAAGTCCATCGTTGTGGCTGTTGTGTCAGTCCATCTCATTGGGGGTTTCCCTTGTTTTTGTTGCCTCTTTATGTTACCAAACACAATGTCCTTCTCTAGCAAGTGGTCTTTCCTGATGACACGTCCAAAATAAGCAAAACAAAGTAGATCTTGACATCTTCATTTCTAAGGAGCCTCCTGCTTGTATTTCTTCTAAGACTGACTTGTTTGTTCTTCTGGCACTCCACAGTATATTCAATATTTTTTGCCAACACCACAGTTTAAATGCATCAGTTCTTCTTCTGCCTTCCTTTTTCATTGTCCGAGTTTCCCATGTATATGAGGTGATTGAAAAGACCATGGCTTAGGCCAGGGGCATCTTAGTCATCAAAGTAACTTTTCAGTTTTCAAAACTTTAAAGAGGTCGTGTGCAGCAGATTTGCCCAATGCAATACATTTTTTGATTTCTTGACTGCTGCTTGCATGGATATTGATTGTTCATCCAAGTAGAGTGAAATCCTTGAAAACTTCAGTTTCGTTGCCATTTATCATGACGTTGTTTATTGGTCCAGGTGTGAGTATTTTTCTCTTCTTCACATTCAGGCATAATCTATACGGAAGGCTGTGTCTTTAACTTCATCGGCAAGTGCTTCAAGTCGTCTTCATTTTCTGCAAGCAAAGTTGTGTCAACTGAGTTTGTTAATGAGTCCCATTATTTGTAATGTTACTCCTGTCTAGGATATACTTTCTTTATTAACTAGGCATTTCCTCTGTTGATCCTCTAGGACAGTCCCCTTGCCTTTCCTTACATTTACACACACAGGTAGGATTGACACACAAAATTAATCATCACAACACCTATGAAAATGAACAACAGTTCCTGTGGCATCCCTTGACCTATTCATCCACCAGGCTTCATAGGACCCCCCCACTCCACCCCAACTCTAAGGGCCCCTAACAGGGTTCTAGCCCCAACCTTGGGCCCAGAGGCTCTTCTCAAAGCTACCCTGCCCTGACCACTCTCAGCACCTTGGGCAGAGCATGAATTTGGACCCAGGAAAGGACTCCCTGTTGTGACAGCTTCAGTGGAGCGGGGCATGTCTGAGCTTTAGCCGTATTTGCCTGCAGTGGCCTCTGTTGGGAGTGCCGGGTCTGTCTGTCCTCTGGCACCAAAGGACTGTGCGTGTGTGTGTCTGTGTGCAGTTGTGAAATCTGTGTGGCTGTGTCTGTCTGAGTTTCTGAGTCTATGAGTATATTGATTGTGTGTTTTGTTTTCCCCTGTGTGGCTGTTGTGTGTATCTCTGTGCCCTTCTCTGTATATGTGTGTGTGTGTGTTTGTGCATCTGTCAGTGAAAGGGTGTGTGTCAGTTGTGGAAATCCATGTAATCCATGTGTCTCTGTGCCTGTGGTGTGTGTGGGAATGTGTGTCCTTGTTGGAGTATGTGTATTCTGGATCCATGGGTGTGTGGATTTGCACCTTTAGGTGTTCCTGAGTGTGGATCTGTGTGTGCGTGTGCCCATCATGTGGCAGTTTGTCCTGGGTGGACGTCTAGTGTGGCCCTGAGTGTGTGTCTGTGTGAGCCTCTCCATGAGCCCACACCCTTTGCCCAGGTATGTCTGGGTGGTCCTTGTCTGCACGTCTCCATGCTCGTTGTGTGTGTACACTTCTCACTGAGTGTGTTCGTGTGTGTGTACCCCAGGAACACACAGACACAGCGGGGACTTCCTCGAGAGCCACTCCAGAGGTGGGTGAGACTAGGCAGTATGTCCATCCTCCTCCCTCAGGTGGGGCTGGACCCTTCTGCCCCTGCTCCTCTCAGCCTCTGCTGTCCTCCTGGTAGTCCCACCTCAGCCTCAAGGATGGAGGCAGTGAAGGGTCAGTTCACGTGGCCCCCAGCCAGGGGGCAACTGCAGAGTGCTAGAGTGAGTGGGAGGGCTAGAGAGGGTCCTGGGTTCCAGGGGAGGTTCTGGGGGAGTCCTGGGTCCCTGGGAGGGGTGTTTGAGTGGGTGTCCCTTGGGAGGGCTGGGATCTGAGGGCTCTGTATCCCTGGGTTGGGGCAAGTAGCTGGAGTTTGGTGGGAGTTTTGGGGGAGTCCTGGATTCCTGGGCATAGGTTGAGTTGGGGAATTCTGTAGGGAAATTCAAGGGGGAAGGCTTCTGGGGCCCTGGTTAGGGGTGAGTGGGCAGCACACCTGGGGAGGACTTGGGTCCCCAGAGAGCCCTGATCCTTAAGTCCTCATGGTGGCCAGGAGCTGTGGTGGTAGCATCAACAGCAGCATTACTGTCAGGCACAAAGTGACAGACCCACTGGATGGTGGCAGGTGCTGGACTATCTATCCAGCAAGTGCAGCCACCAAGGGAGGGCCGAGCCCCCAGAAGCCCCTCCCAGGCCACTCCTGGGTTCACCCTTGTGTGGAGCCAAGAGGAGCCCAAAGGGCTAAAGCCTAGGGCCACCTGGAATTTCCCTCCCAACCTCAGTGTCCCTGACCATGGGAATGGGTACACTGGGCCACCTGATGGTGCTGAATCGAGGAGGGAGAACCTATCTGGCCGGGGTTATCTCAGATTGGGGGTTGGGGAGGATGGCAGAAGAAGTTGTGAGAAGACTTAGCACAGGCCCAGGCATGGAACAAGCTCGCAAAACAAAGGCACTGTAGACATTGATGGTGGCATTTTATTACCCCTCATCCCTAGTCCCAGCACTCACTTGGCCAATCCCAAAGGGATAGAGCAGGGAAGGAGGGGCAGTGAGTGAATTTAACTTCAAAGAAGAAAAGTGTAGGAATCTAGGCACTCCTGATCCCCTTTGAAATCAACTCTCTTAACACAACTCCCTCCACCATGTTGGGGAAACTGAGGCTGCTGGGGGTGTGTCCAAGTTCACTCAATGGGCCTGAGTTAACTCGTTGATTATATCCACCCAAACTCATTTTTCCGAGGTTCACTCTGTTTGATCTTGCCAGTAATGGTTTTGGGCAGCTCTGAGATAGAACTCCACCTGGATAAGGAAGAACCATATCCAACCTGACTCAGTCCTGCTATCATTTCCTTCCGTTTCCCACTCCCTTCCTTGCCACCTGCACAGACCCCAGAGAGGCTAACACCATGTAGGGGTCTCCATGGGGCTCACCAGGTATCTCAGGTCCTCCTCCTGACTTCTGGAGGGTGGATGTAGCCACAAGACATGCTTTGGCCAATGAACTGTGAAGTGTGTCACCTCTAGGCAGAACAGTTCAGAACCCTTCAGATGGGAAGCTGACCACCCTGTCTTCCCATCAGAATAGTACATGACAGGTGTGTACATGGTATTCGTGCTTTATCCAGGTCCCAGGGTGACGGAACATGGAGCAGAGTTCCCAGGAGACCCATGGTAAAAAACTTTCTTCGCTCTCAGCCACTGAGACTCTAGAGCTGTTTGTTATTGTCTTAGGCTGGGTTCTCTAGAGAGGAAAAACCCGTATACCTTATATATGTATATGTACAAAGAAAAATATATATATAAACCAAACCAAAACCAAACCCAGTGCCTTCGAGTTGAGTCCTATTCATAGCGACCCTATAGGACAGAGTAGAACTGCCGCATAGAGTTTCCAAGGAACGCCTGGTGGATTCAAACTGCCGACCCTTTGGTTAGCAGCTGTAGCACTTAACCACTATGCCACCAGCCTTTCCATATATATGTGTATGATCCATTGCCGTATATATGTATGTATATATATATGTATATACATGCATATATATACACACACGTATATATAGAGAGAGAGAGAGATTTATATCAAGGAAATGGCTCACGCCATTGTAGAGGCAGGAATGTCCCAAGTCCGTGGGTCAGAATGGAGGCTTCTCCTGATTGACGCAGCTGAAGGGGCAGGCAAATTCAAGATCATCAGGTTGGAGAGCAGGGCTGTTGTTCACAAACTGTGAAGATTGATGAATCCCAAGATCGGCAGGCAAGACCTCAGATAAACAGCTAGCTCAGGCCCCGGGAACTGGAGATCAGATGAACAGGAGTCAGCTGCAGGATCCAGAACTGGCAAAAGGCCCTGAGCTGTGTCAGAATGTTCTCGCACACTCGATAGAGACCACACACCCAAGGAAACTTCCTTTGAACTGACTGGCTACTCACAGCAGATCCCATCGTGGGGGTGATCACGCATCAGATCTCAACAGGGAAGTGATCACAACATCATGCGACTGCCAAAACACTGAGAATCATGCCCCAGCCAAGTTGACACACAATCTTAACCATCACAGTTACCCATAGTATAACGTAGCCCACCTAATGCTATGCATCATTTTCTCTATTCTCTGTGAGGCAGCATTGTTGTTGCTGTGAGCTGCCACTGAGTCAGTTCTGATGCATGACGACCCCAAGGACAATAGAATGAAGTGTTGCCTGGTCCTATGCCATCTCCATGATCATTGTTATGCTCAAGCCCATTGTTTTGGCCACAATGTATTTTGAGCACATTCCAACTGAGAAGGCTCATCTTCCAACTCTATACCAGAAAATACCCTGTTGTGATCCATAGGATTTCCATTAGCTAAGCTTTGGAAGTAGATTGCCAGGCCTTTGTTCCTGTTTTGTCTTAGTCTGGAAACTCCACTGAAACCTGTCCACCATGGGTGGTCCTGCTGATGTTTGTAATACTTATCTGCCTGTTGGTCTTACTGGTGTTGCATGATGTGAAAGCTATGAGGCAACATAGCCTAAAATGAAAAGCATTGCTTTGCCTATGAAACAGGATCCTCACCTACCCACATCATGGTCCGAAGGACTGGTAGCTCCACTCAGGTCACCCAGCCACCCACAACAGGGGTCCAAGGATAACTGGTACCTCCCAGTCCTTACAACCAAAAACTCTGGGTGCCCACGGTCTGTCTGCAGAACCCACCTATCTGTATGCTCTAGGGAACAGGGACATGCTTTCCTCAGAGACACATTGAGGACGATTCTCAGCCCCCTGCCTTATTCAGAGTGTGACCCCCTGCCGCAACCAGATACCATTACCTACACCAATCACCCCTGCCCCTCTAAGACTGTAGGACCCGGAAATGGTGTCTGAGGGCTCCCCGTGATGGAGGTCCAGTGACACTTCTCCACTTCTGAATGGCCTGTTCCTCCCCCACCCCTCAGATCATTGTCTAAGCTTGCCTTTGATGCTCAGGGCTCCCAGCTTGTCACAAATATACTGATTTCACTTGTTTTTCCGGATCTTTGTTGTAAAGAGGGCTAGATGGAAGCGTCTATCTAATCTGCCCTCTTGGCTCCGCCTCCCTTAGTAACATTCTTCAAGTCAAAAGGCTGCACCTTGAGAATCAGCTCCAAGCGGCCACCCAGGCTCTCGCAGATTCTGACCTCGGAACTTCCCTCCTCTGGAGGGGTGCACAATCACTAGCCCACCGTTGTACCTGGAGCCCATTCTGGAGCGAAAGTTCCATCCACCAGTACATGCAACCCAAGATGACTCAACAGACTCCCAAATTTGGACAGGGGAGGGGAATTCTGAGAATGGGCAGGCTAAAGGGACTGAGGTGTAATTCCTGGAACTAGTCTCCCCCTTAAAGACCCCCAAGTTAGCAGCTTGGGGAGCTCATGGTCTAGACCCTGCGTTGCTCCTTATCTGCGCTGATAATAAACTTGCCACTTTCTGTTTCCCTTAAAACTGTTGTCCCTCTTACTTCAACAGGGAACCTTGGGGCCTATGGTTAAGTGCTAGGGCTGCTAACCAAAAGTTGGCAGTGTGAATTCACCAGGCGCTTCTTGGAAACTCTGTGGGGCCTTTCTACTCTGTCCTGTAGGGTTGCTATGAGTAGGAATTGACTTGATGGCAACGAGTTTGGCTTTTTTTTGTTTTAATGGTAGATGCTAAGAACCTAAGAGGCCTTGGGTTACAGAGGCAGCTGCTGAGGCCCATATGGCAGATTGTGTAGGGAAGGTGGAGGACACCAAGGGATGGAGGGGGACGTCATCCAGGTGGGTTACTGGGCACCCAGGTGGGTGGGGGAGTGGGATACCACTGGGGTGGAGAAGGGGGACCCAACTCATGAGGGAGAGGTCGACCCCACCCACCAGGAGGAGGGGGGCCCCAGCCATGTGGGGGAGAGGGACAGCAGCCAGGTTGACAAGGGTCGCAGCATCCGAGTAGGGGGGACGGACGGCTGCTGGATGGAGTGGGTGGACGGCACACTGGGGGGTTGGGTGGAGGGCAGCCTCCTGTGGTAGGCGGAAGCCAGCTACATGGAGGCAGGGGAAGCGAGCTGGGTTGGGGAGAGGGATCCCAGAAGGGTAAGGGAGGGGGACGCCAGCCAGGTGGGGGAGGAGGGTGCCAGCCTGGTAGAGGAGGTGGAGGCCAGAGGGAGGGGGAAGTGAGCACCCTGGTGGAGGCTTGGGAGGACAGCAGGGTGTACAAGGAGGTGGAGACTCTGGCCAAGCCTTGGGAGGCCAGCAGGAAGAAGGAGGGGAAGGGTCTAGGCAAGGTCCAGGAACAGAGTTAGAAGGAGGAGAGGGAGGGTGTAATGGAGGATCCAGAATACTGCTGGGAGGAGGAAGGGGAGGCTCTGGCCCAGGTTTGGGAACACGGGAGGGAGGGGGAGTGGGAGGGTCTGGCCGGAATTTGGGAACACCAGTGGAAGAGGTTGGGGAGGCTCTGGCCCAGGTTTGGGAACACAGGTGGAACAAGGAGGAGCGGGAGGGTCTGGCCTAGTTTTGGAAACACGGGTGGGAGGGGGAGGGTTTGGCCCAGGTTTGGGAGCACAGGTGGGATGAGGACGAGGGGGAGGGTCAGGCCCAGGTTTGGGAACACGGGTGGCAGGAGGAGGATGGTCTGGCCGGGGTTTGGGAACACAGGTGGGAGGTGGAGGTGGAGGGTCTGCCCCGGTTTGGTAACATTGGTGGGGGGAGGAGGGGGAGGGTCTGACCTGGGTTGGGGAACACAGGTGGGAGGAGGAGGGGGAGGGTCTGGCTTGGGTTTGGGAAAACGGGTGGCAGGAGGTAGGGGAGGGCCTAGCGCAGTTTTGGGAATGTATCTGGGAGGAGGTGGTAGAAGGTATGGTGAAGGGTCATTCCAAGATTGGGGAAGACATCCTGGTGGAGCTGGTGGCCCACCACCCATGGGTACAGATGGAGGCCATCTGATGGGGCAGCGTGTAGCCGATCCTTCTGGGCAAGGAAGGGTCCCTGCTGAAGCCTGCTGACCCTGCAGAATAGAAGCAGTTCAATTTTTAAAATACTTCAATAGGACAGACCAAAACACTATGAATTATAAAAGGTGAAACATAATGATGCAGGCGGGTGTCCACACCTGGCACCTTCCCCTCCACCAGGTCTCAAAAGAGCATTGGTGCCAGAAAACTCTGTCCCTCCCGCTGATCCCACTACAGTTTAGGGGGTGGTAAAGGACGCAACCAAAAAGCAAAAAACAAAAACTAGATTGAGAAGTCAAAGTGCACAAGAAACTTTGAGATCATACATAGGAGTAAGGAAGGAAGAGAGGAAGGCAGGCCCCTCCTGGGCCTGTCACTTAGAGTCCAACCAAGCCTGTGGTAAAAAGGAGGAAAGTGCCCCCACCCTCAATGGTGGAGTGAGGACAGAACTGAGAATTTGGAGCCCCAGAAATAACTGTCAAGAAGTTGATACAGAGGTGGTTACAGCACCCTTTAGAAAGTCCTGTTCTTCCATTATGTGGTGTTTTCTGAAGCATTTGTTCATTCTTTCTGTGCAGAAACATATACATTCTTCTCTACACAACATAGAAAGCCTGGTTTCTGGGTCTTTCCACCTGACATTATGTTAAGAGCATTTTCTGTGTTCTGAAATGTCTTTGAAACGTATGACTTTTAGGAGCTGCCTCCAGTGTAAGGATTTACACTAGTTCCACCATCCCTCTACCATGAGTCATTTAGCTCGTTGCCACATTTTCACTGTAATCCATCCTGTTCCACTTGAATGTGGACTCGCCAGGTCTTTGGATACGTGGTGGTTCTTTCATTAGGGCAGCTGACTAGACGTGCAATTGTGCTGAATAAAAGGGTGTGAGTTTTGGAAGGCTTCGGGTAGACAGTGTTACATTGCATTTCAGGATGTTTGTGAGAATTCACAATTCCACTATCAATGTGTGAAAGGGGCCCCAGAAGAGTTAATATTTAATTCCTTTGATAGAAAGAATTTATCAAATAAAAGTTTTCTCATTGAAGTTATATAGTTGTCTTGTTCACTGATTCTTCACTAAAAAAGATGAGACTGTTGTACAAATTTAGCTTTGGTTTCACTCATCAATTTGTGTTCTCATTAGTAGTTTAAAGGGAAATCGAATAATAGGCCTGTGAGTATAAAAATTCCTGATTATTCATGATTCAAAGCATTTGTATAAACCAAAAGAAACCCAGCCCTGGTGGTATGGTGGTTAAGAGCTAAGGCTGCTAACCCAAAGGTTGGCATTCCAGTCCACCTGCTGCTCCTTGGAATCCCTACTGGCCACTCCACTCTGTCCTGATCATCCATGATTCGAAGCGTATCTATAAGGTATGTTAAGATACTCACCGAACAGAGACTGATGAGAAAGATTATTGCTAAAACAGCAATCTCCAGAAAGAGGAACATCGTTAGAAGTTTTTGGTCCAGCCCAGGAAAACTATTGTCAATGAGCTGAAAGAGCAGTATTCAAAGTCACATGAAGCCTCAGAAGAAATGTACAATATAGCAGTCACATGGACTTTTGGAGAGAAACCCCAAATCAGCCTCCAAGAAGGAGCCCCACCCATGAGATACCTCCAGTGGGTTTCTCTGCTTCCAGGAAGCTTGGCAGCTGGCCACCTGGTGCTTCTTCTGAGCCTGGCAGTGTTGTTAGAGGTTGTGAGTGTCCTGTCTGTAATGGGGCTCAATCTCTAGTTCCCCAGAGACTCTACCTGCCCTTGTGTCTAATGCTGAATCACACTTTTCTCGTGGATACATTGACTTTTTAACATTTTAAAGACCAGCATAGGGCAAAACAAACAAACCCAGAAAATCACTACAGAGATGTCTTATTCAGAATTAATCAACTTTTGGGGGTTAAATAAAAGCAAAGTGGTGACCATGCAGATGACACTAACAACGTGAGGCTTCTCTAAGATCCTTGATTTTAATTCTATTCCACTCCTCTGTGCATGTAGAGAGACTTCATCTGAGTAAGTTCGGACTTTTCTGATGCCTGGTCGGGAGAGATTGCTTTGGTTTGAACTGTTTGTTCTTGAAAACTCATTACTTTCATTCTAAACATTTCCTTCAAGACAGTGTGTTCAACAGAGATACACATTCGACAGAATATGATTCAGCAACAGAAACGAATGAATTATGGAAGGAGGCAAGGATGATCCATTTGAACTTGCAAAATGCAAGT
Source organism: Elephas maximus indicus (assembly GCF_024166365.1). Classification (NCBI taxonomy): domain Eukaryota; kingdom Metazoa; phylum Chordata; class Mammalia; order Proboscidea; family Elephantidae; genus Elephas; species Elephas maximus. Next base: position 74,330,596 of record NC_064830.1, read on the forward strand.
ATAAGCTGGGACAAACAACCCTGTAAAGGGGCTGCTTTCTGGGCTTTTGATTAAAGGGCCATGGCCCATTTGGAAAAACCAGCCCCCGAGGTCTCTTTCCAAGGTAAAGGGCAAACCCACTGTGGTATATTCATATACAGGACTTCTACTGAGCAAGGAAAACAAAGCAGCTACTAGTACAGCAAACATCCCGGATGAATCTAAAACAAGTATGCTGACTTAAAGGATCCTGGATAAAAACAAAAAGTAAATCTCGTACGCTTCGATTACACAGAAGTTCTTTAAAAATGCGGATCAGCAGTTGGAAGAGGGGTGCCAGAAATGGAGGGAGAGGACAGAATGAATTAAAAGAATCAGCAGGAGTGTTTTGGGGGTGAGAGTTAGGCTCATTATTCAAAATTCAACAAACTGCATACTTTAATTAGGTGCTGATTATTATATATCACTTATACACGTGCTGTCGGAAAAAAGATTAGATATACAAATTGTCAGAGTTTTTATTTCCTTGAACAAAAGAATATTGCAAGTATCTTTAAAAAGTCAACAGGATATAATTTATGAATTTATAAGCCAATTTAGAATTGAGGAAAAAATACATACTTAGATTTTGTGGGAATCCTGGCACTTTACAATGGTTAGGAGTACACCCAACCTGTATGAAAGCATGAGAAATAATAAGAATGAAAATTCGGTGTTAAAGAGAGTATATGTGAGATACATGTAGATATAGTTATGGCCATAACTAGGAGAGAGAGGCAGTTGCCATCATAAGTTCCTATTCCAATAAAAGGTGCGGAATAGTGCTAACATCAAGTTTCTAAAATCATTCAAGTTTTGTTTCAGCATGCGTTTTCATTCTGAACCAAGCCATGTCATGTCAGATGTTTGAAGTCCATAAAAGATTTGCATAAAAGAGGAATTTTGTGTATTATATGATTAAAACTATGAAATTAGCAGCCAGTTAGCAACACAATTGCAGATAGCTGCTAACAAGAATTTAGTTTTGTATTTCATGGTACTTCACCTGAACCAATGAATAGCAACATGGAAACTAAGATGTAAAAGGAATACAAAAACTTCTGGAGTGTATGGTCAACACAACGAAAGGCAAATCTCGCTTCTTTAAAAACAAGATTGTACAAGTATTTTAGGAGAAAATAACTTTGCAATGGAATTCATACTAATCCACATGGAGGTTCAGTTTCATGCAGATTGAAATCTCTCTGGAAAGTAAACTCTGAGCTCCCTAACACTGTCATCTCAGGCTTCACAGCTAAGGTGACTACCCTGTGTGCTTTCAGGAAACACACTGTCTTTGTGTAGCCACTGTCTAAAAGGGAGGAGTCACTCTCAGCAGATTCATTAAAGAAGCAGACCACATGCATGAAAAGGCCAAGGCCATCCTTTCCTCACTGGTCAAACACCCCAGTTCAGGGCAGTCTTGTTCCATCTGGCTATGGTCAAGACGCTGGTGTCAGGAGTGCCCTACTACCAAATTCAGCTCAGACAGTGCCCTTTTAAATGAAACACTAATCAAAGCCGAAATCTCAAGGGAGAAAGAATATATGGGACCTCAATGATAAGGATAACATAAAATGGAATTAAAATGCAACTCCTTTTGCCCTGGGAATTCCGATTTGGGTTGGGAAGATATTCAGGTCTCAAAATCATCCCTTATTAACCTAGAAAATGTCACACCTTAAATAGTTATAAAATGTCAGTTAACTAAGTCACCCCACTATTGATTAGCATGGATTTTAAATGATGCACATAAATGTATGTATGTATCAAGCTGACTCTCACACTTGAACTTCCTGGGATCTCCAAAGAACTTGTGCACTTTAACAAAGTTCCTCAGCTTCTGTCCTGGGGGACAAATAAACAATACCCAGAGAGCATGGCAACCCCAGGAATAATGGGTGGTGAGTGTCAAGCAGGTAGGCAGGGCCTGGGGGCGCAGGTGACTAGCACAAACCCACACAGGTGATCATCTTCCCCAGGCCCTGTCCTGAGTTGAACTCTTACGTAGGTGTTTATCTGCGTGATTGGACACAGTGATTCTGAAATTTATTCAGGCCCATGGCAGCTTCAAGATTGTTACATTAACTCAAATTACAAGAATCAAAAATGAAAGTGATGACATTACTATCAGCCTTACAGAAATAAAAATGGGTTGTAAGTAAATGCTTTGAACAACTGAAAGCCAACCAAATAAATAGGGTAAATCAAATGAGCAAATTCCAAGAAACACACATACTACAAAAGAGCTCAAAAAGAAATAGGAAATGTGTATAGACTTATAACAAGAGATTGAATCAGGCATAAAAAACCTCCCAACAATAAAGCCTGAGAACAGAAGTTTTTGTGGCTAAATTCCACTAAACATTTAAAGAAGAATTATCACCAATTCTTCTCAAAATCTTCAAAAACAAAAGAAGACGAGGGAATACTTCCTCACTCATTCTGTGAGGTCAGCATTACTCTGATACCAAAGGCAGAAATAGACTTCACAAGAAAAGAAAAATGTGGCATACTATTCCTTAAGAATATAGACATAAAAATCCTCAACCAAACAAGGGCAACGCAAATCCAGCAGCACAGCAAAAGGATTATACACTGTGAGCAAGAGGGGTTTACCCCAGAAATCCATGGGTGGTTTAACATAATCAATCAATGTAATATGCTTCATTAATATAAGGAAGCACACAAGCCCACACGTGATCATGTTAATTGATGGAGATACAGCATTTGAGAACATCCAGTAGTCTGTCATGAAACAAATGTTCAGAAAGTTTGAACTAAAAGGGAATTTCCTCAACATGATAAAAGCCATATATGGAAAAACCAACAGCTAATGTTATATATACTCAATGGTGAAAGACTGAAAGCTTTTCCCCCTAACATCAGGAACAGGACAAAGATTCTTGGTGTCAATACTACTATTCAACTTGTATTGGAAGTTCTATCTAGCCAGATTAGTCAGGCAAGAAAAAGAAATAGCGTATCCAGGCTGAACTGGAAGAAGTCAAACTATCTGTACTCACAGTTGATATGATAGTGTAAAGATTAAATCCTAAAGAATTAACAACAAACACTGTTAGAGCTAATCAACGAATTCAGCAAGGTTGCAGGATACAAGACCAACACAAAAAATCAGTTGAATATTTATACGCTGGCGTCGAAAACTCCAGGAAGGAAACTGAGAGAACAATTCCATTTACAATAGCATCCAAATTTTGACCGGCGGCGTCTGGAAGAGCTGGTGGATCCGAGCTTCGGCCTGGAGGGTGACCGGGCTGTCGGGGAAGGACAAAGAGCTTAGTTTCCGGGGGACCCAGCGTCAGGGAGGCCCTGCGGCTATGGGACCCAAGAGTCAACAGTGAGTACAAAGCTTTCTTGTGGGGCCCTGAGTGCTGAGGAGAAGGGGCTTTGCTGTGGCTTCTCGGGCCAGCCACGGTGGAGCCCGAGGGGAAAGGGAAGACGCTACCCCTGTGTACAGGCTGTTGTTACCTTTTTAATGGTTCTTTTTACCTAAAGAAGGAACCCAGGTGGAGGCGCAGTGGTGAAGCACTCGGCTGCTAACCGAAATGTTGGCATTTGGAACCCACCAGCCGCTCAGCTGGAGAAAGATGTGGCAGTCAGCTTCCTTGAAGATGGCATCCTTGGAACCCCTAGGGGCCAGTTCTCCTCTGTCCTGTAGGGTTGATATGAGTTGCAGTGGACTTGATGGCAGCGGGTTTTTGTTGTTATTTTTACGTATAACTTTAAAGTAGCTGGGAAATAGTAAAAAATTGAAAACTAGGTGTATGAAAACACTCAACATTACTTTAAGTTGAATTATTTTTCTTTATTGAAATATTAGAAATTACTCTAATTTTATTATCCTGGTTTTTGTGAAAGCGCTATTTTTGTTGCGGTAGAGTGGGTTTGATTTTGGTTCAGAGTGACCCCATGTGTGCAGAGCAGAACTGCTCTATAGGGCTTTCCAGGCTATGATGTTATTGGAAGCAGATTGCCAAGTTTGTATTACAAGGTACGTCTGGGTGGGTTCCAACCGCCAACCGTTTGGCTTCTAGTCCAGCGCTTAATCATCTACACAGTCCAGGGAGTCCTCATGGAACCATGAAAAAACAAAACACCAACAAAAAACAAACTCACGTTGCTGCGGCATCCACCCTGTAGAGACTCTATAGGACAGAGTAGAACTGCCCCGTAGGGTTTCTGAGGAGTGGCTGGTGGATTCGAACTGCCAACTATTTGGTTAGCAGCCTAGGTCTTAACCACTGTGCCACCAGGGTTCCCATGGAAGGATAGTCAACAATTACATCTTTGAAATATAATTATTAGTTTGTCTCATTTTCAATGGAAATAATTGCCATGTTTGTCGATTTTCATGCCCTCAAAGAATTCTAAATTTCAGCTTTCTGAACCATCTTTCATAGGATCCAGTGGGACTACTAATGTTTAAGAAAAAAATTTACCAAGGCTTGTTCCATTGAGTGGATAAATAAATTATTTATGATGAATGGATAAATAAATTATGGTGTATTCACACAGTGGAACACTGTGCATCAATAAAGAACAGTGATGAATCTGTGAAACATTTTATAACATGGAGGAATCTGGAAGGCATTATGCAGAGTGAAATTAGTCAGTTGCAAAAGGACAAATATTGTGTAAGGCAAGTATTATATTATACGAACTCAAGAAATAGTTTAAATAGAGAAGAAAATATTCTTTGATGGTTACGAGGGGGAGGGAGGGAGGGTGGGAGAGGGGTACTCACTAATTAGATAAAAAAAAATGAGATAGTAGATAAGAAGTACTTTAGGTGATGAGAAAGACAACACAATATAGGCGAGGTCAGCACAACTGGACTAAACGAAAATCAAAGAAGTTTCCGGAATAAACTGAATGCTTCAAAGGCCAGCGTAGCAGGGGTACGGGTTTGAGGACCATGGTTCCAGGGGACATCTAAGTCAATTGGCACAATAAAAATCTATTAAGAAAACATTCTGCATCCCACCTTGGAGAGAGGTGTCTGGGGCCTTAAACGCTAGCAAGTGGCCATCTAAGGTGCATCAATTTGTCTCAACCCACCCGGATCAAAGGAGAATGAAGAACACCAAGGACACAAGGTAATTACAAGCCCAAGAGACAGAAACGGCCACATAAACCAGAGACTACATCATCCTGAGACCAGAAGAACTAGATGGTGCCCAGCTACAACTGATGACTGCCCTGACAGGGACCACAACAGAGGACCCCTGAGGGAGCAGGACAACAGTGGGATGCAGACCCCAAATTCTCATAAAAAGACCAGACTTAATGGTCTGACTGAGACTAGATAGACCCCAGTGGTCATGGCCCCCAGCCCTTCTGTTGGCCCAGGACAGGAACCATTCCCAAAGCCAAATCTTCATACAGGGATTGGATTGGACAATGGGTTGGAGAGGGATGGTAGTGAGGAGTGAGCTTCTTGGATCAGGTGGACAGTTGAGACTATGTTGGCATCTCCTCCCTGGAGGGGGTTAGAAGCTGACGAAATGGACAGGAAAAGAGAGAGTGGAGGGACGGAGTGGGTTGTCTCATTAGGGGGAGGGCAGTTGGGAGTATGTAGCAAGGTGTATATAAGTTTTTGTGTGAGAGACTGACTTGATATGTAAACTTTCACTTAAAGCACAATAAAAATTAAAAAAAGAAAAAAAGCTTTAAAGAGGTCTTTTGCAGATTTGCCCAATGCAATACATTCTCTGATTTCTTGACTGCTGCTGATTGTTGATACAACTAGGAGGAAATCCTTGACAACTTCAGTTTCTCTGCCATTTATCGTGACGTTGTTTATTGGTCCAGTTTGAGGATTTTTGTTTTCTTCACATTCAGGCATCATCTATACCAAAGGCTCTATGTAGTCTTTGACTTTCATCAGTAAGTGCTTCAAGTCTCTTCATTTTCGGCAAGCAAGGTTCTGTCAATTGATTATTGAGTTTGTTAATGAGTGTTCCTTCCATCCTGATGCTGTCTTCTTCATATGCCAGCTTCCAGGATTATTTGTTTAGCGTACAGACTGCATAAGTAAGGTAAAAGGATAGAACCCTGCCGCACCTTTTGCAATTTATTCTGTTTAGACAATTGCCTCTGGATCCATGTGAAGGTTAGGCATGAGCACAATGAAGTGTTCTGGAGTTGCCATTATTTATAACGTTACTCCTGTCTGGAATATACTTTCTTTATTAACTGGGCATTTCCTCTGTTGATGCACTAGGACAGGCCCCTTCCCTTTCCTTACATTTGCACACACAGGTAGAACTGACACATAAAATTAATCATCACAACACCTATGAAAATTAACAACAGTTCCTGCAGCCTCCCTTGACCTCTGCATCCACCAGGCTCTACAGGACACCCCCACTTTAAGGGCCCCTGACAGGTTCGGAGTCCTAATCTCAGCCCCAGAGGCTCTTCCCAGAGCCACCCTGCCTCGGCCACTCTCAGTGCCCTGGGCACAGCCCTCTAGAGGGCTCTAGCATGAATTTGGAGCCAGGAAAGCACTCCCTGTAGAGACAGCTTCAGTGGAGCAGGGCATGCCTGGACTGGAGCCTCATTTGCCTGCAGTGGCCTCTGTTGGGAGTGCCTGGGCTATCTGTGCCTGCTGGGGGGGGCAAGGATCTGTGCATGTGTGTGATTGTGTGTGTACAGGTGTGTAATCTCTGTGGCTGTCTCTGTCTGTATGAGTTTCTGAGTCTGTGAGTGCATTGATTGTGTGCTGTGCTTTCCCCTGTGTGGCTGTTGGTGTTTCTCTGTGCCCTTCTCTGTGTATGTGTGTATCTTGGTCATCTAGTGCTGCCATAACAGAAATACCACAAGTGGATGGCTTTAACAAAGAGAATTTTATTTTTTTATACTCTAGTAGATTACAAGTCCAAATTGAGGGCGTGGGCTCCAGGGGAAGCTTTTCTTGCTTTGTTGGCTCTGGAGGAAGATCCTTGTCCTGAATCTTCCCCTGGTCGAGGAGCTTCACAGGCATAGGGACCCCGTGGCCAAAGGACACACTCTGCTCCTGGTGCTGCTTTCTTGGTGGTATGAGGTCCCCAACTCTCTGCTTGGTTCCCTTCCCTTTTATCTCTTGAGAGATAAAAGGTGGTCCAGGCCACACCCCAGGGAAGCTCCATTTACCTTGCAGGCGAGGCTGGACCTTTCTGCCCCTGCTCCTCTCAGCCTCTGCTGTCCTTCTGGTGATCCCATCTCAGGCCTCAAGATGGAGGGAGTGAAGGGTCAGTTGACAGGACCTCCTAGCCAGGGGGCAACTGCAGAGGTGTATAGTGAGTGGGAAGGGTGGAGGGGGTCCTGGGCCACTGGGAGAGGTGATTGAGTGAGTGTCCCTACGGAGGCTAGGGTCTCAGGGCTCTGTGGCCCAGGGGTGAGGTGAGTAGCTAGGCATTGGTGGGAGTTTTGGGGGAGCCCTGGATTCCTGGGGATGGGTTGAGTGGGGGAGATCTCTAGGGAAATTCAAGGGGGAGGGCTTCTGGGGCCCTGGTTAGTGGTGAGTATGCAGCACACCTAGGTTGACTCGGGGAGTCTTTGTGGCTCTTGGAATCCTAGAGAGCCCGGGTCCCTCCCTCACTGTGGTGGCCAGGAGCTGTGGTGGTAGCAGCAACAGCAGCGTTACTGTCAGGCCGAAAGGTGACAGACCCACTGGGTGGTGGCAGGTACTGGACTATCTAGCCAGCAGGTGAAGTCACCAAGCAAGGGCCGAGGCCCCAGACGCCCTTCCAGGGCCACGCCAGGCTTACCTCCTGTAGGGTCAGGAGGAGCCCAGCAGGTCTGGAGCCTAGAGCCACCTGAAGTTTCCCTCCCAGCCTCAGTGTCTCTGGCCATGGGAATGGGCACATGGGGCCCCCAGATGGTGCTGGTTCCAGAAGGGAGAATCCATTTGGCCTGGGATCTTGAATTGGGGGTTGGGCAGAATCTCAGAGGAAGTTGTGAGAAGCCCTTACCACAGGCCCAGGCATTTTTATTGCCCCTCAGTCCCAGTCCCAGCACTCACCTGGCCAACCCCAAAGGGACAGAGGAGGTGTGGTGACTGAGTTTAACTTCAAAGAAGAAAAATGTAGGAATCTAGGCTCTCCTGATCCCCTTTGAAATCCAGTCTTTGAACACACCTCCCCCCGACCATACTGGGGTAACTGAGATGGACTGGGGTGTGCCCAGGTTCACTCTGTGGGCCTGAGGACTTTCGATTACATCAGCTACAACTCTTTTTCCTAAGTTCACTCTGTTGGATCTTGCTAGTGATGGTTTTGGGCAGCTATTTAACAAACTCTACCTGGACCAGGAGAAAGCAGATCCAGCCTGACTTGGTCCTGCTATCATTTCCTTCCATTTCCCACTCCCATCCTTGTCACCTGCGGAGACCCCAGACAGGCTGGCATCATGAGGGGGTCTCCATGTATCTCAGCAGGTATCTCAGGTCCTCCTCTTGTCTCCCTGAGAGTGGACGTAGCCACATGACTTCCTTTGGCCAATGAACTGTGAAGTGTGTCACCTCTAGGCAGAAGAGTTCAGAACCTTTTAGATGGAAGGCTGACCACTGTTTCTTCTCACAACTTCCTCACCATAGCACCTGGCAGGTGTCTCTATAGTGGCTGTGGTTTATCCAGGTCCCAGAGTGACAGGATGTGGAGCAGAGTTCCCAGAATACCCACGGTAATAAGCTTTCTTCACTCTCAGCCACTAAGATTTTAGGGCTGTTCGTTATTGTTTGAGGCTGAGTTCTCTAGAGAAGAAAAACCAGTAAAGCTTATAAATATATATAAAGAGAGAAAGATTTAAATCAAGGAAATGGCTCATGCAGTTGTAGAGGCTGGAACATCTCAAGTCCATGGATCAGGATGGAGGGTTCTCCTGATTCACATAGCTGCAGGGGCTGGTGAACCCAAGATCATCTGGTTGGAGAGCCGGGCTGTTGTTCACAGGCTATGAAGATTGATGAATCCCAAGATCAGCCGGCAAGACGGCAGGTAAGCTGCTAGCTCAAGTCCCGAGAATGGGAGTTCAGATGAACTGGAGCCAGCTGTAGGATCCAGAACTAGCAAAAGCCCCTGAGCCCTGCCAGAATGTCTCCCCACACTTGATGCATGACACATGCCCAAGAAAACTCCTTCAACTGATTGGCCACTCGCAGCAGATCCCATCATAGGGGTGATCACATATCAAATCTCAACAGGGACGTGATCACAATGTGAAACGACTGCCAAAACACTGAGAATCAGGCTCTAGCCAAGCTGATGCACAATCTTAACCATCACAGTTCCCCACGGTACAACCTAATGCTATGCATCGTTTTTTGTGTTCTCTGTGAGGTAGCGTTGTTGTTGCTGTTCTTTGGCATTAAGTCGGCTCCAACTCATGACGACCCCAAGGACAACAGAATGAAATGTTGACTGGTCCTGTGCCATCTTCATGATCATTGTTATGCTCAAGCCCATTGTTTTGGCCACGACGTGTTTTGAGTACCTCCCAACTTAGGGGGCTCATCTTCCAACTCTACATCAGAAAATATTCTGTTGTGATCCATAGGATTTCCATTAGCTAACTTTTGGAAGTAGATTACCAGGCCTTTCTACTTATCCTGTCTTGGTCTGGAAACTCCACTGAAACCTGTCCACCATGGGTGGGTCTGCTGATGTTTGCAATACTTGTCTGTCTGTTGCTCGTACTGTGGTGGCTTGGGTGTTGCCATGATATGAAAGCTGTGAGGCAACGGAGCCTAAAATGGAAAGCATGAACTCTGTTGTCAGATACACCTGGGTTTGAGTTCCAGCTCTGCCTTTTATTGCCTGGAATTTCAGGCCATTTACTTTGCGTCTTAGTTTCCTCTACGTAGAACAGGAGAGTTATACGATAGCAGGTTGTGGCAAGGATTAAGTGAAATAATGCTACATGTAGAGCATTTATTACAGGGCCCAGGACACAGGGTAGGTGATCAATAAATATTAGACATACAGCTACATAATATGCATTGATTGTAAAGATCCGAACAATGCCACAAAGTATTACAAAAGAAGGAAATGTTAAATCTTTGGCATCTGTACCCTTTCAAACTCTGAGCACATAGGATCATACATCATATACCATTCCATATGCTGCCATGTGCTGTCGAGATCTGTTTATGTAAAAAATTAAATATGTGCAATCATTTCTAAGTATATAGAAAAAAATCCTGTTGCCATTAAGGTTGATTACGACTCATAGCGATCCTACAGGACAGAGTGGAACTGCCCCATAGGGTTTCCAAGGCTCTAATCTTTACAGAAGCAGACTGCCACATCTTTCTCTCAGAGAGCAGTTAGAGAGTTCAAACTGTCTACTTTTTTGTTGGCAGCCAAGCAATTAACCACTGTGCCATCAGGAGTTGCCCATATTAATTCTGGGAATAATTGAATCACTTCTCTATGTTGGACATTGAGATCAGTGATTGTCAAGCCATATTGTGACCCATTAGATAGTTGTAAAAGAAATTTTCTTGCTTGGAGGTAGCATTTAAAAACAAAGAAGTAGAACAGAAAGTACTGAACGTGTTGAGTTATAATGATATTTTATTAACTTTTATATGTCATATTTACGTGTATATGTATATTGGGCTGCAATACAAAATGTATTTCTTATGATGAATCATGTTAGAGATAGTTTTGAAACTGCTGATTTGGACTTTTCTTTTTCAGATTCTGGAGGCTTATAAATACCCTTCTTGCACTTATGTCTGTGGACACTTGTCTGATTTTTTTCCTTTAGATTAACTTACCAGCAGTGAGTTCCTTTTTGGTTTCTGACACACGCTCAAGGATCCCAATCAATTAAGTGCGCTCCATCACATCCTAAAGTTGAATTGGTTCTTCTGCAGTAGAAAAAGGTAGTGTGGTTGTTTACCTAAGCTTACCCTAACCACCTTGGAGGACTTGGGAGAGCTGAGCACCAGACCCAGCCCAGAGGGCCAGACCCCATCCATCTGCCATGCTCACCTTCCTCGGGTACTTGTGTGGGGCTGTCGCTCCCTTCACGTGCTGCTGTAACTCCTTGGTGAGATGGTCATGGGACAGGAATAGTGGGGCCAGGACAATGAACACCATCACCACCTGCAGCACAGGAGTGAAGTCAGGGTGAGTGCCAAGAAATGATACCCCCACCCACCGGCTTCACATCAACTGCCACCCATAGCAACCCTATGGGACAGAGGAGAACTGCCCCATAGGGTTTACAAGGCTTTATGGAAGCAGACTACCACATCTTTTTCCTGCGGAGTGGCTGGTGGGTTTGAACTGCCAACCTCTCAGGTAACAACCAAGCACTTAACCACTGTGATGGCAAAAATGTAATGTTTATTAAATGAATGGAAAAGCAAGGTGATGCTTGAGCTGTGTTCTTGATAAGAGCATGGTGACTGTCTTAGTTATGTAGCGCTGCTATAACAGAAATATCACAAGTAGATGGCTTCAACAAAGAGAAATTTACTTCCTCACAGCCTAGTAGCTAGAAGTTCAAATTCAGGCATCAGCTTCACAGGAAGGCTCTGGGGGAAGATCCTTCTTATCAATCTTCCCTTGGACTAGGAGCTTCTCTGCTCAGGAACCCCGGTCCAAAGGACATGCTCTGCTCTTGGCATTGCTTTCTTGGTGGTATGAGGTCCCCACTCTGGTTTGCTTCTCTTTCCTATTATCTGTTGTAAGGTAAAAGGTGGTACAGGCCATACTCCAGGGAAAGTCCCTTTACATTGGATCAGGGATGTGACCTTAGTAAGGGTGTTACCATCCCACCCTAATCCTCTGTAACATAAAATTACAATTACAAAATGGAGGACAACCACACAATACTGGAAATCGTGGCCTAAACAAGTTGACACATACTTTTGGGGGACACAATTGAATCCATGACATCAACTTTGGAAAAGGAAAGAGTCAGGTTCAAATCTAACTACTTCCAATTGCATCTATGTCCTTGGAAAATTATTTCCTTCTCTTAACTTCAGTTTCCTTGTCTATGAAAGAGATACAGTAAAAATTCATCCCTTACTGGGGTATCTGTAAATATTCCATGTAATGATACATGTGAACCATCTGGTTAGTTTAACTTTATTGTTACTATTAGTAGTAGTAGTATCATCATAATTATTAATCTTATTGTATGTACAGTTCCCTACATGGGACCTAGTGAGTAATACTTATTGGCAATTGATGATTATGATTAAAGATATCCCCAAATTGACTGCATAGGGCCCAGTACATAGTTGGTTTTCAATAAATACTTGTTGAATGAAGGAATAGAGGCTGTGGAGCCAGGTCGCTTAGATTCCCATTCTAGCTCCATCACTTATTAGAAGTGTGATCCAGGTGAGTTACAGAACTTCTTTATGCCTGTCTCCTCATCTATAAAACCAAACCAAACCCATTGCCTTCCATTCGATCCTGACTTATGGCGAAGCCATGTGTTACAGGGTAGAATTGTTCCATAGGGTTTTCTTGGATATAATCTTCATGGAAGTAGATCACCAGGCTTTTCTTCTCCAGTGCCACTGGGTGGGTTCAAACCACCAACCTTCAGATTAGGTTAAAAAGACCTCTGCTTGCCAGGACCACACCTTATCTGTAAAAACAATGAATAAGAATACTTAACTCCTTGGATTTTTGTGAGGGCTAAGTGAGTCGGCACATAGTAAGTACTCCTGCTCACAGGCAGTGAAGATTGATGAATCCAAAGATCAGCAGGCAAGACCACAGGTAAGCTGCTAGCTAGTCTCAAGAACTGGAGGTGAGACGAACAGGAGCCAGGTGCAGAATCCAGAAGGAGTAAAAGCCCGCAAGCGTTGTCAGAATATCAACTTATATTCAATGCAGGACAAATGACCAAGGAAACTCCCTTTCAACTGATTGGCTATTCAGAGCAGATGCCATCGTGGAGGTGATCACGTCATATCAAATTTGATCATGGAAGTGATCACAACTTCATATGACTGTCAAGCTACCAAGAATCATGGCCGAGCCAAGTTGACACACAACCTTAACCATCACAGCCTTCATCATCATCATTCATAATCCTTATGTACAGAGCCACAGATGAGGCCCACTGCCACCTGCTGACCACATAGTGAAGGCCACACACACATCAGCTGTGCCCTCTGTGCCAGAGGACCAAGGCTGGCTAGACAGTACCTTAAAGTTTCTCCTGCTTCTGACTTCCAAGTGCTGACATGCAGACATGATCGCATCGTGTCCTCTACTCACCTCCCATCTAATGGAATCTGGACTGCTCACCTTGGCTGACTCACCCACCTCTGGGTGCTCCGCCAGGGCATTGTCCATCTCTGCCTGACTGATTCAGTAACTGCAAGATCAGCTGTTTGTTCCATCATGAGTTCGGAGGCAGATGCCAGGATTGGGGTGACCCAAGGCCAAAGATTGGCTTTGAAATGTCACATCTTCCCTTGGCACAGAGAGTAACTAGCATAGGGAGCCGAAGACTCATGACCTGCCTAGGACCTGGACCCGAAAAGTGAAGACCTCGACACTCTATGCTAAGAAACACCAATGCTCAGGCACACCCAAGGGCTCTCACAGCCTCAGATGACAGAGGACAGATGCTTTGTCTTCCCAGAGCTCTGGGTCCTTAGCTCAAGCAGCTTCCACCAGTGTGAAATTTCTTAGAAACTCCAAATGTTATCTTAATCATTTATGTAAATTCAGCATCTTATTCCCCAATATCTAAGTGTTTGCTTTAGAAATTAAAAAAACCCCAAAACTCTATTTCCTGTAATATCGAAGCATTATAGCTCTAGGATATTGTCTCATTCTCTCTCTCTTTTTTTTTTTTTTTTTTTAGTGTAGGTGTTAGGAACATGGATTTAGAGCCAGACAAGGTCAGTTAAAATTTGAACTCCACCGCGTGATATCTTTGAGATTTAAGGCAACATTCTTCACTGCTTTGTGACACAGTTTCCTTATCCTAAAATGGGATAAAAATAGCATCTGCCTCATACTGTTGAAGGAGCCTGGGTGTTGCAAGAAGTTTGCCGTCAGCTGCTAATGCAAAGGTTGGTGGGTCGAACCCACCCAGTGATACTGTGGAAGAAAGGCCTGGTGATCTGCCAAGAAGACCGTATGGAACAGTTCTACTCCGTAACACATGGGATCTGCAGGAGCCTGGGGCTGACTCGATGGCAGCTAACAACAACAACAACAACAACACAGTATTGAGGGCTAGGTGAAATGAGTTAATAGGTATAAAGCTTTAGGAGAGTGCTTTCACATCCTAAGTACTCTATGAAACCAAAAACACCAAACCTGTTGCCATTGAGCTTATTCTGACTCATAGCGACCCTCTAGGACACAGTAGAACTGTCCCATAAGGTTTCCAAGGAGTGGCTGGTAGATTGTTACTGCTGAACTGTTGGTTAGCAGCCTGAGCTCTTAACCACTCCACCGCTGGAACTCCATAAGCTGTAAAGTGCAATTTCTTAACCACATATGCATACACCTCTGTAACACCACCAAGATCATGACCCTGAGAATAGGGCCAGTTCCTAGTTAACTCCCTTACAGCCTCGTCCCACTCAGTATTACCTGAAAGTAACCACTAGCCATTTTAAAACCCTTTAGTAGTTCATAGGAGTACTTGGGTGGCACAAACTGTTAAGTGCTTCACTACTAACTGAAAGGTTGGCAGTTCAAACCCACCCAGCGGTGCCTTGAAAGACAGACCTGGCAATCTGCTTCTGCAAGGTCACAACATTGAAATCCCTATGGAGCCCATGTCTACTGTGAAATACATGAGGTCAGCATGAGTCGAAATTGACTCAACAACAACTACCGACAACAGTAGTTAACAGAAAGGCTATGACATAGAAGGACATATCTTGTCTCCTCCAGGGTTGAATCAAAGAGGGCTGATCAGATCCATGCTTGTTCTCGAGGGCATGCTTCCTTTTCAGGGGAGAGCAGAAAGATCAGGAGAGGGATAGGTGGGCGCGATGGCAACAACACCTTTCATGGTCTGGTGAGGTGGGGTTGTTTGGGGAGCATAGGGCTTTATTCCTGGTCCAGCTCTAGAGGACTCAGTCAGTTCAGATTGAACCGTGAAGAAGGGACCACTGGCATGTTCATTACCTTGGGGCTCCATTGGCCCTAAACACAATGATATTTACTAATGAACTCCCTGCTTATGTCAGTGTTCCCTGGGTGATTTGTCCTGTGTCTGTGTGGCATCCATTCATGTCTCCTTAAACATAATTATTCTCCAAATAAAGCCATGCTTCCATCTAACATGCTGTAACTATGCTGCATACAGCTGAGTACATTTTCTTTGGGTCTTCTTCTTATGTATCCCTCCCTGTTTAAGTCAGGGGTGTATCTTCCAGACTCTCCTCTCAACAGCTTTGTTACTTGGCCTTTCTTACTGATTGTCCATGAGGTTTAAAATTCAAGATGGGAGGAGGGTGATGCTGAAGAAACTCTAACATCATTGACAACACTGTTGGCAAATAAGGGCTTCAGAGAGTTAGGGCAGCTTCCATTTGAAAGAGAGAAAATGAACAAGAGGGCTGATGGCATAGGCCCTTCAGAAGAGAATGAATTTCCTATCAGCTATTTAGAGTCTCTGGGGAAAATTGTCGAAGCCCTCAAAATTTGGGGTAAAAATATATTTATAACTAAACTCTTCATCGATGTGGATTCACTCTTTGTTTATTCTGAGAATTAGTTGGAATTCTAACCTAAATATGGTTAAATACGAAGTAAACTTATTTTCATACCCTTCAGATTTTCTTTCCCCAAGGCAAATTCTCACATTTCCTTTTGTTCTATGTTTTTTATGTATTTATTTTAAAATTAAAAAAAAAAATTTAGTCTCATGTATCTACTTGAACTAAGAAGCACACTCTCCATGGGTGTTATTAAAGTAGTGTAAAGTCCGGCCTAATCTTTGTCGGAAGAGTTGGCTTTGGGAATGGTTTTAGTTCTGGGTGAACAGAGAGTCTGGGGGCCATGCCTTCTGGGGTTCCTCTAGGCTCAGTCAACCGTCACGTCTGGTCTTTTTTACGTGAATTTGTTTTCTGCACCACACTTTTCTCCTGCTCCATCAAGGACTCTGTTGTGTTCCTTCTAAGAGCAGTCATTGGTGGTAACAATTGGTGGTAGCTGGGCACTATCTAGTTCTTCTGTTGTCACACTGATGGAACTTCTGGTTTACGTGGCCCTTTTGTCTCTTGGGCTAATATTTTCCTTGTGTCTTTGGTGTCCTTCATTCTCCTTTGCTCCAGGTAGTTTGGAACGAATTGATGCATCTTAGATAGCTGCTCCCAAGCTCTTAAGACCCCAGATGTGACTCAGGAAAGTGGGATGCAGAACATTTTCTTAATCAACTTTGTTATGCCAGTTGACCTAGATGTCCCCCGAAACCAAGGTCCCCCGACCCTCACCCCTGGTACTCTGTCCCTCAAAGTGTTTGGTAGTGTTCAGGAATCTTCTCAGCTTTTGGTTTAGTCCAGTTGTGCTGACTTACCCTGTATTGTGTGTTGTCCTTCCCTTCGCCTAAGATAATTCTTATCTGCTATCTAGTTAGTGAATACCCCTCTCCCTCCCTCCCCACCCTTATAACCACGAAAGAATGTTTCCTTCTGTGTTTAAACTTTTCTTGAGTTCTTATAATAGTGGTCTCATCCAATATTTGTCCTTTTACGACTTACTAATTTCACTCAGCATAATGCCTTCCAGATTCATCATGTTGTGAGATGTTTTGCAGATTCATCGTTGTTCTTTATCATTGCATAGTATTCCATTGTGTGAAATATACCATAATTTGTTTATCAATTCATCCGTTGATGGGATCCTATGTTGTTTTCATCTTTTTGTTATTGTTAACAGTGCTGCAGTGAAGATCAGTGTGCATGTCTCTGTTTCTGAGATGGCTCTTATTTCTCTAGGATATATTGCAGGGAATAGGATTGCTGGATTGTATGGTACTTCTATTCCTAGCTTTGTAAGGAAGCACCAAATTGATTTTCAAAGTGGTTGAACCATTTTACATACCCACCAGCATTATGTAAGTGTTCTAGGCTCTCCACAACCTCTCCAACATTTATTATTTTGTATTTTTTGGATTAATTCTATCCTTGTTGTGGAGAGATGGTATCTCATTGTAGTTTTGATTTGCATTTCTCTAATGGCTAATGATCATGAGCATTTCCTCTTATGTCTGTTAGGTGCGTAAATGTCTTCCTTGGTGAAGTTCCTGTTCCTATCCTTTGCCCATTTTTTAATGGGTTATTTGTCTTTTTGCTGTTGAAGTTTTGCAGTATCTTGTAGATTTCAGAGATTAGACCCTGATCAGATATGTTGTAACCAAAATTTTTTTCGTGGTCTGTAGGCTGTCTTTTTACTCTTTTGGTGAAGTCTTTTGATGAGCATAAGTGTTTGACTTTTAGGAACTCCTAGTTATCTACCTTCTCTTCTCTTCTTTGTGAATTGTGAGTTAGGTTTTGTATTTTGTTTCTGCCATGTATTAGGGCTCTTAGCATTGTCCCTATTTTTTCTTCCATGATCTTTATCATTTTAGACTTTATATTTAGGTCTTGGATCCACTTTGAGATAGTTTGTACATGGTGTGAGGTGTGAGTCTTGTTTCATTTTTTTCCAGATGGATATCCAGGTATGCCAGCACCACTTGTAAAAGAGATTGTCTTTTTCCCGTTTAATGGAGTTTGGGCCTTTGTCAAATATCAGCTGCTCATAGACGGATGAATTCACGTCTGGATTCTCAGTGCTGTTGCATTGGTCTATGTATCTCTTGTACTAGTACCGAGCTGTTTTAGTGTTGTTTGACTGCCATGGTATGATAGGTTCTAAAGTCAGGTAGTGTGAGGTCTCCCACATTGTTCTTCTCCTTCAGTAATGCTTTATTTATCTGGGGTCTTTTTCCTTTCCATATGAAGTTGTCAGTTTGTTTCTCTGTCTCATTAAAAAACGTCATTGTAATTTGGATTGTATTGCCTTGTATCTGTAGATAGTTTGGGGTAAAATTGAGATTTTGATAATGTTGAGTCTTCCTATCCATGAGCAAGGTATATTTTTCCACTTACGTGGGTCTCTTTTGGTTTCTATCAGCAGTGTCTTGTATTTTTCTTTGTATAGGTCTTTTACATCTCTGGTTGTATCTATTCCTAAGTTTTTTCTCTTCTTGGAGGCTATTGTAAATGGTACTGGTTTGGTGATTTCCTCTGAAATTCTGTTTGTTGTTGTAGAGGGATCCAACTGATTTTTGTATGTTTATCTGCTATCCTGATGCTTTGCTGAAATCGTCTATTAGTTCCAGTAATTCTCTTATGGATTCCTTGGGGTTTTCTGTGTATAAGATCGTATCATCTGCAAATAGGGATACTTTTATTTCTTTCTTACCAATTTGGATGCCCTTTATTTCTTTCTCTTACCTTATAGCTCCGGCTAGGACCTCCAGCATAATATTGAATAAGAGTGGTGATAAAGGGCATCGTGTGGATCCCCTTCTCAAGGGAAACGCTTTCAGACCCTCTCCATTTAGGATGATGCTGGTTGTTGTCTTTGTATATATGCCCTGTATTATTTTAAGGAATTTTCCTTCTATTCTAATTTGCTGAGAGTTTTTATCATGAATGGTATTGGACTTTGTCAAATGCCATTTCTTCGTCAATTGATAAGATCGTATCATTCTTATCTTTTGTTTTATTTATATGAGGGATTAGATTGTTGTTCTAATGTTGAACCATCCCTGCATAACTGGCATGAATCCCACTTGGTCATAGTGAATTATTTTTTTGATATGTTTTTTAATTCTATTGGCTAGAATTTTGCCGAGGATTTTTGCGCCTGTTTTAGGGGGATATTGGTGTGTAATTTTCTTTTTTTATTTTGTGGTGTCTTTACCTGGTTTTGGTATCAGAGTTATGCTGGCTTCATAGAATGAGTTTGGAAGTATTCCATCCTTTTCTATCCTCTGACATACCTTTAGTAGTAGTGGTATTAACTCTTTTCTGAAAGTTTGATACAATTCTCCAGTGCAGCCATCAGGGCTAGGGCTTTTTTGAGGGGGAGGGGAAGCTTTTTAATTACCTCTTCAATCTCTTCTTTTCTTATGAGTTTATTTGGTTGTTCTACCTGTCTCTGTTAGTTTAGGTAGGTAGTGTGTTTCTAGAAATTTGTCCATTTCCTCTAGGTTTTCAAATTTGTTGCAGTACAGTTTTTCATAGTATTCTGTTATGATTCTTTTAATTTCAGTTGAGTCTGTTTTGTTATCGGCCATCTCATTTCTTATTTGGGTTATTTGCTTCCTCTCCTGTTTTTCTTCAGTCACTTTGGTCAATGGTTTATCAATTTTGTAGATCTTCTCAAAGTACCAGCTTTTGGTCTTGTTAACTCTTTCAGTTGTTTTTCTATTCTCCATATCATTCATTTCTTCTCTAATTTTTCTTATTTCCTTCTTCTGGTGCCCATGAGCTTATTCTGCTGCTGTTTTTCCATTTGTTCGAGTTGTAGGGTTAGTGTTTTGATTTGGGCCCTTTCTTCTTTTTGGATGTGTGCATTTATTGCTATAAGTTGACCTCTGAACAGTGCTTTTGCCCTGCCTCAGAGGTTCTTGTTGGATGTGTTTTCGTTCTCATTGAATTCTGTGAATTTGTTTGCTGTATCTTTAATTTCTTCTGTAACCCAGTAGTTTTGGAGCAAGGTGTTCTTCAGTTTCCATGTATTTGATTTTTTTGTTTTTTTCCTTTTTCTTTTATTGCTTTCTACTTTTATGTCTTTATGGTCAGAGAAGATGCTGTGTAATATTTTGATGTTTTTGATTCTGTTAAGGCTTGCTTTTTTGGCCTAATACGTGCTCTGTTTTGGAGAATGTTCCATGTGTGTTGGAAAAGAAAGTATACTGGGCTTCAGTTGGGTGGAGTGTTCTGTATATGTCTATGAGATCAAGTTGGGGTGACTGTGGCCTTTAGATTTGCCATGTCTTTATTGAGCTTCTTTTCGGATGTTCTGTCCTTCACCAAAAAGTGGTCGGTCGAAGTCTCCTACTATTGTTGTGGAGCTATGTCTCTTCTCAGTGCTGTTAGAGTTTGTTTTATGTATTTTGGAGCCCTGTTTTTGGGTGCATAAATATTTAGTATGGTTATGTCCTCCTGGTGTATTGACCCTTAAGCGTTATATAGTGTCCTTCTTAACCTTTTTGGTGGGTTTTGCTTTAAATCCTATTTTGTCAGAGATGAGTATTGCCACTCCTGCTCTTTTTTGATTGTTTTCTTAATACATTTTTTTCCGTCCTTTGAGTTTTAGATTGTTTGTGCCTTTGAATCTAAGTGTGTCTCTCGTAGGCTGCCTTATACACAGATCATTTTTTAAAATCTATTCTGCCGCTCTGTGTTTATTAGCGCATTTATTCCATTTACATTCAGTGTAATTATTGAAAGGTATGAGTTTAGTGCTGTCATTCTGATGTATCTGTGTGTATGTGCATGTGTGTTGTTTTTGACAGTTTCTTTGTTGAGTTAATTTTCTGTACTGAGTCATTTTTCTTTATGTATTTTCTTTTCAACTTTTTTTCATTATTGTTTCTTTTATATTTGTTAAGTCTTTATGTTTTTCTTATTTTTTAATTGGGTGTGTATAATAGTTTCCTTTGTGGTTACCTTAATATTTACCTCTGTGTTTCTAAGTTTAAACCAATCTTTTATTTCGAGATACCGCCTTGACTTCATCACCATATGAAAGTTCTATGACTACATTACTGAGTCCCTCCTTTTTTGTTTTAATGTTGTCATCTTTTACATATTCATGTCTCTGTTTCCCTATTTTCAATGTTTTAGCTTTGATTTATTTTTTTGACTTCCCTATCTGGGTTGATATTTGGTTGTTCTGTCCTGTGTTCTAGTCTTGGGTTGTTTTCTGATATTATTGATTTTGTAACCAGAGGACTCCCTTTAGTATTTCTTGTAATTTCGGTTTGTTTTTTACAAATATCCTAAAGTTCTGTTTATCTGGAAATGCCCTAATTTCTCCATCATATTTGACAGAGAGCTTTGCCTGATATATAATCCTTGGCTGGCATTTTCTTTTTTTGTTCAAGGTTTTATATATGTCATCCCATTGCCTTCCTGCCTGCATGTTTTCTGCTGAGTAGTCAGAGTATAGTCTTATTGACTCTCCTTTTCAGATGACTTTTCATTTATCCCCAACTGCTGTTAAAATTCTCTCTTTATCTTTGGTTTGATTATACGATGTCTTGATGAGGTTCTTTTGGGATCTACCCTCTGTGGGGCTTGATGAGTTTCTTGGACAGGTATCTTTTCATCTTTTATGATATCAAGGAAGTTTTTGCTGGCATATCTTCAACAATTCTGTCTGTTTTATCCTCCTCCCCCTCCTCCCCATTCTAGTACTCAAGTCACTCATAGATTATTCTTCTTGATAGAGTCCCACATAATTCTTAGGGTTTCTTCATTTTTTAAAATTCTTGTAGCAGATTTCCCCTCAAAAAATTGCTGTCAAATGCTTTCTCTGCAGTCTCACTAATTCTGACTTCCATTGCCTCAATTCTGCTCCTATGCATTTCTATTCAGTTGTATAATTCTGAAATTTTGTTGTTAATATATTGGGTTTCTGTTTGCTGTTTCTCTTTGGATTATTGCAGCTTGTTAAATTTGTCATTATGCTCTTGTCTAGCATCCTTATGTTCCACTATTGCGTTGTCTCTGTGTTCCTTGACTTGGTCTACATTTTGCCTGATCTCCTTCCTGATCTCTTAAAGAGCTCTGTATGTTAATCTTTTTAATTTTACCTCTGATAACTCCAACACTTTTTCATCCTCCAGGAGACTTCTTGGTTCTTTGTTTTGGTCACTTGCTGAAGCCATCATGGTCTGCCTCTTTCTGTGATTTGATATTGACTGTTGTCTCTAACCCATCAATAAGTTTTATTTATTTCTTTTATGTTTCCTTACTGCTTCCTAGCTTCTTGTTTTATTCCACTTTGATATGCCCAAGTAGGCTGGTCATTTGAGCTACTTTGATTATTGGCATTATTGAAGCTCTCACATCCTGATACCAGGCAGTTAGAGCTGTTATTGGGTATGTGAGCCCAGGAGTCCATTTATTTTTCTTGTGTGGATTCAGCTCAGGTGTCCATGTCTTCGATCATCAAGTGTGTGGTGCAGGCTCTCACCTACAGTCCTAGATGGGCAGGACTACACAGGGCTGATTGGATTAGGCATAGGTTTCTGATCGACTCGATGGCACTGGGCTTGTGTTATCTGGCTATAGTCAGGGTTATGTGCTGAGCAAGGTAGGGGGCTGACAGTTGCCACTGAGTGGCTGGGTGGAAGGTATGTCTGCTTTCTAGAGCTCGTAAGTGGGTGGGCTTTGCATCCGGACTTTGGGGACCCCGTGCTGTTGGCTGTAGAGACTGGGAGGCAACACTTATTCTTGGACCCCTGTTGTTGGTGGCTAGGTGTAGTGGGTGAAGCCACCAGTCCTGAGGCGTCTGATGTGGGTAGTCAAGGACTCTGCTTAATGGACAGGGTGGTGTCTAATGTCAAGAATATGCCACTCGTCCTTAGTGGTTGCAGTTGAAAACAGGCTCCAATTATATACCCTGTTGTACTGTGCTAATGAGGGGATACACTGTTGAAATGCGCCAACACAGGTCTAGGCAGGGGTGATCGGCATTCTAAGTCTGTGGACTCATGCCTGTGCCTAGGCAAAGGGTCTGTGCCTGCCCTGAGTTCCTGGCTTAGGGGAGGTGACAGATTATTTTTTCCTGTTTCTTAATTTGTTCTTTCTCAAAAGCCAAGAGAATGGTTCAGGACATGCGATGGGTTCCACTTCAGGCCCAGGGGGTGAGGGTGTACTTGAAGCAGAGTGAGAGGAGCTGGGTATATAGGAGAGAGGTACTTCCCAGAAGGGAAAAAGGTTTTTTGGATCCCTTGTGGTAGATTAGATGCTTACACTGAACTTCCGTAGATTCAGTGCCACTTCTCCTTGGAACCAGAGGCTTGAGCAGACTCTCCGCCACTTGGTTTCTGCCGATATGGAAAAGGCATCCCGAGCGCTACTCTTGCCTCAGCCAGCACACGCAAGCTAATCTAGGCTGTAGGGTGCTGGCCAAGTCAGGTCCCGCAAATCCTTGCTGCTTCTGAATTGTCTGTCCATCCCCCTGATGCTCAGTCCGACTCTTCAACTTTGTCTTTAATGTTCAGGGCTCCTAGATTGTCATATATAATTGATTTACTTGTTTTTTCAGGTTTTTGTTGTAAGAGGGACCATAGGAAGCATCTGCCTGGTCCACCGTCTTGACCCCACCTCCCCTCAATCTCTTTTGAGATATAAAAGAGCAGACTGAGCAAATTAACAGGCAAGCAAGCAGAGATGCGGGAAGGTAGATGCCACACCACATAAGATCTCCACAGAACCAAGAAACAGAAGCTGAAAAGAGAAAAGGACTGTCCCCCAGAGCCAACAGAGAGTCTTGCCCTGTATCTGGCACCCTGAACTCAGACTTCTAGCCTCTTAACCTGTGAGAAAATAAATTTGTTTGTTCAAGCCACCCTCTTAATTTATTTCTGTTATAGCAGCACTTGATAACTAATGCAATGACCTTGTTTATGCCCTATGTATGAGAATAATGTATATGCACTAGAGAAGAATGTGTGTTCTACTGATGTTGGGTCGAGTGTTCTATATACATCTACTAGGTCTAGTTGATTTTTGGTGTTGTTCAAACCCTCTATTTCACTACTGATGTTCTGTCTAGACATTCTGTGCATTACTGAAATAACTATGGACTGTAGAAGTGTCTCTCGTTTCGGTTCTGTCATGTTTATTTCATCTATTTTAGGACTCTGTTGTTTGGTACCTATGTAATAGGTAATATCTTCTTAATGAATCGATCCTTTTATCAGTATGTAATGTCCTTGTCTGTTATAACAGATTGTGACCTAAAGTCTATTTCGTCTGATATTAATATAACTCTCCGTCTCTTTTGGTTACAATTTGCATAGAATTTCTCCCCCACCATTTCAGTTTCAACCTGTTTGTATTTTGGATCTAAATTGTGTGTCTTACAGATAGCATATCGACACGTGAAAACTTAGGGGACAAGGTCTTGACCTAATACAGAAATGGGAATGACTAGTATTTATAGGGCAGTTGAA
Source organism: Elephas maximus indicus (assembly GCF_024166365.1). Lineage (NCBI taxonomy): Eukaryota > Metazoa > Chordata > Mammalia > Proboscidea > Elephantidae > Elephas > Elephas maximus. Next base: position 74,354,812 of record NC_064830.1, read on the forward strand.
GTCATGAAAATGGTTGTGAATGAGCAGAATGAGACGAGAATACGGGCAAGAATGCAGCTTTGGGGCACCCTTACTGGGAGATTAGGTGCAAGTTACTCAACCTTAGTTTTTTCATCTGTAAGGTTGGGCCTTGATGTTCTCTCCAGAGCCCTGGTGGTGCAGTGGTAAAGAGATTGGCTGCTAACCAAAAGGTTGACAGTTCAAATCTATACTCCTTGGAAACACCATATGACAGTTCTTCTCTGTCCTTTTGGGTCACTGTAAGTTGGAGTGGACTCTACGGCAATGGACTAATGTCCTCTCCAACCTGAAGATCTATAGACAATTGGTGCACACACTCATTTCAGACTGTTGCGTCTGAAGGCCGTGAGACCAAGGATCAAGTCTATTGTTTGTCATAGCATACAGCAGGTGCTCACTAAGTGTTTGTTGAGTGAACAAATATCAGTGTTGACTGGTTGCGGGCTTTATCTTACATCTAATCAAATTACAAGAAACACTAGTTGTGAGATTCTTTTTTAAATGTTATGAGTTTTGGTTGATAACTCATTTTCTATAGTGAGTTTATTGCCACAGTTAAGATTTGTTATGTAAAGAATTGTCTCTTTAGACAGGCAAGGATTTTCTTCCATGGAAGATGGAAGGAGGTAGAACGAGACCACTTGAGAACAGGAACAACAATACTGGTGATCAAGGTATTGGAGGAGAAGACTCTGGCAACACTGTAATGGTCTTTAGAGACCGGAAGCATGGAGGTGGTCCAGGCCGTAGACATTGAGGCCTGGGAGTATGTAGTGGAGGCAGCTGATAAGGCCTAAATGGCCAGTGAGGTGGGGAATGTGGGCAAAAGCTGGGTAGTGGAGGGCGCTGCCAGTCATGTTGGGAAGTGCGAAGCCCGCTATGTGGGGGAGGGGAACCCAGGCATGTTGTGGAGTGGGACTCCAGTTGTGTTTTGGAGGTGAATCAAGGTCCAGGAACACAGTCGGGGGAGAGCGGGGAAGGAGGAAGGGGGTAGGGTCTTGCAGAGGTCCAGAAACACAGCCAGGGGAGGAGCGGGGAAGGGTGTAGCCTAAGTCTGGTAACAGAGCTAGGAGGAGAAGATGGTCTATCTGGCTAAGGTCCAGGAACAGAGCTGGCAGGAGGTGCGGCAGGTTTTGGTCAAGGTCCAGGAGCACAGCTGGAAAGAGGAAGTGGACTGTCTGGCTAAGGTCCAGGAACACAGCTGGGAGGAGATGGGGGAGTTTTGGGCCAAGGTCCAGGAACACAGCTGGGAGGAGAAAGTGGACTGTCTGGCTAAGGTCCAGGAATCCAGCTGAGAGGAAGTGGGGGAGGATCTGCTCAAGGCCTAGGAACACAGTTGGGAGAAGGAAAGGGAAGATCTGGCCTTGTGGACAAAATTGTTGAGAGGAGGCGGTGGAGGGTCTGTCCAAAGTCCAGGAACACAGCTGGGAGGAGGAGGTCAAGGTTCTGGCCGAGGTCTAGGAACACAGCTGGGAGGAGAAGGGGGAGAATCTGGCATTGTGGGAGGAACACAGTTGAGATGAGGTGGAGGAAGATCTAGCTGAGGTCCAGGAACATTTGGAAGGAGGATGGGGAGGGCTTGGCTAATATCCAGCAACATAGGTGGGAGAAGGTTGAGGGTCTGTCCAAGGTCCAGGAACACATTCCGGGGGAGGAGGTATACGGTATGTTTAATTTCCAGGAATACAGCTCGGGGAGGCGGGGGGAGCTTCTGTCTAAGGTTAGGGAACACAGCTTGAAAGAGTAAAGGGAAGGTCTGGCCAAGATCCAGGAACAGAGGTGGGAGGAGGAGGGGTAGGTTTTGGCCAAGATCCAGGAACACACCTGGGAGGAGGAGGGAGAGAATCTGGCCAAGGTCCAGGAACACAGCTGGGAGGAGAAAGGGGACGGTCTGGGCTAGGTCCAAGAACACACTTGGGAAGAGGATGGGGAGGTTTTGTCCACGTTCCAGGAACACAGTTGGTTGGATAATGGGGAGGGTCTGACCAAGGTCGAGGAACACAGTAGGGGAGAGAAGGTGGAGGGTCTGTCCAAGTTCCAGGAACATAGCTGGGAGGAGGAAGGATAGGTTCTGGCCAAGGGTGAGGAACACAGCTGAGAAGACGAGGGGCAAGGTCTGACTGAATTCCAGGAGCGCAGCTGGAAATAGTTGGATGGTGTGTCCAAGTTCTAGGAATACAGCTGGTGGGAGGAGGTGGAGGGTTCTTCCAAGTTCTAGGAACATAGTTGGGAGGAGGGGTAGAGTCTGACCAAGGTCCAGGAACACAGCTAGTAGGAGGAACGGGGCGGTCTGGCTGAGGTCCAGGCATAGCTGAGATGAGGAGGTGGAGGGCCTGGCCTAGGTCCAGGAATACAGCTGGGAGGAGGAGATGGAGGATCTGGCCAGGTTCCAGGAACATAGCTGAGAGGAGGAGGGGTAGGGCCTGTCTGAAGTATAGGTATAGGGCCACAGCTTGGAGGAGAAGGAGGAGGGTCTGGCACATGTCCAGAATACAGCTGGGAGGAGGAGGGGGAGGGTGTGGCCAAGGTTCAGGAACATAGCTAGAAGGAGACGGAGGGCCTCCCCAAGGTCTAGGTATACATCTGGGAGGAGGGTGTGGAGGGTATGTCCAAGGTCTAGGAACAGAGCTGGGAGGAGTATGGGGAGGGTCTTGACAAGGTTCAGGAACACAGCTGGGTGGAGGAATGGGAAGGTCTGGCTGAAATCCAGGAAGACGGCTGGGAGGAGTAAGGGAAGGGTCTGTCCAAGGTCAGGAACACTGTTGGGGGGAGGAGGGGAGTGATCTATCCAAGTTCTAGGAACACAGCTGGGAGGATGAGGGACAGGGTTTGGCTGAGGTCGAGGAACACAGCTGGTAGGTGGAGGTGAAGGGTCTGGCCAAGGTCCATGAACACAACTGAATGGAGCACATGGTCTGTCCAAGGTCCAGGAACACAGCTGCACGGAGCAGAGTGTCTGGCCAAGGTCTAGGAACAGAGCTGGGAGGATGAGGTGGAAGATCTAGCCAATGTCTAGAAACAGCTGGGAGGAGGAGATAGAGGGTCTGTCTGAAATCCAGGAACACAGCTGGGAGTAGTAGGGGTATGGCCTGGCTGAAGTCCAGCAGCATAGCTGCAAGGAGGAATCAGAGGATCTGGCCAGGTTCCCGGAACACATCTGAGAGGAGGAGGGAGAGAGTCTGGCAGAGGTTGAGGAATACAGCTGAGAGGAGAATGTAGAGGGTCTTTCGAAGGTCAGGAGCACAGCTGGGAGGAAGTGATGAAGGGTCTGGCCCAGGCCCAGGATCACAGCTGGGAGGAGTGGCGAGAGTGTCTTGACAAGGTTCAGGAAGACACCTGGGTGGAGGAATGGAATGGTGTGGCTGAAGTCCATGAACACAGCTGGGCAGAGGAGGCGGATGGTGTGTCCAAGGTCCAGGAACACACTTGAGAGGAGGAGGTGGATGACCTGACCAAGGTCCAGGAATACAGATGGGGGGTGATGTGAAGGGTCTGTCCAAGTTCCAGTAACCCAGATGGCAGGAGGAGAGTTAGTATCTGGTCAAGGTCCAGGGACACAGCTGGGATGAGAAGGAGGATGGTCTGTCCAAGGTCCAGGAACACAGTTGGGAGTTGAAGGGGCAGCATCTAGCCAAGGTTCAGAAACACAGCTGGAAAGAGAAGTGGGAGGGTCTGGCCAAGGTTTAGGAACACATTTGGGAGGAGGAGGTAGAGGGTCTCTCCAAGGCCCAGGTATATAGCTGGGAGGAGGGGCCAGAGGTCCTGTCCAAGTTGTAGGAACACAGTTGGGAGGATGAGAGGCAGAGCCTGGCCCAGGTAGAACACACCTGGGAGGAGGAGGGGGAGTGTCTGTTCAAGGTCCAGGAACTCAGCTGGAAGGAATAGGTGAAGGATCTGGCCAAGATCCAGGAACGCAGCTGGGAAGCGGAGGGTTAGGGTCTGACCAAGGTCCAGCAACACATCTGGAAGGAAGAAGTCCAGAATCTGGCAGAGGCCTGGGAACACAGCTGGGAGGATTTGGTGGACGTCTGACTGAAGTCTGGGAACACAGCTAAAAGGATGTGGTGGAGTGTATGGTGAAGGGTCCGACCAAGGCCTGAGAAAACATCTGGGTAGAGCACATGGCCCACTCCCCATGTGTACTGATGGAGGGCATCTATTGGGCAATGTGTGGACGATCGTCCCGGACAAAGAGGGTCCCTGCTGCAGCCCTCTGACTCTGCAGAATAGAAGCAGTTAATTTTTTAAAATACTTCTATAGGACAGACCAAAGCACTAAAAAAAAAAAAAGCTGATAGAGAAAGATGCAGGTGTCAGCACCTGGCACCTTCCCATCGACCAGGTCTCTGATAAGCAGCATTAGCGCCATGAAACTCAATGGCTCCTGCTGATCCCATTGCAGATTACGGGGTTTAAAGGGTGCAACCGAAATGCAAAAAAACAAAACAAGAACTAGATTGAACAAGTCAAAGTTTACAAGAAACTTCGAGATCATATGTAGGAGTTCAACCGAGCCTTTGTTAAAAAGGAGGAAAGCGCCCCTACCCTCAAGGCTGGAGTGAGGACAGAATTGGGTGTTTGGAGCCCAGAAACAGCTGCCAAGGAAGTTGATACAGTGATGGTTACAGCACTCTTTAGAAATTCCGGTTCTTCCATTCTATGGTATTTTCATGGAGCATTTGTTCACTCTATCTGTGCAGAAACACATACCCTCTTTTCTACACAACGTAGAAAACCTGGTTTCTGGGTCTTTCCACTTTAGATTACATTAAGAGCATTTTCTGTGTTCTGAAATGTCTTTGAAGCTTATGATTTTTAGGAGCTGCCTCCACCGTAAGGATTTACACTAGTTACGGAATCCCTCTACCATGGGTCATTCAGCTCATTGCCACGTTTTCACTGTAATCCATCTGGTTCCATTGAATGTGCTCTCACCAGGTCTTTGGAATCATGGTGGTCCTTTCATTAGGGTAGATAACTAGATTTGGGATGGTGCTGAATAAAGAAAAGAGTGTGAGCATTTCGAAGGCTTTGGGTTGACAGCGTTACATCGTATTTCGGGATGGTTGTGAGAAATCACATTTCCACTTCCAGTGTGTGAAAGGGGCCCCAGAAGAGTTAATATTTATTACTTCGTTGGACAGAAAGAATTTGTCACTTAAAAGTTTTCTCATTGAAGTTATACAGTTGTCTTGTTCACTGATTATTCACTAAAAAAGATGAGATTATTTTACAGAGTTAGCTTGATTTCACTCATCAATTTGTGTTCTCACTTACAATGTGAAAATCCAATAATAGGCCAGTGGCTATAAAAATTCCTGATTAGTCATGATTCAGAGCATATCTAAAACCCATTGCCGTCAAGTCAATTCTGACTCATAGTGACGGTATAGGACAGAGTAGAACTGCCCCACAGAGTTTCCAAGGAGCGCCTGGTGGATTTGAACTGCCGACCTTTTGGTTAGCAGCCTTAGCCCTTATCCACTACACCACCAGGGTTTCCAAAGCATTTCTATAATCCAAAAAAAAAAAACATAAAAACACCCAGCCTGGTGGTGCAGTGGTGAAGAGCTACTGCCGCTGAGCAAAAGGTCAGCAGTTCGAATCCACCAGCTTCTCCCTGGAAACAATATGGGATAGCTATACTCTGCCCTGATTATTCATGATTCAAAGCAGATTTACAAGGTATGTTGAAATACTCACTGAAAGGACAGCGCAGACAAAGACTATTGCTAAAATAACTGCCCAGGAACAGAAAAGCTTTGGTAAGTTTTTGATCTGGCCCAGAGAAACAATTGTCAAAGAGCTTAAACAGCTTCAAAGAAATGTGCAATGTAGGAGTAAGATGTTATCATGGAGAGAAACCCTAATTCAACCTCCAAGAAGTAGCCCCACCCATCAAATATCTCCAGTGGATTCCACTGCTCCCAGGAAGACTGGAAGCTGGCCACCTGGTGTTTCCTAGGAGGCTGGCAGTGTTGCAGTGTGCTGCCTCTAACAGGGTTCTCAATAACCCTCTCTAACCACATTGTAAACACACACAGGGACACACACATTCACACTGACCACAAAACTTCTGACCACATGAAAATCAATATAAGACACACTTAGATATTGCAAATGATTGTGTATTCTGACAACACATCTACACTGAGAACTCACACATATTCTGACCACACTCACATCCTGAATTTACGCACTGACCACACATTCTCACATTAGTCTACCTTTAAAACACACAAAACGCTGACAACAAGCATACACTCGTTGCACATTGTCCAAGATCCCACATGTCGATACACCCAACTGACCATAGCAAACATACATACAAAGAGACCCTGAAATGACCATCTACCTTGTGATTGTACCCAAATATGATAATCATATGTACATACCCTAACAACATACTGACCCCCATCACAATGACCATTCATTGAATACACAGACAGACCACACACACACCCAGAGTCAACAAGGCACCTGGCTGTGCATGTGTGGGCTCTGATCCTGGGGCATCTCCCACCTCAGCATCAACATAGAAACCCAGAGAAGGGTGGGGAGTCAGGTGACACAAGGACAAAGTGCAGGAGGTTGTGATGTTGGTCCCTCCTGAGGTAAATCTGAGCCTTCAGAGCTGATTGTCACAGTAGCATGTGAAACAGGGATAGGAGAGCCAAGAGGATTAGAAATGGTGCCTAAAAGGTCTCTGATAAAATACCCATTTCCAAATAAAGAATTTAGATATTCCACTCAAGGTCTGAGGAGACATCCTCAAGAAATTAACATGTTTTCATTTTAACGTGATGATGGAGAATTCTTCCTGGAGGTCAGTGTTGCTGGTGAAATTCTTATTTAAACGATTCCCTACATAAAAGTGGAATTAACCTATTTTTTGGTGTAAATACCACTTAGAATTGAGAATGTCCGTCATTCCCATGGGGGCGCTGCTACCTTTAAGCAGCGGGCACAAAGTGACCATCCCTGCGCGCCAATAGCCAGCAGAGGGCGCACCTCGCCTTATCTGACCGGTGGCTCCTGGAAGGGTTGGTGGTTCTGGGCTTAGGCCTGGTGGGTGATGGTGCAGCTGGGGCGGGAAGGAGAGCTTCATTTCCACAGGATCCAGCATAAGGGAGGCGCCCCTTAGCTTTGGAACCCGAGAGTCAACAGTAAGTGCCAAGCTTCCTTCTGGGGCCCTGAGTGATGAGGAGAAGGGGCTTTGCTGTGGCTTCTCCAGGCCACCCATGGTGGAGCCCGAGATGAAAGGGAAGGTGCGGGTCCCTGTGTACAGGGTGTTGTTAACTTTTTCATGATTGTTTTACCTATAGAAGGAGCCGTGGTCGCGCAGTGGTTAAGCGCTCGGCTGCTAACCAAAAGGTTTCCGGTTGGAACCCACCAGCTGCTCAGCTGGAGAAAAGTGTGGCAGTAGGCTTCCTGTAGATTACAGCTTTGGAAACCCAAGGGACAGTTCTTCTGTGTCCTACAGAGTCTCTGGGAATCAGAATTGACTTGATGGTAGTGGGTTTGTTTGTTTGTTTTGACCTATAACTTTAAAGTAGCTGGGAAATAGTAAAAAATGGAAAAGTAGATGTATTAATATTCTCAACCTTATGTTAAGTTTAATTTTTTTTCTCATTAAAATAGTAGAAATTATTCTAATTTTACTATCCTATTTTTCATGAAAGTGTTGTTGCTTTAGTTGTGGTGGAGTGGATTCAATTTTGACTCAGAGCCAAGCCATGTGTGCAGAGTACAACTGCTCCTTAGAGTTTCCAAGGAGCTGCTGGTGGATTTGAACTGCCAAACTTCTGGTTAGCGGCCATAGCTCTTAACCATTGCAGCCCCAGGGCTCCCATGGAAGCATAGTCATCAATAATATTTCTAAAATGTCATTCTTAGTTTGTCTCGTTTTCAGTTCAGATAATTGCCATGTTTAATGATTTTCATAATCCTATGATGACCTCAAATAATTTGAAATTTCAGCTTTCTGAGCTGTCTTTCATAGGACACATTGTGACCATGAATGTTATTTAAAAAAAAAAAAATGACTAAGGCTTCTTCCAAGTTGGAATAATACTGTACTAAGCAGAATTCGTGAATGAGATTTAGATGAACAAAGAACGGTGATCTGTTTTTTTAGTACCAACTCTTGATATTTTACAGAGCTTAAAACTCTTTAAGGTGAAATTTCCACTGGATATAAAGTTGCTAGAATATTTAAGAACGAAGCCAGTGCTGTAATTTAGATGTATTTATTGAAAATAAATATTTTTCAACTAAAAATTGAAGATTTGAATACAGTGACTTTTTTTATGTCTTCACTTCTAAGGCGAAATCAGGATGTCCATAATGTCCTGTTTAAAATATATCTTTTCCCATAATTGATACTTGGATCCAGTGAATCATGCATTTCCCATGCCTTTTCTTTATTTTCAAATTCAGAAATACACTCATGTGACTTGTTGAAGTTTTACATTCCCCAAACAGCTCTCAAAGCTACTTTTTCTCATTTGCTGTAAGCAAGGGTCTACGCCTTCTAATAGGCATGGAGCTTTATATACACTCTGGATTACTCATTGGATGGATTTATGGACCTTTTTCACTTCATTCAAAATATCTTTTCACATTGAGGAGTTGCATGAAATGTTCGAATCTATTTGCACAAGTATGCTGCTCATTTCAGTAGAGGAGATTTCTCCATTTGATATGTAAATTAGTATTGGGATAATATGTGAGTTTGTATGGTCATTGCCCTAATTACTGTACATCAGACCTTGACATCCACTGGGTATCCTTATGTGTTTATAATGTAGTTTTTAGAATACACATGAGAACATCCTATCTGCTCATTTAATTTAAAAAAAGTGTTATATCCTTTGTTCTATATTTTAAAAGGTTATTGTCATCACTTGCCATGGAGTCCATTCCAAATCACAGCAGCCTTATATAACGTAATGAGGCCCATTGTGGTGGCCATAGTGTCAATCCATCTCATTGAGGTTTTCCCGTGTTTTTGCTGACCCTCTGTTTTACCAAACACGATGTCCTTCTCTAGTGATTCTTCCTACCTGATGACATGTTCACAAGAAGAGAGCCAAAGTTAAGTCTTGTCATCCTCACTTCTAAGGAGGGTTGTGATTGTATTTCCTCTAAGACTGATTTGTTTGTTCTTCTGGCACTCCACAGTGTAGTCTATATTCTTTGCCAACACTGTAATTTAAAGGCATGAATTCTTCTTTTGCCTTCCTTTTTCATTGTCCAAGTTTCACATGTGTATGAGGTGATTGAAAAGACCATGGCTTAGGTCAGGGGCATCTTAGTTATCAAAGTGACATTTTCAGTTTTTAAAACTTTAAAGAGGTCGTGTGCAGCAGATTTGCCCAATGTAATAACGATTTTTGATTTCTTGACTGCTGCTTATATGGATATTGTTGATCCGAGTAGGGTGAAATCCTTGACAACTTCAGTTTCTTTGCCATTCATCACGATGGTCTTTATTGGTCCAGTTTTGAAGATTTTTGTTTTCTTCACATTGAGGCGTAATCTCTACTGAAGGCTCTAGCCTTTGACTTTGGTCAAAAGTGCTTCAAGTCGTCTTCATTTTCAGAAAGCAAGGTTGTGTCAACTGACTATTGAGTTTGTTAATGAGTGTTCCTCCCATCCTGATGCTGTCTTCTTCATATAATCCATCTTCTAGGAGTACTTGTTTCTCGTGCAGATTGAATAAGTAAGGTGAAAGGATAAACCCAGCTGCAGACGTTTTGTAATTCATTCCGTTCAAACAGTTGCCTCTTGATCCATGTACAGGTTAGGCATGAGCACAATGGAGTGTTCTGCAGTTCCGATTATTTGTAATGTTACTCATGTCTGGGATATGCTTTCTTTATTAACTGGGCATTTCCTCTGTTGATCCTCTAGGACAAGCCCCTTACCTTTCCTTACATTTACGCACACAGGTAGGATTGACACACAGAATTAATCATCACAACACCTATGAAAATTAAGAACAGTTCCTGTGGCCTCCCTTGACCCCTGTGTCCACCAGTCCCCACAGGACACCCCCACTCTAAGGGCCCTTGACAGCGTCACAGTCCCAACCTTGTGCCCAGAGGCTCTTACCAGAGCCACCATGCCCTGGCCACTCTCTGGCACCTCAGTGCCCTGGGCACAGCCCTCCAGAGGGCCCCAGCCTGAATTTTGATCCAGGAAAGCGCTTCTTGTTGTAACAGCTTCAGTGCAGTAGGACATGCTGGGAATGAAGCCCCGTTTGCCTGCAGTGGCCCCTGTTGGGAGTGCCAGGGCTTCCTGTGTATCCAGTGCGGCTAAGAGTTTGTGGATGTGTGAGTGTGTGTGTGCAGTTGTGTAATCTGTGTGGGTGTCCATGTGTGTCTGGGATTCTGACTCTGTGAATATATCGGTTGTGTTTTGTGTTTTCCCCTGTGTGGCTGTTGTTTACTTCTGTGTGTTTTTGTGTGTGTGCGTATGCGAGTCTGTGTCAGTGAATGGTGTGTGTCAGTTGTTGAAATCTGTGTATGTCTCTGTGCGTGTCGGTCTGTGTGATGGTTAAGATTTTGTGTCAGCTTGGCTGGGCCATGAATCTCAGTGTTTTGGCAGCCTTTTAAATTTGTGATCACTTCCCTGTTGAGATTTGCTATGTAAACACCCTCGTGATGGGATTTGCTCTGAGTAGCCAGTCAGTTGAAAGGATGTTTCCTTGGGCATGTGGCCTGCATCGAATATAGGCAGACATTCTGGCAAGGCTTGTAGGCTTTTGTCATTCTAGATCCTGCAGCTGGCACCTGTTCATCTGACCTCCGATTCTTGGAACTTCAGCTACCAGCTTACTGTGGTCTTGCCTGCTGATCTTGGGATTTGTCAATCTCACAATTTGTGAGCAAGAGCCCTGCTCTCCTACTTGCCAATCTTGGGCTCACGAGCCACTGCAGCTACATGAATCAGGAGAAGTCTCTATTCTGACCCACGGACTTGGGAGCATTCCATCCTCAACAACCGCATGACTCATTTCCATGATATAAATCTCTCTCTGTATATATATTTATACACCTCACTGGTTTGCTTCTCTAGAGAACCCAGCCTAAGACATTTGGTACCGAGAGTGGTTCTAGAGAAACAAAATTGTAAGGGTGAGTCTTCTAAATTGGTACTCAAGTCTGGTTAGTCTTCAAGATGTTGATGACTTTGCTAATCAATTGCTAATCAATGGTATGAGGTGGCAATACAAATATGCAAAACATCACCACCAGTAGCTCAGATATTGGTGAAAGGCAAGGCTCTGGGTGATTGCATGTGTGATATCTTTCTACAGTTTTGCCAGAATAAGAAATATAAGGTAGCTGGTTGGTTGATCCTACTATTGCTAGACAAACTGGTGAAAGAAAGAGATGTGCTGATGGCTTCAGAGTCAAAGCTCAAGTGCCGCATAAATGACTTGAAAGTTTCCACTTGTGCCTTGAAAGAAAGCCTTGAATCTTGTAGTAATAGAGCGGATAGTGCCAAAAACCAAATCCAGAATCTTATTGTAACAGTGGTTGAATTACAATGCCAAGTCAACTGTCAGCCTCGAAAGGTGTCTGAAGTTAAAGTGAGAGCATTGATTGGGAAGAAATGGGATCCTGAAACTTGAGATGGGGACATATGGGCAGATAATCAGGAAGCTGGAGATACCGAGCCCCAAAACTCCATTTACTCCTGCCAATAGAACCAGCCTTCTCACTCCCATCTGAAGAGACCATTCCGTGTTTGCCTGCTAAACCACCTTGCCCAGTAATACCATTAGCCCTTCCACTCCCATCTAATGAGATTAACCCAGCTGAGTCTAAAGCACCTTTTCTGAGTCATTGCCTTGCACCTCGCCTGAGGCAAATGTTTTACAAGACAATGCTGAATGTTCTCCAAACGTTTCCCCACTGACCTATACCTAGACTTACATCCCAGTGAGCCCCAAAAGGTAAAGTACAAAGTGTGACCCAGGATGAGGTGCACTACTTTCCAAAAGAATTGCTTGACTTTTCTACTATGTACCAACAAAAACCTGGGGAATATATATGGGAATGGCTATTAAGGGTGTGGGATAATAGTGAAAGGAACATGAGGATGGATCAGTCTGAGTTTATTGATACAGGTCTACTAAGCACAGATTCTTTCATTCAGTGTTTCAGCTCTAGAAGTGAGGAAAGGATCTAATAGTTTATTTAATTGGGTTGCTGGAGCATGAATTATGCATCGGCCTACAGTAAATCAAGTTGAAGTAGCAGACCTGCTTTCATATACTGTAGAAGAAAGTATTCAAAGGCTTAGGGACAATGGCATGCTAGAGTGGTTTTATCAGGTTAGACCCACAGACACACACAGAGGACACACCTTTTACCACAATGTTGAGGAACAAATTTGTGAAGGGACCCCAGGGCCCTTGAAGACTGCTGTGATTGCTATATTATGCAAGTCAGATTTGACAGTGGGAACTGGCCGAAGTGAATTAAGGCACCTAAGTATAATGGGGCTGGCCGGACTCTGTGATGGTAGGGGCCAAGTGGCAGCACTTGATTAATGAAGACAAGGTGGGCGTGGTTACTGTAGTGGACAGCAGAGTCAAAGTGGTAATCAGAATAATCTGACTCTTATGGATTTACAGCATGGGCTACTTAATCTTGGTGTCCCTTAGAGTGAAATAGATAAAAAATCTACTAAATATTTACTTGATCTGTACAAGCAGATGAATTCTAGGTCAAGTGAACAACAGTCTAACTCGGAGCCGCCAGAATAGAGTCAGGGTTCATCAATCAGTTCCTAGACTTAAGCGAGTTTAAAAACCCACAACCCCTTGAATAAAGGGGATGCCGGGTCCCCTTGAGAAAAGACTCCAATATGCTGCCAAAAACTTACACTGGTATTCTTTCTCCCAGCCTTCCTCAAAGGGATGTCCTTGTAGGAGAGTGACTGTTCATTGGGGAAGAGGAAATAATCAGACTTTTCAGGGATTACTGGACACTGGTTGTGAACTGACAGTGATTCTGGGAGACCACTGTGGTCCACCAGTCAGAGTGGGGACATATGCAGGTCAGGTTATTCATGGAGCCTTAGCTCATATCCGTCTGAAGTAGGCTCAGTGGGTCCCTGAACCTATCCTGTAGTGATTTCCCCAGTTAAGGAATGCCAAATTGGAATAGATATACTCAGTAACTGGCAAAACCCCCACATCGGATCCCTGACAAATGGAGTAAGGGCTATCATGGTAGGAAAAGCCAAGTGGAGGCCATTAGAAATGCCGCTACCCAGGAAAATAGTAAAGCAAAAGAATATCACATTCATGGAGGGATTGTGGAGATTACAGCCACCATCAAGGACTTGAAGGATGCAGGGTGGTAATTCCCACCATATCCCCATTCAGCTCTTCAGTTTGGCCTTTGGAAAACACGGATGAATCTTAGGCAAAGCCAGTGGAGTGTCTAAAACTTAACCAGGTGGTGACTCCAATTGCAGCTCCTATTCCACATGTAGTTTCATTGCTTAAGCAAATTAAGACTTCTCCTGGTAACTGGTATGCAGCTTTTGATCTGGCTTTTCTCCATACCTGTTTTGAAGGACCATCAGAAGCGGTTTGCCTTCAGCTGGGAAGGCCAGCAGTGTACCTTCAGTTGCCTACCTCAGGGCTACATCAGCTGTCCAGCCTCATGTCATAATTTAGTCTGCGGGGAACTTGATAACCTTTCCCTTAAACTAGACATCACAGTGGTCCATTACATTGTTGTCATCATGCTGATTGGACCTAGCAAGGAAGAAGCATCAATGACTCTGGACTTATTGGTAAAACTTTTTGTGTGCTAGAGGGTGGAAAATTAACACTACAAAAATTCAGAAGACTTCCACCTCAGTGAAATTTCTGGGGGTCCAGTGGTGTGGGGCATGTGGAGATATTCCTTCTAAAGGGAAGGATACATTATCGCATCTGACTTCTCCCACAAGTAAAAACAAGGCACAATGCCGGATACGCTTCTTTGGATTTTGGAGACAACATATTCCTCATTTGGGTGTGCTACTCCAGCCTATTTATCAAGTGACTCGAAAAGCTGCTAGTTTTGAGTGGGGCCCAGAAAAAGAGAGGGCTCTGCAACAGGTTCAGGCTGCCGTGCAAGCCACTCTGCCACTTGGGCCATAGGATCTGGCTGATCCAATGGTGCTTGCGGTGTCAGTGGCAGATAGAGATGCTATCTGGAGTATTTGGTAGGTTGCTATTTGTGAATCACAGTGCAGACCCTTAGGATTTTGGAACAAAGTCCTATCATCCTGTGCTGATAACTACTGTCCTTTTGAGTAACAACTTTAGGTTTGTTACTGGGCCTTAGTAGAGACTAAATGCTTAACCATGGACCACCAAAGCAAGGTGTGGCCTGTGGTGCCCATCATGAACTAGGTGTTGTCTGACCCACAGAGTCATACAGTTGGATGTGCACAGCAGCACTCCGTCATTAACTGGAAGTGGTATATACGAGATCGGGCCTGAACATGACCTGAAGACACAAGTAAGTGGCATGAGGAAGTGTTCAAAATGCCCATGGTCTCTGCTTCTGTCACATTGCCTTCCATCTCCCAGTCTGCACCTATGGCGTCCTCATCATGAGTTGACTGAGGAAGAGAAAATGTGTGCCTGGTTACAGATGGTTGTGCGTGATATACAAGCACTACTCAAAAGTGGACTGCAGGAGCACCACAGCCCCTTTCGGGGACCTCCTGAAGGACAGTGGTGGAGACAAATCCTCGCAGTGGGCAGAAGTTCTAGCAGTGCACCTGGTTGTTCACTTTTCTTGGAAGGAGAAATGGCAAGATGTGCAATTGTATACTGAATCATGCGCTGTGGCCAAAGGTCTGGCTGGATGTTCAGGGACTTGGCAGGAAGGTGACTGGAAAATTGGAGACAAAGAAGTACGGGCAAGAGGTATGTAGATAGACCTGTCCAAATGGGCCATAGAATTGAAGATATTTGTGTCTCATGTGAATGCTCACCAAAGGGTGACCTCAGCAGAGGAGGATTTTAACAATCAAGTGGATGGGATATCGTATTCTGTGGAAGCCAGGCGTTCTGTTTCCCTAGCTACTCCTCTTATTGCTCAAAGGGCTCATGAAAAAAGTGGCCATAGTGGCAGGGATGGAGGTTAAGCATGGACTGAGCAATGTGGGCTTCCACTCACCAAGGCCAACTTGGCTACAGCCACTACTAAGTGCCCAGTCTGCCAGCAGCAGACCAGCCCTGAGTCCCTGATATGGTATCATCCCTCAACGTGATCAGCCAATAAGCTAGTGGCAAGTTCATTACGTTGGACCACTTCTATCATGGATAGGGCAGTGTTTTGTTCTTCCTAGTATAGACACGTACTCTGGATATGGATTTGCCTTCCTTTTATGTAATGCTTCTGCCAAAACTACCATCTGTGGACTTACAGAATACGTTATCCACTGTCATGGTATCCCACATAGCATTGCCTTGGATCAAGGACTCACTTCATAGCAAATGAAATGCAGTAAAGGGCCCATTCTTATGGAATTCAGTGGTCTTACCATGTTCCTCATCATCCTGAAGTACCTCATGTGATAGAACAATGGAATGGCCTTCTAAAGACACAATTAGAGCAACAGCTAGGTGGCAGTACCTTGCAGGGTTGGGGCAGTGTTCTCCAGGAGGCTGCATGTGCTCTGAACCAGTGTCCAATATGTGGTTCTCTTTCTCCCATAGCTAGGACTCATGGATCAAGGAATCAGAGGTGGAAATGGGAATGGAACTGCTCACTATTATCCCTAGTCACCCACTCACAAGATTTTTGCTCCACGTCCCCACGACCTTATGCTCTGCAGATCTAGAGGTCTTAGTTCAACGGGAGGAATGGTCCCACCAGCAGAAACATCAGAGTCCATTGAAGTGGAAGCTAAGAATGTCACCTGACCACTTTGGGCTCCTCATGCCTCTGGATCAACAGGCAAAGAAGGGAGTTGCCATACAGGCCGGTGTGATTGATCCTGATTACCAAGAGGAAATCGGATTTATTTTACATCATGAAGGCAAAGAAGAGTATGTTTGGAAAGCAGGTGATCTCTTAGGGTGTCTCTTAGTCCTACCATGCCCTGTGATTAAAGTCAATGGAATACTATAGCAACCTAATTCCAACATGAAAATTCCAACATGAATGAAGGTTTGAGTTACCCCACCAAACAAAGAACCACGACCAGCTGAGGGGCTTGCTAAAGGCAAAGGGAATACGGAATGGGTGGTGGAAGAAGGTAGTTCTAAATACCAGTTACAACCACATGACCAGTTGCAAAAATGAAGACTGTAATTTTTATGAGTGTTTCTGCTTTGTATGTGTACATCCGTCAAATATTTTTGTTTTCTTCACTCATAAAAATAAGATGTAAACAGGCCTAGGTCATGTTTGGTTGTGTGTGTTCACTGTATCATATTATGCCCAAATATGACTTTTAAATAGTCTTTATTCAGAGGTTTTGTATGGTTTAATAAAATGTATGTAGGTGCCAAGTTGACAAAGGGTGAACTGTGATGGTTTAGATTGCGTGCCAACTTGGCTGTGCCAGGATATTTAGTGTTTTGGCAGTTCGTGCAGTGTTGTGATCACTTCCTGTTGAGATTTGATATGTGATCACCCCCATGATGGGATCTGATGTGAGCAGCCAGTCAGTGAAAAGGGAGTTTCCTTGGGCGTGTGGGTGCATGGAATATAAGTGGACATTCTGGCAAGGCTTGGGAGCTTTTTGCTGGTGCTGGATCCTGTACCTGGCTCCCGTTATGTGACCCCCAGTTCTTGGGACTTGAGCTAGCAGCTTTCCTGTGATCTTGCCTTCCAGTCTTGGGATTCATCAATCTTCCAAGCTAGTGAGCAAGAGCCCTGCTATCCAACCTACCGCCCTTGTGTTTGCCAGCCCCTGCAGCTACGTGCATCAGGAGAAGCCTCTATCTTGACCCATGGACTTGGGGCATTGCAACCTCTATAACCGAGTGAGCCATTGCCTTGATGTAAATCTGTTTCTCTCTCTATATATTTATATGCTTTACTGGTTTTGCTTCTCTAGAGAATCGAACCAGGACAGTGTGTATCTGGGCGTGTGTGTCCCCCCTGGAGTGTCTGTGTTTCTGATCTGTGTCTCTGTGTGTGTGTAAATTTGATCTTTGGGTGTTTTTGAGTGTGGATCTGTGTGTGCGTGCATCCATCATGTGTCATCTCATCCTGGGGTCGTCTTGGATGATCTTGAGTGTCTGTGTGTTTGTGTACTCCCTCCAGTGTCTGTGCCAGGGTCTACAATGTAGGTCCATGTGAACTTGTCCATGAGCCCACACCCGTGTGCCCCGCTGAGTCTGGGAGGTCCTTATGTGTACATCTCCGTGGTTGTTGTCTTGGCACACTTCTGAGTGTGTGTATGTGTGTCTGTGAGTGTGCACCCCAGGAACAAGCAGACACAGAGGGGACTTCTTCTAGGGCCTCCGCCAGAGGTGGGTGAAAGGTGACAGTATGTCAATCCTCCTCCCTCAGGCGGGGCTGGGCCTTTCTGCCCCTGCTCCCTTAGCCCCTGGTGTCCTCTTGGTGGTCCCACCACACACCTCAAGGATTGAGGAAGTGAAGAGTTTGTTCACGGGAACCCCACCCAGGGTTTGATGTAGAGGGTTAAAGTGAGTGGGTGTCTACGGAGCTGCTTGGGCCCCTGGGAAGGGCTGAGGGGGTACTGGGTCCCTGGGAAACATGATTGAGTGAGTGTCCCTAGGGAGAGCTGGGGGTCTGTAGTGCTCTGTGTCCCTGGGGTGGGGTGAGTAGCTGGAGGTTGATGGGAGGGTGGGGGAAGTCCTGGATCCCTGGAGAGGAGTCAAGTGGGGGAGATCTCTATGGAAGTCTGAGGGGAGGGCTCTTGGGTCCCTGGTTAGGGGTGAGTGGGGAGCACATCTGGGGAGGATTGGAGAAGTCCTTGGGGATCTTGGATCCCCAGAGAGCCATGGTATCCCACTCACCGTTATGGCCAGGAGCTGGGGCAGCAGCAGCATTAGTGTCAGGCACAAAGGTGACAGACCCACTGGATGGTGGCAGGTTCTGTGGTATCCGGCCATCAAGTACAGTCATCAAGGGCCGAGCCCCCAGATGCCCCTCTCACCCCACCTTTGGGCTTACCCTCCTTAGGTGCCCAGGAGGAGCCCAGCAGGGCCAGAGCCTAGGGTCACATGGCGTTTCCCTCCCAACCTGAGTGTCCCTGGCCATGGGAATAGACACAGGGCGTCACTAGATGGTGCTGGGTCCAGTAAGGAGAATCCATCTGCCTCAGGATATCTCACATTGGGGGTTGGGGAGAATCGCAGAGGAAGTTGTGAGAAGCACTTAGCACAGGCCCAGGCACAGAGGAAGCTCACAAAACAGAGGCTCTGTTGATGTTGTTGGTGGCATTTTATTACCTGCCAGCCCCAGTCCCAGAGCTCACCTGGTCAACCCTAAGGGGGCAGAGCAGGGGAAGAAAGGGTAGTGACTGAATTTACCTTTAGAGAGGAAAAATGTGGGAACCTAGCTGCTCCTGATCCACTTTGAAATCAACTCTCTCAACACACCTCCACCCCACCATACTGGGGAAACTGAGTCGGCCGGAGGTGTGTCCAAGTTCACTCAGTGGGCCTGAGTTGACTGCCAATTTCATCTACCGAAACTCCTTTTCTGAAGTTCACTCCGTTTGAACTTGCCAGTGATGGTTTTGGGCAGCTCTGGGACAAACTCCGCCTGAAGAAGGAGAAAGCATATCCAACCTGACTTGGTCCTGCTCTCAATTCCTTCCATTTCTCACTCACCTACTTGTCACCTGTATAGACCCTAGATATGCTAATGCCATGTGGGGGTCTCCATGGGGTTCACCAGGTATCTCAGGTCCTCCTACTGACTCCCTGTCTGTGGATGTAGCCACGTGACTTCCTTTGATCAAGGAAGTGTGAAGTGTGTCACCTCTAGGTAGGAGAGTTCTGGATGCTGGCCACCTGTCTTCGTATCGGCATAGCACCTGGCAGGTTTCTATATGCTAACTGTCCTTTATCCTGGTCCCGGGGTGAGGAAACATGGAGCAGAGTTCCCAGAAGACCCATAGTAATAAAGTTTCATCGCTCTAGGCCAGCGAATAAGACTTTGGGGCTGTTCGTTACCCACAGTATAACCTAGCCCACCTAATGCTGTGCATCATTTGTTCTGTTCTCTACGAGACAGCATTGCTGTTGCTCCTAGTTTCCATTGAGCCGGCTCCAGCTTGTGATCACCCAAGGACAACAGAATGAAATGTTGCCTGGTCCTGTGCCATCTTCATGGTCATTGGATGCTCAAGCCCTTTGTTTTGGCCACTATGGATTCTGGGTACCTTCCTACCTAGCAGGCTCATCCCTAACACTGTATCAGAAAATATTCTGTTGTAATCCATAGGATTTTCATCAGGTAATTTTGGGAAGTAGATTGGCAGGCCTTTGTTCCTAGTCTGCCTTAGTCTGGAAGCTCCACTGAAACCTGTCCAGCATGGGTGGCCCTGGTGATGTTTGCAATACTTCTCTGCTGGTTGGTGTTTCTGTGGTGCTTGGGTGTTGCTATGATGTGAAAGCTATGAGGCAACGGCCGAAAATGAAAAGAATGAACTTGGTTGTCAGACACACCTGGGTTTGAGCTCCAGCCCTGCATTGTATTAGCTGTAATTTGAGGCCATTTCCTTTGTCTGTGCCTTAGTTTCCTCTATGTAGAACAGGATAGTTACACCATAGCAGGCTGTGGCAGGGATTGAATGCGACATGTAGATTTACTACAGGGCCTGGCATGTAGAATAAGTGATGAATAAAAGTTAGCTATATATTTTTTTTATATGATGGGTATTGATTGTAAAAATTCAGACAATGCAGCAAAGTGTTAGATAAGAAAGAAATGTTAAGTCTTTGGCATCTGTATCCATTCCAACTTTATTTTTAAGCAAGTAGGATCATACTACATATACTATTCCATATTCTGCTTTCTTCTCTTAATAATGTGTTGCTGAGATCTCTTTAGGTCAAAAAATAAAATATGTGCATCATCATTTTTAAGTATGAAAAAACCAAACCCACTGTCATTAAGTCGATTCTGACTCATGGTGACCCTTGAGGACAGAGCAGAACTGCCCCTGAGGATTTCCAAGGCTGAAATCTTTACAGAAGCAGACTGCCACATCTTTCTCCCAGGGAGCACCTCGTGGGCTTGATCCGCCAACCTTTTTGGTAGCATCTGAGCACTTCACCACTGTGCCACCATGAGGAGCCCATGTTAATTCCATGAATAATTGAATCACTTCCCTATTTTGGACATTGAGATCAGTGATTTTCAAACCGTAGGCTGCCACTCATTAGTGAGTTTTCAAAGGAATTTTGTAGGTTGCAGGCAGCATTAAAAAAAATGAAGTAGAATAGAATATTTTGAATGTATTGCAAGATAGAAGGATAAGTATTTTATTAGGTTTTTAATGTTATATTAATGTGTATATGTATTGGGTTGCAATACAAAATGTGTTTCTCCCTGTGAATCATGTTACAAAAAGTTTGAAAGCTGCTGGTTTGTACTTCATTTTCAGATTCTGCAGGATTATAAATAACCTTCTTGCAGGTATGTCTTTGGACACGATTTTTTTCTTTAGGTTCACTTGCCAGCAGTGAGTTCCTTTATGGTTTCTGACACAGGCTAGAGGCTCCCATCTAATAAAGTCTGCTTCACACTGTCCTTAAGTTGAATTGCTTCTTAAGTTGAATTGTGGTGGAAAAAGCTAGTGCTGTTGTTTACCTAAGCTTACCCTAACTGCCCTGGAGGACTTGGGAGAGCTGAGCACCAGAGGCAGCCAGGAGGACCAGACCCCATCCATCTGCATGCTCCCGTTCCTGGGGTGCTTGTAGGGGTCTGTCACTCCCTTCACATGCTGCTGCAGTTCCTTCGTGAGCTGGTCCCAGTCATGGGACAGGAACTGTGGGGACATGACAATGAACACCTTCACCCCCTGCAGCTCAGGAGTGAATTCATGGTCAGTGTCAACAAATTATACCCCCAGCCATTGCCATAGAGTTGATTCCCACCAGTAGCGACCATATAGGGCAGAGTAGAACTGCCCTATAGGGCTTCCAAAGCTTTATTGAAGCAGACTGCCACATGTTTGTCCAGCAGAGGGGCTGGTGTGTTTGAACCGCCGACCTTTCGGATAGCAGCCGAGCATTTAACCACCGCAACACCAAAAATGCCATGTTTATTGAATGAGTGGAAAAGCAAGATGATGCTTGAGCCGTGTACTTGATAAGAGCATGGCGACTTTGGAAAAGAAAGAATCAGGTTCAAATCCCAGTACTTCTAATTCTATCTACGTGTTTGCAAAATTATTTAACTCTCTTAAATTCAGTTTCCTTCTCTGTGAAATGGGGACAGTAAAATTTCATCCGTTACTGGGTATCTGTAAATATTCCAAGTGATGATATATGTGAAACATCTGGCTAGTTTAAATTTATTGTTACTGTTGTTCTAAGTAGTAGTATCATCATAGTTATTATTATTTTATGTACACTTCCCTACATGGAACCTAGTGAGTACTAAATATTGGTCATTGATGATGATGATTAATGATGTCCCCAATTTAACTGCATAGGGCTCAGCACATAGTAGGTTTTCAATAAATACTTGTTAAATCAAGGAATACAGGCTGTGGAGCCAGATTGCTTAGTTTCCCATTCAGACCCCATCACTTATTAGCTGTGTGATCCAGGTGAGTTAATTTCTTTATGCCTGTGTCCTCAGTTATACAAACCAAACCAAACTCATTGCCTTCCAGTCGATTCTGACTCATGGAGACACCATGTGTTAATGGGTAGAATTGCTCCGTAGGATCGTCTTGGCTATACTCTTTATACACGGTGATCGCCAGGCCTTTCTTCTGCAGTACCACTAGGTGGGTTCAGATTGTCAACCTTTAAGTTAATTTCTGACCTCTTGCCCAGCCAGGGATTGCTGCTCATCTATAAAAAGGGTATAATAAGAGTCCTTAACTCATTCGAAACCCTAGTGGCGCAGTCATTATGAACTTGGCTTCTAACCCAAAGGCTGGTAGTTTGAATCCATCAGCCGCTCCTTGGAGCACTTCAACTTTGTCCTATAGGGTCACTATTAGTTGGTATTGACTCGATAGCAACGGGTTTTTTTTTTTTTTCTCTTATACCTCATTGGGTTGTTGTGAGGGTTAAATGAGTTGGCAAATAGTAAGTACTCATTAAATATTAGCTGTCATCATTGTCACCATCATCATCATTCATAATTATTATTTACAGTGCCACAGAGGAGGCCAGCGCCACCTGCTGACCACACAGTGTAAGTCCACACGCACATCAATTATGCCCCCTGCCAGAGGACCAAGACTGGCTAGATAGTGTCTTGAAGTTGATCCTGCTTCTGGCTTCCCAGTGCCCACATGCAGATATGATCCTCTACTCACCTCCCCTGGAATGGGGTCGAGACTGCTCGCCACGGCTGATTCAGCCACCTCTGGGTGCTCCGCCAGGGCATTCTCCACCTCTGCTAGAGCAACTCAGTACCTGGAAGATCTGCTGTTCCTTCACGGGGTTTGGAGGCAGGTGCCAGAATTGGGGTGACCCATTGCCAAGATATCCGCTTTGAAGGGTCACGACTTCCTTTGGCACAGAGAGTAACTGGCATAGGGAGCCTGAGACTCGCAATCTGCCTATGTCCTGGACTCAAAAAGTAAAACCCTCGACACTCTATGCTAAGAAATACCAACACTCAGGTGCTTTCCAGGGCAGTCATGACCTGAGATGACAGAGAGGGCGATGCTTTGTCTTCCCAGAGCTCTGGGTCCTTGGCTCAAGCAGCTTCCACCAGTGTGAAATTACTTAGAAACATCAAATTTTATCATAATCATTTATGTAAATTTAGCATCTTTCCCCTAATGTGTAATGTTTGCTTTAGAAATTAAAAAAAAAAAAAAAACTTGATTTCTTTTAATATCTAAGATTATTGGTGTAGGGTAATGTGTTTATTTTTTTTTTCTTAGTGTAGGGACTTGGAACATGAATTCGGAGTCAGACAACCTCGATTAAAATCTGAACTATACCATATGATAGGTTTGAGACTGAAGGCAACCTTCTTCACTGATCTGTGACTCAGTTTCCTCATCCTAAAATGGTATAAAAGTAGTATCTGCCTCCTACCATTGAAGGAGCCTGGGTGGTGCGAGAAGTTTGTGATCAGCTACTAACCCAAAGGTTGGCAGGTGGAACCCACCCAGTGATACCGTGGAAGAAAGGCCCAGTGATCTGCCAAGAAAACCCTACAGAACAGTCCTGTTCTGTAACACATGGCGTCTCCAGGAGTCTGGGGCCAACTCTATGGCAGCAAAGAGCAGCACAACATTGGGGGCTGGGTTAAATGAGTTAATGGGTATGAAGCTTTAGGAGAGTGCTTTCACATCCTAAGTACTCTGTGAAACCAAAATACAAAACCGGTTGCCGTCGAGTTGATTCCGACTCACAACAGCCCTATAAGACCCAGCAGAACTGCCCCATAGGGTTTCCAAGGAGCAACTGGTAGATTCTTACTGCTGACCTCTTGGTTAGCAGCCAAGCCCTTAACCACTACAGCACCAGAGCTCCTTAACCTGGGAAGTGCAAGCTCTTAACCCCAGATGCGTACACCTGTGTAAACACCACTAAGATCATGACCCTCAGAATCGCTCCAGTTCCCAGCTGGCTCCCTCGGGCCCTGTCCTACTCGGCAACCCCGGAAGACAACCAATATCCAGTTAAAGCCCCTTAGTAGTTCACAGGAGTCCTTGGGTTGCACAAATGTGTAAGTTCTTCACTTCTGGCTGAAACGTCGGCGGTTCAAACTCCCCCAGAGGTGCCTCGGAAGACACACCTGACAATCTGCTTCTGAAAGGTTGCAGCACTGAAAACCCTGTGGAGCACAGCTCTACCCTGAAACGTGTGGGGTCAGCATGAGTTGGAACTGACTCCACGACAACCACCAGCAACAAGAGTAGTTACCAGAAAGGCTGTGACTGAGAAGGATGGGTCTTGGCTCCACGACTGAAGCAAAGTGGGCTGATCAGATCCAAGCTCGCTCCCTAGGGCAGGCTTTTTCATGGAAGAGCAGGAAGATCAGGAGAGGGATGGGTGGGAGCGATGGTGCCACCACCTTTCATGGTTTGGTGGGATGGGGTTCTCTGGGGACTATAGGGCTTTATTCCTGGGCCAGCCCTAAAGGAGTCAGTTCAAATTGAACCCTGGAGAAGGGCCCACTGGCATCTTCATTACCCCAGGGCCTCATTGGTCCTAAACATGGTGATCTTTACTAATGAGCTCACTGCTTATGTCAGTGGTCCCTGTAATGGTTTGTAATGTGTCAGTGTGGCATCCATTCACGTCTCCTGAAGCATACTTACTGTCCGAATAAAGACATGCTTCCACCGAACATGGTCCAACTATGCTGCATACAACCGAGTACATAGTCCCTGCTTTGTCTTTGGGTGTTCTTCTTATGTATCCCTCCCTGTTTTTCTCAGGGGTGTGTGTGCCAGATCCTCCTTTCAACGGCTTTGTTGCTTGGCCTCTCTTGCTGATTGTCCATGAGGCATAAGATTCAAAATGGGAGGAGGGTGATGTTGAAGGTATTCTAAGAACATTCACAAAACTATTGGCAAATATGGACTTCAGAGAATTAGGGCAGTTTACATTTGAAAGAGGGAAAATGAACAAGAGGGGAGATGGAATAGGCCCTTCAGAAGAGAATGAATTTCCTATCAGGTGTTTAGAGTCTCTTGGGAAAATTGCTAAAGCCCTCAAATTTTTGAGAAAAAAAAAAAAGGCCATCTTGTCATGGTGGTGTACAGGTTAGCAATGGAGTGAAAGATGTCCTGATACTCATCATATCATTTTGTTGGAAAGTTTGTACCTAAACTCCTCTCAATGGACGTCCATTCATTCTTGGTTTATTCCAGGAATTAGAGCATAGTTGCGATTATAACCTAAATGTGGTTAAATATAAACTTATTTTGACACACTTCAGATGTTTTTTTTCCATCGCAAATTGTCACTGTGGTTTTCTTCTTTCACTATGTGCTTGTAACTTTTGGATTCTAAATGGACTCACAGTTTTTTATATTATTTTGTTGTGATTTCAGTGAAAGTTTACACAGCAAATTAGGTTTCCATTTAACAATTTCTATACATATTGTTCCATGGCATTGGTTACATTTTTTAGAATGTGTCAGCATTCTCATTATTTCCATTCTGGTTGATCTGCCTCCATTAATCTAGCTTCCCTATCCCCCACCCCCTTATCTTCTCATCTTTCCTGTAGGGTAAATATTGATCCTTTGGTCTCATATAGGTGATTATATAAAGGAGGACAGTACTCAAGGGGGATATTGTTTATTATTTTATGAGCCAATCTGTCATTTGTTTGAAAGTTGACCTATGGGAGTGGCTCCAGTTCCAAGTTTAAAGGGTTTGTCAGGGTGAGAGCCTCGGGACTTCCTTTTGTCTGTTGTGGTCCAGGAAGTCTGGCCTTTTTAGGAATCTGAGTTTTGTTCAGCTCTTTTCTCCCATTCTGTCTAGGCCCATCTGTTGTGTCCCTGATCAGAATATTTGGTAATGATATCTGTGCACCATCTAGCTCCTCTGGTCTCAGAATACATGAGGCCGTGGTTTGTGTGGGCTATTAGTCCTGTAGACTAGTTTGTTCTTTGAGTCTTTGGTTTCCCTGTTTCCTTTTCAACCAGGTGAGTAGAGACTGGTAGGTGTATCTTAGATGGCCGCTGGCAAGTTTAAGACTGCAGATACTACTCACCAAACTAGTATGTAGAACATTATGTTTATGAACTTATGTTATGCCAGTTGACCGAGTTGTCCCATGAGACTCTGGTCCTAAGCCTTCAAACCCAGTAAACCAATCCTGAAAGGTGTTTGGTTATGTCTAGAAAGTATTCGTAACTGTGCCCCCTATGTGCTTTGTTATATATGAGTATATATGCAGCACACAGAGACATGTATATACGTATGCCTACAGAGGCACTTGTACCTGAACACCCATATATTCTCAAGTGCCTTCCTGTACACATAGTTGCACTCATATCTACTTATGTAGCCATACACATATTTTTTGGTTGTTATTGCCAAATTGTATATGTTACAGCATTTACCAAAATTGTCCCTTATTCTCTTGCCCTTAGTGTTATTGTTCACCTTGGCCAGATTGTGCAGATATCACCCATATTGGGTATTGCCTTTCCCATCACCGAAAATAACAAGTGTCTGCTCTCTAGAAAGTGATTTCTCCTCCCTCCCTCTCCCATCCCTGGTAACCAACAAAGAAGATAGCTTTCTGTATGAATTAATGTAGCTTCTCTTGTCTTTTTATGAAAGTGAGACCATACACTATTTGTCCTTTTGTGATTGCCTTATGTCACTCAGCATAATGTCCTCTAGATTCATCCATTTTATAAAATGTTTTGAGAACTCATCATTATCATATTTTAATTGTGCTTTAGGCGAAAGTTTACAGCTCACATTAGTTTCTCATACAAAAATGTATACACACATTGTTATGTGACCCTAGTTGCTATTCGTATGCTGTGCCAGCACACTCCCGCTTTCCACTCCAGATTTCCTGTGTCCATTCAAGCACCTTCTCTCCCTTTCTGCTTTCTCATCCCATCTCCAGACAGGAGCTGCCCATTTAATCTCGTGTATCTACTTGAACTAAGAAGCACAATCTTCAAGAGTATCATTTTCTGTCTTATAGTCCAGTGTAATATTTGTCTAAAGAGTTGGCTTCAGAAATGGTTTTAGTTTTGGTTTAACAGAGTTTGGGGGCCATGTCTTCTGGGGTTTCTCTAGTCTCAGTCAAACCATTAAGTCTGGTCTTTTTACGTCAATTTCCGTTCTGCACCCCACTTTTCTCCTGCTCCATCAGGGACCCTCTGTTGTGTTCCCCATCAGGGCAGTCATTGGTGGTAGCTGGGCACCAGCTGGTTCTTCTAGCCTCAGGCTGTTGGGGTCTTCAGTTTATGGGGACTTTTTTGTCTGTTGGGGTAATATTTTCCTTGTATCTTTGGTGTTCTCCATTCGCCTTTGCTCCAGGTAAGTTGGGTCCAATTGATGTATCTTAGATGGCCACTCGTAGGTTTAAGGCCCCAGATGCCACTCACCAAAGAGGGATGCAGAACATTTTCTTAATAAACTTTATTATGCCAGCTGATCTAGATGTCTCCAAAAACCATGGTCCCCAGACCCCTGTCCCTGCCACTCTGTCCCTTGAAATGTTTGGTAGTGTTCAGGAAACTTCTTAGTTTTTGCTTTAGTCCAGGTGTGCTGACTTCTCCTGTATTGTGTTATCCTTCCCTTCACCTAAGATAAGTCTTGTCTACCATCCAGTCAGTGAGTTCCCCTCTCCCTCTCTCCCTACCCTGTAAACATCAAAGAATGTTTTCTTCTGTGTTGAAACCTTTTCTTGAGTTCTTATAAATGTGGTCTCATACAATATTTGTCCTTTTGCGTCTGATTAATTTCATTCAGCATAATGCCTTTCAGATTCATCTATGTTATGAGATTTTTTGAGGATTCATCATTGTTCTTTATGATTGCGTAGTGTTCCATTGTGTGCATATACCATAATCTGTTTATCCATTCATCCATTGATGGGGACCTAAGTTGTTTCCATCTTTTTGCTCTTGTGAACAGTGCTGTAGTGAACGTGGGTGTGCATATATCTATTCGTGTGATGACTCTTATTTCTCTAGGATACATCTCAAGCAGTGGGATTGCTGGATCCTAAAAAAAAAAAAAAAAAAAAATTTTTTTTTTTTTATGGTACTTCTATTTATAGCTTTTTAAGGAAGCACCAAATTGTTTTGCAAAGTGGTTGTAGAATTTTCCATTTCCACCAGCAGTGTGTAAGTGTTTCAGGCTCTCCACAACCTTTCTAACATTTATTACTCTGTGTTTTTGGATTAATGCTAGCCTCCTTAGGGTGCGATGGTATCTCGTTGTAGTTTTGATTTTCATTTCTCTAAAGGCTAATAATCCTGAGCATTTCCTTATGTATCTCTAAGCTGAGTGAAGGCCTTCTTCGATGAAGTGTCTGTTCATATCCTTTGCCCATTTTGTAATGGGGTTATGTTTCTTTTTCTTGTTGAAGTTTTGCAGTATCTTGTAGATTTTAGCAACTAGATTCTGATTGAATATGTCATAGCCAAAATTTTTTTCTCAGTCTGTAGGTCAGCTTTCTACTCTTTTGGTGAAGTCTTTTGATGAGTGTGTTTGATTTTTAGGAGCTCCCAGTAGTTTTCTAGTTTCTCTTCTGTTGTTTATGCATTGTTTGTTATGTATCTATTCTCTTTATGCCATGTATTAGGGCTCCTATCAGCGTCCCTACTTTTTCTTCCATGATCTTTATTGTTTTTGATTTTATATTTAGGTTTCTGATACATTTTGAGTTAGTTTTTGTGCATGGTGTGAGGTATGGGTGATATTTCATTTATTTGCAAGTGGAAATCCAGTTATGCCAGCACCATTTGTTAAAGAGGTTGTGTTTTCTCCATTTATTGGACTTTGGGCCTTTGTCAAATATCAGGTGCTCATAGGTAGACAAATTTACATCTGGATTCTCAACTCTGTTGCATTGGTCTATGTATCTCTTGTTGTACCAGTACCAGACTGTTTTGAGTACCGGGGTGGTCTAGTTGGTTCTAAAATCAGATAGTGTCATGGCCCCTGGGACCCATCCTCAGCCTAGTTGGGGTCCCTTGCCCCATTGGTGACCTGAGGGTTAGAGTCCCTCTGAGTCATCTGTGGTCACCATGTTGGTAACCGCAGGGTTTGAATTCTTCTGTCTTTGGGAACACTCTTCTCTGTCTGTTCTCTATCCTTTATTTTCCTTCTCTTTCCTCTCCAAGTGCAAAAGGGTGGCTTTTCACCCCAAGGCAAAGTGTACCCCAAGAATTACCAACTTTGGCTATGGGCATAGTTTAGGAATTGTGGTAACTTAAAACCTAGTAGTGGTAAATACTTAGAGGAAATGGTGAACAAAAGTTGAATAGCTTGTGACTTCCCTTAGGGGTATGTCATAAAGAATTGTGATTTTTTCAAATCCGAGGGAATGAAGAAGAAAAGCTAATTTTCTGACGTAATAGTGCTTGGCCCCAATATTGTTTACGGGACCAAGGAAGGTGGTCATTGAACGGGTCGCTGAACGGCAACACCATTCTTCAGCTAGATTTATATTGTACGTGAAATGGTAAGTGGGATGAAAAGCATTATGTGGAGGCCTTCATGTCATTGCAAAATGTTAATGAAACTCAGAAGGCTTGCAAAATCTGTGTACAAAAGGACAAGGAAAAGCCCATCACTCTGTGGCCAGTGCTAGTGGCGGAGGACTGTTTGAACCCCAGCAGTGTGTCTATCTATAGCTCTCCTCCCTCACCTGCACCTGCTGGAGAAGGGCAGCAGGGGCAAGAAGGAGTGGGCTGGTGAGAGGTGGCAGAGAGCATGATCCAGCTCCCCTTCTTGGCGATTGTTGTTTCCTGGAGCGGAGTGGAGGGTGGGGAGAGATGGAGAATTGAAGAGAAAAGCAAGGCTGTGCAAGTGCCCTGGGAATCTTCCTTAGCCATCACCCCATACAAGGGGGGGCACCCTATCAAGGGGCAAATGTGGCCCAGGGTGCCACAGAGCCAGGACAGAGCCAACAGGAAGGGCCAGCCTCTGGCTAGTGTCCCTTCCGCCAAACAACTCCAGCAGCAGACAGGGGCCAGGTTCAGGTTTGTGTTCCTTTTAGTATAGCAAACCTGATTAACTAGAAGAATTACATCGTGGGATATCTCAAGAACCTGAAAGAAATGTATGAAGTCTTTACTACCATCTTTAACTCTTTTGATGTCACATGGGCAGACTGGCAGTCCCTCTTCAGCACTCTCCTCTCCAGAAGAGAGGTGGGTGATCCTAGACAGGGCTAGAGAGGAAGCCCAGAGATGACATGATGCTCAGCCAACCAGAGATGCAGTTGATGACATCTCCCCCTTAGAGACCCTCCCTGGGATCACAATCACGCAGCAGAGTATGGTATGCTCACCCATTATCGGCAATGTCTCTTAGTGGGCTTTAAAAATGGAGTATCTAAGCACTTAAATTGGAGTAAGGTAGCAGAACGAAGAGTTTTCTGGTTCTGTGGTGCAATGGATAGTGCACTGGATGTCTGGCTAGATAGAGGCACTCAAAGTTATTGGCTCGAATCTCAGCAGAGTGAAGATAAGGATCCTTTAGCTTTCCTCAAGAAAGATTTATAGAGTCTTTAGGCAATATACAGATCAGGATCCAGGATACCTAGTGGAGATGGCATTCAAGGCCTCTAACAACAGGGAAGACAAAGGCGGAAAGCGCCAGGTTGCCTTACTAGCAGCAGCAGAACAGGATAGGCTCCCTGAGAGGAGAAGACCTGTGGGCCCTAGTAGGGCCCGACCCCAACCCCTAGTGTGAAAGAACCAGTGTACATATTGTAAGAAGGAGGGCCACTGGAAAAGAGTATGACCCAAGAAAAAGATTGGGCAATGAGTAACTCAAATGTTAGCCCTCACTCTGGAGGAAGACTCTGACTAGGGTGGACCAGGGGCAGGACCTCCACCTGAGCCTCTGGTTATAATGAATATGGAGGAAGAACCTACTCAATTTTCTAGCCACACCTCTCCCCACTCTGCTCCTGGGAGACCGCATCCACCATGACTGTGTCCAGACAGTGGACCTGGCCTGTGCCAGGCACCCAGACTTCCCTGTTGGTGACCTGAGGATTTGAGTCTCTCTGTGGTAGCTTCATAGAGGGTGGCCAGAAAGGGCTGGCTACACAGTCGTCAGCCACACCAAGGACCTCAAAGCAAACGGTCTCCCAAACGGAACCTCAGCCCAAAAAGCCGAGCTGGTTGCAGTGATGCTGGCTTTGTGGCTGGCCAAGCCCCGAAGTGGGCGATCATTTGTACAGATTGGAAGAATGTGTTGTCAGTTTTACATGCACACGGGGATCTGTGGAAACAGGGGAGGCTTTGAATTCGGCTGATAAAGGAATCAAACACAGCCAACAGATTTTTCAACCTCTTGAGGCAGTGTTATTCCCCTGTGCTCTGGCCGTGGGACACTGCAAAGACATCAGCAGAACGTTACACCAGAGGCCTAGGGCAAAGGAAGGGCGGACTTAGAGGCCAAGTGGGCAGCAAGAACAATGACCCCAGCAGTAGTGGTGGCCTTCTTCCACACCCTAGCCCTCCACAAGCCACAGAAGACCCTGGTTACAGTGACACAGACCTTTATGTGGCCCATTAGTGAAAAACTATAAGTGACTCTGTATGAGGGATGGCAGACATCCTAAAGCACGTACACGAGGCCACTCAGTACAGGAGGAAAATAATGTATGATCAGGTAAAGAGACACTTTGTCGGCCAGACTTTGCAGGCAATTTTCAGAGACATTATTAGACAGTGTGTCACCTGTCAGAAAAGCAACCCCAGGACATTCTAGGCAGTGCCAGAGTGGACCAAGTACCAAGAGTATGTTCCAAGAAATGACTGGCAGATAGACCTCACTGAGATACCCAGGGCTCCAGGTGATTGCCAGTGTCTGCTGGTGTTTGCAGACAGCTCTTTCCAATTGCATCGAAGCATTCCCCTGCAGGACTGAGAAGGCCACATAAATTGCCAGAAGCCTACTAGAAGACATCATCCCCAGGTATGGCCTTCTCCAAACCATCAGAAGTGGACACTACCAGAGGGTTCGAGTCCCTCTGTGATCGGCTCTGTTGAGGTTTCAAGTCCTTACCTGTTCTGCTCAGGTCACACAGCTTGTGTCCCGACAACTAAGGATTAAGTGATGTTTTCGCAGTGCCTGGAGGCTCCAGTTCAGTAGAAAAGTAGAAAGACTGAACCCAACTAAGGAAATCCATCTGACCAACCTTTCCCAGAAGATCGAATTAACATGGGTGAAGACCCTTCCCTTGGCTCTGTTCAGCCTCAGGGTTGCACCTCAAACCAAACTTCAGGTAAGTCCTTTTGAGCTTATGTATGGGCATCACCAACTCTGTAACTTTTGGGAGGACTTAAATACTTTGGGTCCTGAAAACACCCTGGAGGCTAAGAACATACACAAGCAAGGCTAGGTCACTATTTGACAATATTTGTATTTTGTGGCGGGGGTCCTTCACTGTCTTTACAAGTACGCAGTGTGGCAGACACCTGCAGAGCCTGAAGTCTCTCTCCACGTCCAGACCTGGAACACACCAGACCTGGCAGGAAAAATAGAAGGGACCTTTTGAGGTATTGATGACACACACAGAGACACAGACACACACACACACACACACACACACTGCAGTCAAGGTCTCCAGACACACACACACAGACACACAGTGCAGTCAAGGTCTCCAGAAGGGGAGTGGGGATCCACCACTCTCGCATCAAACCAGCAACTGCAAAACAGTAAGAGTTGGCAGGGCAGTGATAATTGGAAGACTCAGGCTTTAGAGGATTTAAAGTGATAGACACTTGTTTCCGTTGATTGTCACCCCCTGGTGGCTGTGGGGCTTGTTTGCCTCATTGGTGGTTTATTTTCTGGCTCTGGCTTTGTATGGCCTGGTGCCTGTTTCCCACTGGACTCAGCAACCAGCT
The DNA here is from genome assembly GCF_024166365.1 of Elephas maximus indicus. Taxonomy (NCBI): domain Eukaryota; kingdom Metazoa; phylum Chordata; class Mammalia; order Proboscidea; family Elephantidae; genus Elephas; species Elephas maximus. The sequence goes on from NC_064830.1 coordinate 74,387,572, forward strand.
GTCACCTAGCTCTGTTTATGGCTGTGTTTGGTGTTTGCCACCCACGTGCCTATGGTTGCAATGGAAATTTTGCCCAGCAAACTGTCCAGGGTCTCGCTGACTCCAGTGCTGAAGTCCTGGACAGTTGGTGTGGGACAGCTTGTGTAGAGGCTGGTCTGGCCGGCTGGGTCTGCTGCACAGGGGCACCTGCTGGGGAGGGTGTCCAGGAATTTCCCAAGGGTTTTTTGTTTGCTCTTTGGCTGTTTCGTGCCCAGCCACAGGGGGCCTACAGCCTGGATAGGTTCGACTGCCTCTGAGGCATATTCGCAGTGCTGTAGGAGAGAGAGCCAGGGCCCCCGAGTGCCAAGTGTGCTGACCTGAGCTTTGTGCTCTCCTGGCCCTGAAATTGCAGAGTTGTGCTTGGGTCCAGCGGGCTTGCATAGCCTTCAGTGGCTGTGCCATCGCTGGGTCTTTGTCTGCCCCCTGTGGATGTATCTGGGTGCGTGGGTCCCGCTCGAGCCCAGCCGGCTGGGCGATTCCTTGCATCGACCCTGTCACTACCACCAGTCAGTGCTCTCTAGGATTTTTCTCCCCCTCAGGCACCAGTATCCAATTGTACCAGGCCTCTAACTGAACCTCAGTTAATAGACGAAAGAGAGCCCTAGGTTTAATCCTGACTGGGGCAGGTGTAGTAATAGGGCTCCTGGCTCCTTGAGGAGAATTTGCGTATCATGAAGCCACTCTCCATAATCTGACTTTGTCTATAGAGAATACTGTGCAATCCACTGCTCGAGACATGGAAGATCAACAAATGAGCATTGACTTTCTGCCAAGGGTGGCCTTAGAGCATCATGTAGTTTGGGCTACTTGCTAGCTGAACAAGGAGGCGTTTGTGCAGTAGCCAACACCTCTTGCTGCACTTACATCAACACCTCTGGAGAGGTGGAAATAAACGTGAAGAAAGATTTACAAAGAAAGCTGAGGAGGTAGAATGTGACTATTTAATAACAGCGACAGGAATCAGGGTCTTGGAGGGAAGGCTCTGGCACTTCTGGAATTGTATCCAGTGGCCGGAAGCTTTTAGATGGTCGCCACCGAGGACGTTGAGGCCGAGGAGTACTTGGTGCAGGCAGCTTTGGAGGCTCACATGGCTTCTTGGGTGGTGTAAGTGGACCACAGGCGAGCGGGGGAGCGGGACCCCAGCCAGGTGGGGGAGGCCGGAAGGGTGTGGGAGGGGGATGCCAGCCAGGTGGGGGAGGCCGGAAGGGTGGGGGAGGGGGATGCCAGCCAGGTGGGGGTGGCCAGACGGATGGGGGAGGAGGACACCAGCCAAGTGGGGGTGGGGGACGCCAGCCAGGTGGGGGAGGGGCATACCAGATGGATTGGGGAGGAGGTTGCTGGCCTGTTGGAGGTGGTGGAGGCCAGAAGGGTGGAAGAGGTGAGCACTCTGGTGCAGGCTTGATAGCTTTGCAGGGTATGCAAGGAGGTGGAGCCTCTGTCCCAGCCTTGGGAGGCCAGCTGGGAGGAGGCCTGGAAGGGTCTAGGGGTGGTCCAGGAACAGGGCTGAGAGGAAGAGGGGGAGGTTGTAGTGGAGGACCCAGAATACTGCTGGCAGGAGGAGGGGGAGGCTCTGGCTGAGGTTTGGGAACACAGGTGGGAGGAGGAAGGGGAGGGTCTAGCCTGGTTTTAGGAACAAGAGTGGGAGGAGGAGGGGGAGGGTCTAGCCCAGGTTTGGGAACACTGGTGGGCGGAGGTGGGGGAAGGTCTGGCCTAGGTTTGGGAACATGGGTGGGAGGAGGAGAGGGAGGGTCTGGCCTGGTTTGGGGAATAAGAATGGGAGGAGAAGGGGGAGGGTCTGGCCAGGCTTTAGGAACATGAGTGGGAGGAGGAGGTGGAAGGTCTCGCCTAGGGCTGGGAACATGGGTGGGAGGAGGAGGGGGAGGGTCTTGCCCACTTTTGGGATCATATCTGGGAGGAGGTGGTAGAAGGTATGGTGAACAGTCAGTCCAAGGCTGGGGAGTACATCTGGGTGGAGCTGGTGGCCCACTGCCCATGGCTACTGCTGGAGGGCATCTGATGGGGCAGCGTGTGGCCAATCCTCCGGGGCCAGGAAGGGTCCCTGCTGAAGCCCGCAGACCCTGCAGAATAGAAGCAGTTTCATTTTTAAAATACTTCAATAGGACAGACCAAAACACTACAAAGTATAAAAGCTGAAACATAATGATGCATGCAGGCGTCCGTAGCTAACACCTTCCCCTCCACCAAGTCTCAAAAGAGCATTGGTGCCAGAAAATTCTATTCCTCCTGCTGTTCTGCTACAGTTCAGGGGTGCTAAAGGATCCAACCAAAAAGCAAAAAACAAAAACTAGATTGAGTAAGTCACAGTGCACAAGAAACTCTGAGATCTTACGTAGGAGTAAGGAAGGAAAAGAGGAAGCCAGGCCCCTCCTGGGCCTTTCACTTAGAGTCCATCCAAGCCTTTGGTAAAAAGGAAGGAGAAAAGTGCCCCCACCCTCAATGCTGGAGTGAGGACAGAATTGAGTATTCAGAGCCCCAGAAATAACTGTCAAGAAGTTGATAGAGAGGTGGTTACAGCACCCTTTAGAAAGCCCTGTTCTTCCATTCTGTGGTATTTTCATGGAGCATTTGTTCACTCTCTCTGTGCAGAGCCATATGCACTCTTCCCTTCACAACACAGAAAGCCTGGTTTCTGGGTCTTTCCACTTGACATTACATTAAGAGCATTTTCTGTGTTCTGAAATGTCTTTGAAACATATGAGTTTTAGGAGCTGCCTCCACTGTGAGGATTTACAGTAGTTCCACCATCCCTCTACCATGAGTGATTCAGTTTGTTGCCACATTTTCACTGTAATCCATCCTGTTCCACTGAATGTGCTCTTGCCAGGTCTTTGGATACGTGGTGGTTCTTTCATTAGGGGAGATGACTAGACGTGGGATTGTGCTGAATAAGAGGGTGTGAGTATTTGGAAGGCTTCGGGTAGACAGTGTTACATTGCATTTCAGGATGGTTGTGAGAATTCACAATTCCACTCTCAGTGTGTGAAAGGGGCCCCAGAAGAGTTAATATTTAATTCTTTGATAGAATTTATCAATTTACAGTTTTCTCATTGAAGTTATATAGTTGTCTTATTCACTGATTCTTCACTAAAAACGATGAGACTGTTGTACAAAGTTAGCTTTGGTTTCACGCATGAATTTGTGTTCTCATTAGTAGATTAAAGGCAAATCCAGTAATAGGCCAGTGAGTATAAAAATTCCTGATTATTCATGATTCAAAGCATATGTATAAACGAGAAAAACCCAGGCCTGGTGGTGTCGTGGTTAAGAGCTAAGGCTGCTAACCCAAAGGTCAGCATTCCAGTCCACCTGCTGCTCCTTGGAAACCCTATTGGCCATTCTACTGTGTCCTGATTATCCATGATTCAAAGATATCCATAAGGTATGTTAAAATACTCACCAAATGGAGACGGAAGAGAAAGAGTATTACTAAAGTACCAATCTGCAGAAGGAGGTATGCCGTTAAAAGTTTTTCGTCCGGCTCAGGAAGACTATTGTCAATGGGCTGAAAGAGCAATATTCAAAGTCACAAGAAGCCTCAAAGGAATGGACAGTATAGCAGTCCCAGGGAATCATGGAGAGAAACCCCACATCAGCCTCCGAGAACCATCCCCCCCACCAGATATCTCCAGTGGATTTCTCTGCTTCCTGGAAGGTTGGCACCTGGCCACCTGGTGTTTCTTCTGAGTCTGGCAGTGTTGTTAGAGGTTGTGAGTGTGCTTTCTCTAAATGGGGCTCAATCTCTGGTTCCCCAGAGGCTCTACCTCCCCTTGTGTCTAATGCTGAATCACACTTTTCTCGTGGATACATTGAGTTTTTAGCATCTTAAGGACAAGCACAGGGCAAAAAAACAAAACAAAACAAAAAAACAGAAGATCACTACACAGATGTCTTTATTCAGAATTAATGAACTTTTAGGGCTTGAATAAAAGCAAAGTGGTGACCATGAAGATGACACTAACAATGTGAAGTTTCTCTAAGATCCTTGATTTTAATTCTATTCTACTCCTCTGTGAATGGAGTCAGACATCCTCTGAGTAAGTTGTGACTGCCCCAATACCTGGTCTGGAGAGATTGCTTTGGATTTAACTGTTTGTTCTTGAAAACTCATTATTTTCATTCTAAACGTTTCCTTCAAGACAGTGTGTTCAACAGAGATAAGCATTCGACAGAATATGATTCAGCAATAGAAACGAATGAATTATGGAACCAAGCAAGAATGATTCATCATGAACTTACAAAATGGAAGTATAAGCTGGGACAAACAACCCTGTAAAGGTGCTGCTTTCTGGGTTTTTGTTTAAAGGGCCATGTCCTAATGGGAAGAACCAGCTCTCTAAGTCTCTTTCCAAGGTAAAGGATTAAGGTAAAGGATAAACACACTGTGGCATATTCATATACAGAACTTCTACTCAGTAATGAAAACGAAGCAACTATTAGCACACCAAACATCCTGGATAAATCTAAAAATGATTCTGCTGACTTAAAGAATCCTGAATAAAAACAAAAAGTAAATCTTGTATCCTTCAATTACATAAAAGTTCTCTAAAAATGCAGATCACTGGTTGGAAGAGGGGTGGCAGAAACGGAGGGAGAGGACAGAATGAATTAAAAGAATCAGCAGGAGTGTTTTGGAGGTGAGGGTTAGGCTCATTATCTTGATTATGGTAATGGTTTCATGGCCGTATACACATGTCCAAATTCGACAAACTGGATACTTTAATTAGGTGCTGATTATTATACATCACTTATACACGAGGTGTAGGAAAAAAGATTAGATATACAAACTGTTATAGTTTTCTATTTCCTTGACCAAAAGAATATTGTAAGTATTTTAAAAAAGACAACAGGATAAAATTTATGAATGTATAAGCCAATTTAGAACTGAGGAAAAAATACTTACATTACATGGGAATCCTGGCACTCTACAATGGTTAAGAGTACACCCAACCTGTAGGAAAGCCTGAGAAATAATAGGCATGAAAATTCTGTATTAAAGAGAGTATATTTGAGATAAATATAGATATATATAGTTACGGCCATAACTAGGAGAGATAGGCAGTTGCCATCATAAATTCATATTCCCATAAAAAGTACAGAATACTGTTAACATCAAGTTTCTAAAACCATTGCAGTTTTCTTTCAACATTCATTTTCATTCTGAACCAGGCCATGTCATGTCAGATTTTTGAAGTCCATAAATATTTGCATGAAAGAGGAATCTTGTGTATTATAGATTAAAACTATGAAAATAGCAGCTAGTTAGCAACGCAATTCCAGATAGCCATTAACAAGAATTTCCTTTCATATTTCATAGTATTTCACCTAAACCAATGAATAGCAACATGGAAACTAATACATAAAAGGAATATCAAAATTTCTGGAATGTATGGTCACCACAACAAAAGGCAAATCTTGTTTCTTTAAAAATAAGATTGTACAAGTATTTTAGGAGAAAATAACTTTGGAATGGAATTCATACTAATCCACATGGAGATTCAGTTTCATGCAGATTGAAATCTCTCTGGAAAATAAACTCTGAGCTCTCTAACACTTTCATCTCAGCCCTCACAGCTGAGGTGACTACCGTGTGTGCTTTCAGAAAACACAGTGTCTTTGAGTACCCACTGTCTACAAGGGAGCAGTCACTCTCAGCAGATTCATTAAAGAAGCGGATCAGATGCATGAAAAGACCAAGGCCATCCTTTCCTCACTGGTCAAACACCCCAGTTCTGGGCACTCTTGTCCCATCTGGCTATGGCCGAGACGCCGGTGTCAGGAGTGCCCTACTCCCTAAGTCAGCTCAGACAGGGGCCACTAAACACTGTGGTTCTGCTGGTCAGCCTTTGTGCTGGACTGAGTCCCCCTCAATCACCCCAGGAAAAGCTGTTGTTTAGTGTGAAAGAGCCCAATAAAAGGTGAGAAAGTACGGCACGTTCAAGGATTACTCACATTTTCCAATGGAGTAGTTGGTGGCCAGAGCACCAGGAACCAGAACAATACCCTTTGTGCCTTCATGTCCTGTCCCGTTGAGGAGGCTCAGTGGCACAAAGTAGGAGTCGGGTAAGTGTGGGATGGGGACAGGGCCAGTTGTATATGAGAGTGGAACAAGGAGTATGGCCTGGAGAGACGGGGGTGTTTGTTCTCCTGGAGGGGGGGAAGGGGAGGGAAGGGAAGGGAAAATGGTAAAGATGGCAGGAGTGGGATGGCTGAGCGAGGGTGCCACACAGGAGAGAAGTTGGAGGAAGTTTCGAAGTCGGTCAGTAGGTGAGTAAGGCAGCAAGGAGCAGAAGAGTTGGACTCGCAGGATCAGTAGCCTTCTCCTGTCTGGTCGATGCCTTAGTAACCTGCATGGCTTATAAATTCTCCCTCGTCCAATCCCTGCCTTCGCCCCTGACGCGTCACAATGGAACCCAAGCCTGACACACCACAGGTAACCCACCATGTACCATCCCCCAGCAACTGCCATACCAACTACAGGTCCTCTCTGGGACCATCAAGAAACTTGTGATTTATGGTCCTTCCCAACCCATCTTCCTTGTCCCCCACATTCTGGATTGTTCCCCTCTTTCCCTAGCTCCCAGAATTTCCCATCCGAAGTCTTGGCTACAAAACTTATAGAGTGAACAGTGACAGAGCTTCTAGAAGAAACAAAGAGAAGCAGAGCAGGGGATTTCCACCCCTGCCCTCTCTCTGCAACTGATAGAATAAACAGACAAAAATCAGTAAGGATGTGGAACATTTGAATAGCAAACCGATATATATATGTGCTTATCTCATTATTCCTAACAGCTGTACTGGAAACGTTATTTTCAAGCACACCTGGTATTTTTAAAAAAATCACTCTATTCTGGACTTGAAGCTCGTCTCCATCAATGTCAGAGGAATGAAATCACAGAGAACATGTTCTCTTGTTTTGTGATCATAAGATAATCGTGCTAGAAATTATGATAGAGCACTAACTAGAAACTCCCCATGGTGGAACTGGTAATGTGCTGTTTTAAATGAAACACGAATCAAAGGAGAAATCTCAGGAGTAAAGGAATATGTGTGAACTCAGTGATACCAAAGCCAGATATAGAAAGACCTCATAAGCAAATAAAAATGTAGAGCACTATCCCTTAAGAATATGGATGTAAAAATCCTCAGTGTAAATCTGACAGCACATCCAAGGGATTATACACTGTGAGCAAGAGGGATTTATCCCAGAAATGCGAGGGTGATTTTACGTAAAAGTCGATCAATGTAACAGACTACATTAATAGAATGAAGCACAAAAGCCCATACATGATCATGTTGATTGATTCAGATAAAGCATTTGAGAGTATCCAATACTCTGTCATGAAAAAAACATTGAGAAAGTTTGAACTAAGAGGGAACTTCCTCAACATGGTAAAGACCATATAGGAAAAACCCACAGCTAACGTTATACTTGATGGTGAATGACTGGAAGCTTTTCCCCTAACATCAGGAACGGGACAAGGATCCTTGCTGTGAATACTTCTGTTCAACATGTAACGGAAGTTCTGGCCGCATTAGGCAAGAAAAGAAGTAATTACCCACATTGGATTGGAAGAAGTCAAACTATCCCTACTTACAGTTGATGTGATCTTGTAAAGATTAAAGCCTAAAGAATTAACAAAAAACACTGTTAGAGCAAAGAAACAAATTTGGCAAGGTTACTGGATACAAGATCAGCACAAAAAATTGGCTGAATGTCTATACAGTAGCATTGAAAAATCAAGAAGTAAATCGAGAAAAATATTCCATTTACAATAGCATCCAAATGAATACAGTACCTAGGAATAAATATAACCAATGAGGTAAGGTTGAAAGATTTGTACCCTGAAAACTAAAAAACATTTCTGCAGGAATTTAAAGAAGATCTAAATAAATGGAAAGGTCCTGTGTTGGTGAATGGAAAGATTTAATATCCTTCAAATGGCAGTATTCCCTAAAGTAATCCACATATGTAATTCCCTGCCTATCAAAATTCCTACCCTTTTTGTGTAGAAATGGTAAAGTGGGTTCTGATGTTGGTACAGAATTGCAAGGAAACTCAAGTAGCCAAAATAATCTTGAAAAAGAAGAGCACGTGGCAGGACTCTCATTTTCCAATTTCAAAACTTACTACAAAGGTTCAATAATCAAAACAGTGTGGCATTAGCATAGAGATACACGTATAGATCAATAGAATAGAACTGAGCATCCAGAGCTGAACCCTCACCTACGAGGCCAATTGCTTTTCCACAAGGCTGCCAAGTCCATTCAATGAAGGAAGAAGAGTCTTTCAACAAATGATGCTAGGGGAACTGGATATCACATACAGAAATTGATGTTGGACTTTTCCTCACCTTGTATACAAACATTAATTCAAAATAATGATTTAAATATAGGTACTTCAACTATAAAAGCCTTCTTAGAAGAAAACACAGGTGTACTTTTCATGACCTCGGATTGGCCAATGGTGTCTTAGAAGTGTCATCTAAAGCACAAGCACCTACTAAAGAAGTCGAGAAATTGAATTTCATCAAAAGGAAAAATTCTTGTGCATCAAAGGACACTAACCAGAGAGTGGAAAACAAATACAGAATGAGAGAAAATGTTCGCAAATCATATTTGATAAAGGTCTAGTATCCAGAAGTTATTGAGAAAACTAAGGACAAAATCACAAACCACCCAATGCAAAACTGGGCAAAGGAATTGACATTTCTCCGAAGAAGATTACAAATGGCCGACAGGCACATGGAAAGATGCTGAACATTATTAGTCACAAACCCTATTGCACAAAGCCCTCAATCAGGATCCCATATAGGTCTACAATTACTGGTGCCTGCAGGCTCCTGGACCCTTTAAATCTACAGAGCCCAAATCCCTGTCTCCAGCGGGTCAAGAACCTGGGCACTTCTCTGTCTTCATCATTAGTAGCTCCCATTGCCCTGACCCCTCTGTTCTTTCTTCCTTTTTCCAGGCCCCTCAGATAACCTTTGGGCATTTCCTAGACAAACTGGGGCTCCAGGGAAGGTGACTGCTGAGTAGTTGGGCAAGTGTTCAATGCTGCTCATTACTAACACTCTAACCACATCATAAACACACGCTCAAGACACACATTCACACTGATCACACAACTTCTAAGCACATAAACATGAGTGCAGCACACACAGATATTGTAAATGATTTTTTATCTTCTAACAACCCATCAGCACTGAGAATTCACACATATTTTGACCACACTCACATCCTGAATTCACACACTGACCACACATTCTCACATTAGCCCACTTTAAAAACACACCGAAGTCTGACAAGCACACACGCATTGCATATTGTCCAAATTCCCACATGTCCATACACCCAACTGACCATAGCAAACATACATACAAAGAGACCCTGAAATGACTATCTACCCTCTGATCATACCCAAATATGAAAATCATGTACACACCCTAACAACATACGGACCCCAAGTACAATGACCGTTCACTCTCTGCACACACACAAACACAGACCACACACACACCCAGAGTTAACAAGGCACCTGGCTGTGCATGTGTGGGCTTTGATCAAGGGGCATCTCCCACCTCAGCATCAACATAGAAACCCAGAGAAGGGTGGGGAGTCATGTGACACAGGGACAAAGTGCAGGAGATTGTGATGTTGGTCCCTCATGAAGTACATCTGAGCCTTCAGAGCTGGTTGTCACAGTAGCATGTGAAACAGAGATAAGAGAGCCAAGAGGATCAGAAATGGTGTCTAAGAGATCTCTGATAAAACACCCATTTCCAACTAAAAAAAAAAAAAAAAATTTTTTTTTTCCCCCAACTAAAGGATGTAGTTATTCCACTCAAGCTATGAAGAGAATTCGTCAAGGAGTTAATTAACGTGTTTTCATTTTAACGTGATGATGGAGAATTCTCCCTGGAGATCAGCCAGTATTGCTGGTGAAATTCCTATTAACCCTATTTTTTTGTTTAAATATCACTTAGAACTGAGAATGTCTGTCCTTCGCAGGAGTGCGCGGCCTCCTCTAAAGAGCAGGCACAAAGCCACCTTCCCTGCGCGCCAACAGCCGGCAGAGGGCGCCCCGTCTCCTTTTCTGGCCCTTGGTTCCTCAGAGAGCAGAGGCGCTGAGCTGGGTGTCAGCCTGGCTGGTGAAGGTGCCACTGGGGCGGGAAGAAGAGCTTCGTTTCCACAGGACCCAGCCCCAGGTAGGCGCCCGAGGCTTTGGGACCTGAGAGTCAACAGTGAGTACAAAGCTTCGTTTTAAAAGGGGCCCAGAGTGCTGAGGAGACAGGGCTTTGCTGTGGCTTCTCCAAGCCAGTCACGGTGGAGCCTGAGGTCAAAGGAAAGATGCGCGGCCCTGTGTACAGGCTGTTGTTAACTTTTCAATGGTTGCTTTTACTTTTCGTTATGAGTCGAAATGCACTCGACGGCAATGGTTTGGTTTGGTTTTTACTTTTAGAAAAAGTCCTCATGGCTCAGTGTTTAAGCGCTGGGCTGCGGTTGGAACCCACCAGCCGTTCAGCGGGACAAAGATGTGGCAGCCTGTTTCCGTAAAGATGACAGCCGAGGAAACCCCGTAGAAACCCTGGTGGAAGCCCTGTGGAAACTCTGGTGGCGTAGTGGTTCAGTGCTAGGTTGGCAGTTTCGAATCCACCAGGCGCTCTTTGGAAAGCCTATGAGGCAGTTCTACTCTGTCTTATAGGGCCGCTATGAGTCGGAATCAACTGGAAGAACAATGGGTTTGCGTTTTTTGTTTTTTTTTTTTAATGAGTCGGAATTGACTTGAAGGCAGTGGGTTTAGTTTTTGTTTCAGTTTTTACCTGTAACTTTGAAGAAGCTGGGAAATAGTAAAAAAAAATTGAAAAGTAGATGTATTAAAACCCTGAACATTAATTTTAATTATTTTCTTTATTAATATACTAGAAATTACTATAATTTTACTGTCCTAGTTTTCATGAAGGCGTTGCCGTTGTTAGTTGTGGTGGAGTGAACTGGATTCTGACTGAGAGCAACCCATGTGAGCAGAGTAGAACTGCTCCCTAGGGCTTTGAAGGCTGTGACCTTTCGCAAGCAAATTGCCAGGTGTGTCTTACGAGGTGCTTCTGGGTGGCTTCCAACCGCCAACCTTTTGGCTTATAGTCCAGTGCTTAACCATCTTCGCAACCCGGGGAATCCTCATAGAAGCATAAAAACAAACCAAAACCAAAAACAAACAAACAAACAAACAAAAACGTTGCCATCATGTCTGACTCATAACGACCCTGTAGGACAGAATAGAACTCCCCCATAGAGTTTCCAAGGAGCGGCTGGTAGATTCCAACTGTCAACCTTTTGATTAGCAGCTGTAGCTCTTAACCACTGCACCACCAGGACTCCCATGGAAGGATAGTCATCAATAACATTTTTAAAATATACTTCTATTTTTTGTCTCATTTTCAATTGAGATAATTGCCAAGTTTGAGGATTCTCATGACTCAGTGATGACCTCGAATAATTTCGAATTTCAACTTTCTGAAAGGTATTTCATAGGACCCCATCGTGGCCATTAATGTTTAAAAAAAAAAGAAAATTACCAAAACTTGCTCCAAGTCGGTATAATATTGTCCTAAGCACAATTCCTGAATCAGATTTAGATGAACAAAGAACGTTGATATCTATTTTAGTACCAACTATTGATATTTGACACAGCTTAAAACTCTTTACGATGAAATTTCTGCAGGACTTAAGTTGCTAGAATTTTTAATAGCCAAGCCAATGGCTGTAAGTTGGATGTAGTCATTGAAAATAATTTTTTTTTTCTTTTAAAAATTCAAGATTCAGACACAGTAAACTTTTTATGTCTTCACTTTAAGGGCAAAGTCGGGGTGTTCATAATGTCCTGTTTAAAATTTATCTATTCCCGTAATAATTGATACTTGGATCCAGTGAACCATACATTTCCCATTCCTTCATTTTCCTATATTTACATTCAGAAGTATATGTCTTGTTAAAGTTTTACATCCACCAAACATGCTTTCCAAGTTACTTTCATTTGCTGTAAGCAAGGGGCTAGGCCTTCTAATACTCATGGAGCTTTCTGTGTACTCAGGATTTCTCATTGGACAGCTTTATTGACTTTTTCTCCTGGGTTCAAAATATCATCCCACGTTGAGGAGTTACACAAAAAGTTGGAATCTATTTGCACAAATATACTTTCATTTCAGTACAGGAGCTTTCTCCATTTGATATTTTATGTATATTAGTATTGGAATAATATGTCAGTTTGTATGGGCATTGCTCTGATAACTGTACATCTGATCTTCACATCCATTGTGTATCTTTATTTGTTTATAATGTAGTGTTTAGAATACATATGAGAATATCGTATTTGCTCATTTAATTTAAACCAAAGTAGTATATTCTTTGTTCTACATTTTAAAGGGTGGTTGTTGTTATTTGCCATGGAGTCCATTCCGAGTCACAGCAACCTTATAGGACATCATGGGACACATTTTTGTGGCTCTTGTGTCAATCCATCTCATCGAAGGCTTTCCGTGTTTTTGCTGACCCTCTGTTTTACCAAACACAATGTCCTTTGTCTAGTGATTGGTATTTCCTGATGACATGTCCAAAACAGGAGAGCCAAAGTAAACCTTGCCATCCTCACTTCAAGGAGCCTTCTGATTGTATTTCTTCTAAGACTGATTTGTTTGTTCTTCTGGCACTCCACAGTATATTCTATATTCTTTGCCAACACCACAGTTTTTCTTCTGCCTTCCCTTTTAAATGCATCAGCTGTTCTCCTGCCTTCCCTTTTCATTGTTCAGGTTTTGCATGCATGAGGGGATTGAAAAGACCATATTTTAGGTCAGGGGCATCTCAGTCATCAAAGTGACATTTCCAGTTTTTCAAACTTTAAAGAGGTCTTTTGCAGATTGGCCCAATGCAATGCATCTTTTGATTTCTTGACTGCTGTTTACATGGATGCATTCATCATCAAAAAGACCATTTCAAGATCTATCCTGAAGTATATTGCTGTCAGTGATAGGATAATACCCATATACCTGAAAGGAAGACCAGTTAGTAAGAATGTTATTCAAATTTACAGACGAATCACTAAGGCCAAACATGAAGAAATTGAAGAGTTTTACCAACCTGTGCAGTCTGAAATTGACCAAACACGCAATCAGGATGCATTGATAATTACTGGTGATTGGAACGCGAAAGTTGGAGACGAAGAAGAATTGGTAGTTGGAAAATATAGCCTTGGTGATAGAAATGATGCTGGAGATCACATGATAGAATTTTGCAAGGCCAACGACTTCTTCATTGCAAATACCTTTTTTCAACAACATAAATGGCTACTGTACACGTGGATCTTGCTAGATGGAATACACAGGAATCAAATCAACTACATCTGTGGAAAGAGACGATGGAAAAGCGCAATACCATCAGTCAAAACAAGGCCAGGAGCTGATTGCGAAACAATCAGTTGCTCATATGCAAGTTCAAGTTGAAACTGAAGAAAATTAAAACAAGTCCACAAGAGGCAAGGCATGACCTTGAGCATATCACATGTGAATTTAGAGACTATCTCAAGAATAGATTTGACACATTGAACACTAATGCCCAAAGATCAGACGCATTGTGGAATGACATCAAGGACATCATACATGAAGAAAGCAAAAAAAAAACAAAAACTCATTTCCATTGACTTGATTCTGACTTATAGCAACCCTATAAGACAGAATAAGACCTGCCCCATAGAGTTTCCAAGAAGCACCTGGTGGATTCGAACTGCTAACCTTTTAACCAAAAGCCAGAGCACTTAACCATTACGCCACCAGGGGAGGTCATTAAAAAGACAGGAAAGAAAGATAAGACCAAAATGAATGTCAGAAGAGACTCTGAAACTTGCTCTTGAACGTCCAGCAACTAAAATGAAAGGAAGAAATGATGAGGTGAAAGAACTGAATAGAAGATTTCAAAAGGTGTCTCAAGAAGACAAAGTAAAGGGTTGTAATGACATGTGCCAAGGCCTGAAGATAGAAAACCAAAAGGGAAGAACACATTTGGCATTTCTCAAGCTGAAGGAACTGAAAAAAAAAATTCAAGCCTCGAGTTGCAATATTGAAGGATTCTACAGGGAAATATTAAACAACGCACAAAGCATCAAAAGAAGGAATACACAGAGTCACTATACCAAAAAGAATTCATCAACATTCAACCATTTCAGGAGGTAGCATATGATCAGGACCCAATGGTACTGAAGGAAGAAGTCCAAGTTTCACTGAAGGCACTGGCAAAAAACAGGGCTGCAGGAATTGATGGAATACGTACTGAGGTGTTTCAAGAAATGGATGCAGCACTGGAAGTGCTCACTCATCACTGCAAGAAATTTGGAACACAGACACCTGGTCAAGCGCCTGGAAGAGGTACGTATTTATGTCTATTCCCAAGAAAGGTAATCCAGCCAAACGCACAAATTATTGAACAATATCGTTAATGTCACATGCAAGTAAAATTTGATGAAGATGATTCAAAAGCAGCTGAAACACTGTATCGACCAGGAACTACCAGAAATTCAAACGAAATTCAGAAGAGGAAGTGGAACCAGGGATATCATTGCTGATGTCAGATGGATCCTGGCTGAAAGCAGAGAACACAGGAAAGATGTTTCCCTGTGTCTTATTGACTATGCAAAGGCGTTCGACTGTGTGAATCATAAGATATTACGGATAACATTGCAAAGAATGGGAATTCTATAACACTTAATTGTGCTCATGAGTTACCTATACATAGATCAAGAGTCAGTCATTGGAACACAACAAGGGGATACTGTGTGGTTTAGTCAGGAAAGGTGTGCATCAAGGTTGTATCCTTTCGCCATACTTACTCAGTCTGTATGCTGAACAAATAACCCGAGGAGGTGTACTATATGAAGAAAAATGGGGCATCAGGATTGGAAGAAGACTTACTAACAACATGCGATATACAGGTGAACGACCTTCCTTGCTGAAGATGAAGGGGACTTGAAGCACTTCTGATGAAGATCAAGGACCACAGCCTTCCGTATGGATTACACCTCAACAAAAAGAAAACAAAATCTTCACAACTGGACCAATAAACGACATCATGATAAACTGGGAAAAGACTGAAGTTGTCAAGGATTTCATTTGACTTGGATCCACAATCAACACCCACGGAAGCAGCGGTCAGGAAATCAAAAGTCGCATTGCATTGGGCAAACCTGCTGCAAAAGACTTCTTTAAAGGGTTGGAAAGCAAAGATGTCATCTTGAAGAGTAAGGTACACCTGACCCAAGCCATGGTGCTTTCAGTCACCTCATATGCGTGGGAAAGCTGGACGATGAATAACGAAGACGGAATAAGAATTGACACCTTTGAATTATGGTGTTGGCAAAGAATAGTGAATACACCCTGAACCCCCAAAAGAACAAACAAATCTGTCTTGGTACAAGAACAACCAGAATGCTCCTTAGAAGCAAGGATGGCAAGACTGTGTCTCACATCTTTGGACATGTTGTCAGGAGGGATCAGTCCCTGGAGAAGTACATCATGCCTGGTAAAGTAGAGGACCAGTGAAAAAAAGGAAAACCCTCAGCAAGATGGACTGAAATAGTGACTGCAGCAATGGGCTCAAGGATAACAACCGCTGCGAGGGTGACCCAAGACTGGGCAGTGTTTCATTATGTTGTACATAGGGTCAATATGAGTCAACGGCACCTAACGACAACAACAGCTTGCATGGATATTTATTATTGATCGAAGTAGGATGAAATCTTTGACAACTTCAATATATTTGCCATCTAGCATGACATGGTTTATTGGTCCAGTTGTGAGAATTTTTGTTTTCTTCACATTTGGGCGAAATCTATAGTGAAAGCTCTGGTCTTTGACTTTGATCAGTAAGTGCTTCAAGTTGTCTTCATTTTCAGGAAGCAAGGTTGTGTCAGTTGATTATTGAATTTGTTAATGAGTGTTCCTCCTTTCCTGATGCTGTCTTTTTCATATAGCCCAGCTTCTAGGATTATTTGTTCAACATGCAGATTAAATAAGTAAGGTGAAAAAATGCAACCCTGCCACATACCTTTTGCAATTTGTTCTGTTTGAACAATTGTCTCTTGTTCCATGTCGAGGTTAGGCATGAGCACAATTAGGTGTTCTGGAGTTCTCTTTATTTATAATGTTACTCCTGTCTGGAATATGCTTTGTTTATTAACGGGCATTTCCTCTGTTCATCCTCTAGGACAGGCCCCTTGCCTTCCCTTACATTTGCACACACAGGTAGGACTGGCACACAAAACTAATCATCACAACACCTATGAAAAGTAACAACAGTTCCTGTGGCCTACCTTCACCACTGCATCCACCAGGCTGTATAAGACACCTCCACTCTAAGGGCCCCTGACAGGATCCAAGTCCCCACCTTGTGCTCAGAGGTTTTTGCCACAGCCACCCAGGCCTGGCCACTCTCAGAGCCCTGGGCACAGGCCTCTAGAGGGCCCAAGCATGAATTTTGAGCCAGGAAAGCACTCCCTGTTGTGACAGCTTTGATAGAGCAGGGCATGCCTGGATCATAGCCCCGTTTGCCTGCAGTGGCCTCTGTTGGGAGTGCCAGGGCCCTCTGTGTGTCCTGTGAGGCCATGGGTCTGCATGTGTGTGAGTGTGTGCGTGCAGTTGTGTAATCTGTGTGGCTGTCTCTGAGTTTCTGAGTCAGTGAGCATATTGATTGTGTGTTGTGTTTTCTCACGTGGCTGTTGTGTCTCTATGCTCTTCTGTATGTGTCTGTGTGTCTGTCTCAGTGAAGAGGTGTGTGTCATTTGTGGAAATCCATGTATCTCTCTGCCTGTGCCTCTGTGTGTGTGTGTATCTGGGCATGTGTGTCCTTGCTGGAGTGTCTGTGTGTGTCTGTATTTTGGATCTGTGTGCTGGTGTAAATTTGCTCCTTTGTGTGCTCCTGACTGTGTATCTGTGTGTGTGTGTCCGTCGTGTGTCAGTTTGCCTGGGAGCTGTCTCAGGTGACCCTGAGTGTGTGTCTGTGTGTGCGTGTGCTCCCCATAGTGTCTCTGCCTGGATCTGCTGTGTGGGGCCCTGTGAACCTGTACATGAGCCCACATCTGTGTTCCCAGCTAAGACAGGGTGTTCTCTGTTTATGCGTCTGTGTGCTCGTTCCATCTATACATTTCCCACTGAGTGTGTGTATGTGTGTGTGTGTTCCCCAGGAACATGCAGCCACAGAGGGGACTTCTTCGAGGGCCACCCCCATGTAGGTGAGAGGAGACAGTTTGTCCACCCTCCTCCCTCAGGCGTGGCTGGGCCCTTCTGTCGCTGATCCATCAGCCTCTGGTGTGCTCCTGGTGGTCCCACCTTAGGCCCCAAGGATGGAGGGAGTGAAGGGTCAGTTTATAGGACCCCCAACCAGGGGGCAGCTGCAGTGGGTTACAGTGAGTGGGAGAGGATCGGGGGGTGGGGTTGGGTGAGTCTTGGGTTCCTGGGAGGGGTGATTCTGTGGGTATCCATAGGGAGGCCTGGGGGGTCTGTAGGGCTCTGTGTCCCTGGGGTGGTGTGAGTAGCTGGCGTTTGGTTGTAGAGTTGGGGCTGTTCTGGATCCCTGGCAAAGGTTTGGATAGGAGAGATCTCTAGGGAAATCTGAGGGAGAGGGCTCCTGGGGCCTGGTTAGGGGTGAATGGGCAGCACACCTGGGGAGGACTCGGGGAGTTCTTGGGGCTCCTGGATCCCCAGAGAGCCCTCGTCCCTCACTTACCGTGGTGCCTAGGAGGTCGGGCGGTGGTAGCAGCAACAGCAGCGTTACTGTCAGGAGCAAAGGCAACAGACCCACTGGATGGTAGCAGGTGCTGGAGTAACTGGGAAATGAGTACAGGCACCAACCAAGGGCCAACCCTGCAGACACTGCTCCTGGGTGAGTTTTGGGCCCACCCTCCTGTGAGGCCCAGTAGGAGGCCAGCAGAGCCTGAGCCTAGGGCCACATGGAGTTTCCCTTCGGGCCTCAGTGTCCCTGGCCATGGAAACGGGCACATGGGGCCACCAGATGGTGCTGGATCCAGTAGGGAGAACCTTTCTGGCCTGGGTTATCTCGGATTGGGGACTGGGGAGACTCGCAGAGGAAGTAGTGAGAAGCGCTTAGCACAGGCCCAGGCACAAAGCAAGCTCACAAAACAGGGCAACTGTAGACGTTGATGGTGGCATTGTATTACTCCTCACCCCCAATCCTAGTGCTCTCCTGGCACCCCTAAAGAGACAGAGCAGCGGGAGGAAGGGTCCTGACTGAATTTAACTTCAAAGAGGAAAAGAACCTAGGCGCTCCTGATCCCCTTTGAAATTAACTTTCTGAACAACACCTCCCCCCACCACGTAGGGGGTACTGAGGCGGCGAGGGGTATGCCCAAGTTCACTCAGGGGGCCTGAGGTGACTGCCGATTCAATCTGCCCAAACTCCTTTTTCTGAAGTTCACTGAGTTTCATCTTGCCAGTGATAGTTTTGGGCAGCTCGCGGACAAACTCCACCTGGACAAGGAGAAAACAAACCCGACCTGACTCAATCCTGCTATCATTTCCTTCCATTTCCGACTCTTTACCTTGTCACCTGCACAGACCTCAGACAGGCTGACACCATGTGGGAGTCTCTATGGGGTTCACCAGGTATCTCAGGTCCTCATCCTGACTCTCTGAAAGTGAATGTAGCGACACAATTTGCTTTGGCCAATGAACGGTGAAGTGTGTTACCTCTAGGCAGAAGAGTTCAGAACCCTTCAGATGGGAGGCTGACCACCCTGTCTTCCCATCAGCATAATACCTAGCAAGTGTCTACAGGGTGGCATCCAGGATGATGGGACGTGGAGCAGAGTTCCCAGAAGACCCATGGCAATAAACTTTCATTGGTATCGGCCACTAAGATTTTTGGGAAGTTTGTTATTATGTTAGGCTGGATTTCTGAGGCGAAGGAAAAGCATATATGTATATATCAATAAAATGGCTGATGCAGTTGTAGACTGGAAAGTCCCAAGTCCATGGATCAGGTTGGACGCTTCCCCTGATTCACGTAGCTGCAAGGGCTGGCAAACCCAAGATTGGCAGGTTGGAGAGCACGGCTGTTGTTCACAGGCTGTGAAGATTGATGAATCCCGAGATTGGCAGAGAAGACCGCAGGGAAGCTGCTAGCTCAAGTCCCGAGAACCGGAGGTCAGATGAACAGGAGTCAGCTGCAGGATTCAGAACTAGCAAAAGCCACTGAGCCCTGCCAGAATGTCCCCCCACACTCCATGCAGGCCACATGCCCACAGAAACTCCCTTTCAACTGATTGGCTACTTGCAGCTAATCCCATCATGGGGGTGATCACATATCAAATCTCAACAGGGAAGCGATCACAACATTATAAGACTGCCAAAACACTGAGAATCATGCCACAGCCAAGCTGACACACAATAGTAATCATCACAGTTACCCACAGTACAACCTAGGCCACCTAATTCTGTGCATCATTTTTCTGTTCACTGTGAACATTGTTGTTGCTGTTAGTTGCCATTGAGTCAGCTCCTACTCATGATGACCCCAAGGACAAGAGAATGAAATGATGCCTGGTCCTGTGCCATCTTCATGGTCGTTGTTATGCTCAAGCCCATTGTTTTGGCCACTATGTATTTAGAGTGCATTCCAACTTAGAGGGCTCATCTTCCAGCTGTATATCAGAAAATATTCTGTTGTGATGGATAGGATTTCCATTAGCTAACTCTTAGAAGTAGATTGCCAGGCTTTTGTCCCTATTCTGTCTTAGCCTGAAAACTCCACTGAAACCTGTCCACCATGGGTGGTCCTGCTGATGTTTGCAATACTTATCTGCCTCTTGGTCTTACTGTGGTGGCTTGGGTGTTGCCATGATGTGAAAGCTATGAGCCATCCATACAATCGTTGTAATGCTTGAGCTCATTGTTGCAGCCACTGTGTCAATCCACCTCATTGAGGGTCTGTCTCCCTCCTTTCCGCTGACCCTGTACTCTGCCAAGCATGATGTCCTTCTCCAGGGACTGATCCCTCCCGACAACATGTCCAAAGTATGTAAGATGCAGTCTCGCCATCCTTGCTTCTAAGGAGCATTCTGGTTGTACTTCTTCTAAGACAGATTTGTTCCTTCTTTTGGCAGTCCATAGTATATTCAATATTTGCCAACACCACAATTTGAAGGCATCAACTCTTCTTTGGTCTTCCTTATTCATTGTCCAGCTTTCACATGCATATGATGCAACTGAAAACACCATGGCTTGGATCAGGCGCACCTTAGTCTTCAAGGTGACATCTTTGCTCTTCAACACTTCGAACAGGTCCTTTGCAGCAGATTTGCCCAATGCATTGCGTCTTTGGATTTCTTGAGTGCTGCTTCCATGGCTGTTGATTGTGGATGCAAGTAAAATGAAATCCTTGACAACTTCAACCTTTTCTCCGTTTATCATGATGTTGCTCATTGGTCCAGTTGTGAGGATTTTTGTTTTCTTTATGTTGAGGTGTAATCCGTACTGAATGCTGTGGTCTTTGGTCTTCATTAGTAAGTGCTTCAGGTCCTCTTCACTTTCAGCAAGCAAGGTTGTGTCATCTGCATAACACAGGTTGTTAATGAGTCTTCCTCCAATCCTGATGCCCCGTTCTTCAAAGTGTTGTGGAATTCCCATTTTTCCCAGTGTTATCCATAGTTTGTTATGATCCACACAGTCGAATGCCTTTGCATAATCAATAAAACACAGGTAAACATCCTTCTGGTATTCTCTGCTTTCAGCCAGGATCCATCTGACATCAGCAATGATATCCCTGGTTCCACGTCCTCTTCTGAAACCAGCCTGAATTTCCGGCAGTTCCCTGTCGATATACTGCTGCAGCCGTTTTTGAATGATCTTCAGCAAAATTTTGCTTGCGTGTGAAAGGGGCCTAAGAAGAGTTAATATTTATTAATTCTTTTGATAGAATTTATCACTTGAAAGCCTTCTCTTTGAAGTTATACAGTTTTCTCGTTCTCTGGTTCTTCACAATATTAATGATATTGTTCTATAATTTCCACATTCAGTTGGATCACCTTTCTTGGGAATAGGCATAAATATGGATCTCTTCCAGTCAGTTGGCCAGAACGCTGTCTTCCATATTTCTTGGCATAGACAAGTGAGCACCTCCAGCGCTGCATCTGTTTGTTGAAACGTCTCAGTTGACATTCCATCAATTCCTGGAGCCTTTTTTTTCGCCAGTGCCTTCAGAGTAGCTTGGACTTCTGCTTTCAGTACCATTGGTTCCCGATCATATGCCACCTCTTGAAATGGTTGAATATCGACTAATTCTTTTTGGTATAATGACTCTGTGTATTACTTCCAACTTCTCTCGATGCTTCCTGCGTCGTTTAATATTTTCCCCATGGAATCCTTCGCTATCGCAACTCGAGGCTTGAATTTTTTCTTCAGTTCTTTCAGCTTGAGAAACGCAAAGCGTGGTCTTCCCTTTTGGTTTTCCATCTCTAGCTCTTTGCACATGTCGTTATAATACTTCCTTTGTCTTCTCAAGAGGCCCTTTGAAATCTTCTGTTCAGTTCTTTTACTTCATCAATTCTTTCTTTTGCTTTAGCTGCTCAACGCTCAAGAGCAAGACCCTTTATAAATTTCTCTTCTTCCATTCTATGGTATTTTCATGAAGCATTTTTTCAGTCTCTCTGTGCGGACGTATACACGCCTCTCTACACAACGTGGAAAGCCTGGTTTCTGCGTCTTTAGACTAGACTTTACGTTAAGAGCATTTTCTGTGTTCTGAAATGTCTCGGAAACTTAGGATTGCTTCCACTGTAAAGATTTACATTAGTTCCACAATCTGCCTACCATGGGTCATTTAGCTTGTTGCCACAATTGCACTGTAATCCGTCCTGTTCCATTGAATGTGCTCTCACCAGGTCTTTGGATGCATGGTGGTCATTTCATTAGGATAGATGACTAGATGTGGGATTGTGCTGAATGAAAAAAAGGGTGTAAACATTTTGAAGTCTTTGGGTACATAGTGTTACACTGCATTTCAGGATGGTTGTGAGAATTCACAATTCCACTACCAGTGTGTGAAAGGGGCCTAAGAAGAGTTAATATTTATTAATTCTTTTGATAGAATTTATCACTTGAAAGCCTTCTCTTTGAAGTTATACAGTTTTCTCGTTCTCTGGTTCTTCACTAAAGAGGATGAGACTATTTAACAAAGTTAGTTTGATTTTACCCATCAATTTGTGTTCTCATTTGTAATCTGAAAGGAAATCCAATATGAGGCCAGTGACTATAAAAATTCCTGATTATTCATGATTCAAAGTGTATCTGTAAACCAAAACAAACAAACCCATCCCTGGTGGTGCAGTGGTTAAGAGCTACTGCTGTGAACCAAAAGATCAGCAGCTCGAATCCACCGGCTCCTACTGGAAACCCTATGGGGTAGTTCTACTCTCTCCTGATTATTCATGATTCAAAGCACATCTATAAAGTATGTTAAAATACTCACTAAAAGGACAGTGCAGACAAAGACTATTGTTAAATAGCAATGCCCAGGAAAGGAAAAGCCTTCGTAAGTTTCTGGTCTAGCCCAGAGAAACAATTGTCAATGAGCCGAAAAAGCAATATTCAAAGTCACAAGAAGCCTCAAAGAAATGGACAGTATAGCAGTCACGAATTGGAATCATGGAGAGAAACCCTAAATCCGCCTCCAAGAACTATCCCCACCCATCAGATATCTCCAGTGGATTCCTCTGCTTCCAGGAAGGTTGGCAGCTGGCCACCTGGTGTTTCTTCTGAGTCTGGCAGTGTTGTTAGAGGTTGTGAGTGTGCTGTCTCTAATAGAGATCAATTTCTGGTTCACCAGATGCTTTACTTGCCCTTTTGTCTAATGCTGAATCACACTTTTCTCATGGATACATTCATGTTTTAACATCTGAAAGACCAGCACAGGGGGGAAAAAAAAAGTCAGCGATGTCTTTCTTCAGAATTAATTAACTTGCAGGGCTTGAATAAAAGCAAAGTGGTGACCATGAAGATGACACTAACAATGTGCGATTTCTCTAAGATCCTTGATTTTATTTCTTTTCCACATTTCTGTGAATGGAGACAGACTTCCTCTGAGTAAGTTTCGACAGTCCTGATAACTGGTATGGAGATATTGCTTTGAATTTAACTGTTCTTGAAAACTCCCTACTATAATTCTAAACGTTTCCTCCAAGACAGTGTGTTCAACCGAGATACTCATTCAACAGAATATGATTCAGAAACAGAAACGAATGAATTATGGATCCAAACAACAATGATTCATCGTGAACTTGCAAAATATAAATGTAAGCTGGGACAACCCTGCAAAGGTGTTGCTTTCTGGGTTTCTGTTTAAAGGGCCATGGCCTAATGGGAAAAACATGCCTTAAGTCTCTTTCCAATGTAAAGGATAATCAGATTGTTGTATATTCGTATATAGGAATTCTACACAGGAACGAAAACGAAAAAACCATTAGTACATCAAAATCATGTATAAATCTAAAAATGGCTATGCTGACTTAAAGAATCCTGAACAGAAACAAAAAGTAAATCCTATATGCTTTGATTACATTAAAATTCTATAAAAATGCAGATCACTGGTTGGAAGAGGCATGGCATGAATGGAGGAAAAGGGCAGAAGATTGACTTAAAAGAATCGAGAGACATCTTTTTGGGATGAAGGATATGCTATTTATCTTGATTATCGTAATGGTTTCATGGCTGTATACGTATGTCAGAAATTAACAAATTGGATACTTTAACTAGGTACTGTTTATTCTACATCACTTATACATAATCAAGCTAAAGGAAAAAATTGGACACAGAAACTATTATACTTTATTTCCTTGACCAAAATAATATTGCAAGTATTTTTAAAAAAGTCAACAGGATATATTTTATGAATTTATAAGGCAATTTAGAATTGAGTGAAAAATTCATACTTACATTATGTGGGAATCCTGGCACTGTTAAATTGAGTGAAAAATTCATACTTACATTATTTGGGAATCCTGGCATTGTATAATGGCTAAAATTACACCTAACCTGTATGAAAGAATGGGAAATAATAGGAATCACAATTCTGCATTAAAAATAGTACGTATGAGATAAATATAGAAATGTTGATATATAGCTACAGTTATGGACATAAATAACTAAGAGAGACAAGCAGTTGCTATCATTTTATATTCCAATAAAAAGTACAGAATACTGTTAACATCAAGTTTCTAAAACCATTGAAGTTTTCTTTCAACATTCATTTTCATTCTGAACCAGGTAATGTTAGAATTTTGAAGTTCATAAAAGACTGTCTAAGAGAGGAATCTTGTGTACTTTCTGATTGAAATTATGAAAATAGAAGCTACTTAGCAACACAATTCCAGATAGCCACTAACAAGAATTTAGTTTCATGTTTCATAGTATTTCACCTAAACCAATGAATAGCAACATGAAAACTAATACATGAAAGGAATACAAAAATTTCTGGAATGTATGGTCACAACAAAAGTTAAATACTGTTTCCTCAAAAACAAGATTGTACAAGTATTTTAGGAGAAAATAAATTAATCCACACGGAGGTTCAGTTTCATGCAGATTGAAATCGCTCTTGAAAATAAACTCTGAGCTCTCTAACACTTTTCATTTCAGCCCCCACAGCTGAGGTGACTACCGTGTGTGCTTTCAGGAAACACACTGTCTTTGAGTAGCCACTGTCTAAAAAGGAGCATTAACTCTCTGCACATTCTTTAAAGAAGTAGATCAAATTCATGAAAAGACCAAGGCCATCCTTTCCTCACTGGTCAAACAGCCCAGTTCTGGGCACTCTTGTTCCATCTGGCTATTGTTGAGATGCCGGTGTCAGGCGTGCCCTACTACCTAAGTCAGATCAGACAGGGCCACTAAATGCTGCAGTTCTGCTGATCACTCCCTCAATCACCCCCAAGTAAAGCTGCTATTTCAACTACAGTGTGAAACATTCCAATAAAATGTGAGAAACCACGCATGTCCAAGGATCACTCCCATGTTCATTTGGAGGAGCTGTTGGGCAGAGCAGCAGGATCCAGAAGAATAGACTTTATGCCTTCGTGTCCTGTCCCCTTGAGTAAGCTCAAGTAGCACAAGAAAGGAGGTAGGGCAGGGCCTGGGAGGGACAGGGGGTGTGTCAGCTCCTGAAGGGGGAAGGCAGATGGCTAGGGGGAATTGGTATGTGGAAAGGCTAGAGATGGGAGGGGTGTGATGGAGGGGTGAGGAGACCACAAAGGAGAGAAGTTGGAGAAGGTTTCAAAGTTGACCAGTCAGTGAGTAGGACAGCAAATCAGTAGGATGCAAGGAGCAGAAGAATTGGATTCTCACGATTAGTAGCCTTCTCTTGTCTGGTCAAGGCCTTAGTAGCCTGGCTGCGTGTGCCTTTCTCTGTTTTTTAGAAATCTAGTTTCTTATCTCTCTCTCCCTTCCTCCCTTTCCTTTATCGCACCCACCTAGCTGCCTGTGCAATATCTGTCCGTTCTTAATGGTCTGTGCCACATCACCAAGCTAGAAAGCCTCCAGCACGCACACTCTCCGAATCTACACTACTATCAAGACAGGTTCCCTCAGCATTTTTTATCTGGCTTTTGTTTTTCCTCTCCTCTTTCTATTCTTTCCCACACACACTTAGCACCAAACATCATGTCCTTCTCACTCCCTCCTGCTTATTTGCACCTTGCACTGAACATCACACACCCAAGCAGCACAGTCACGGTCTATTGGAACCTGCCCTGCACTGCCCCTGGCATGGCTCTGTCAGCCTCAGTATGTGGTACAAACGACCCATGCCAGGCCCTCCCCCTCCACTAGATCTGCCCTGCTGCACCATAGCTGAGAGATGAGCCCTGCCCATTGAACATGGTGGTGAGAAGTATCATGCCCACAGATGAAGAAACAACAAAGAAACGCCCACCCCATCTGCTTAGACATAATCAAAAAAAAAAAAAAAAAAAAAAACAGGATGAAACAAATATACAACCGATAAATGAAGAAAATAATTACTGAATGTCCTGAAGGCAGCAGACATATATCAAAAAAAAAAAAAGAAAGAAAGAAAGGAGACAGGGTGGTTGCAGTAGGTGTCCAAAATGAAACACCAGATGACTTTCAAGTAGAAGAAAAGGCAGTGAAACTACGTGATAGGGAATTCAAATCTCTAATATTCAGGGCTATCCAAGAGATGAAAGAAAAAGCAGACAAAAATGAATAAAAATAGACCAAATCATGGAAAATACAGAAAAAATCATGGAAAAGGCTCAAAAAACAATGGAAGAATTTAGGAAGATAATTCAGGAACCAAATGTCAAAATAAACTCACAACTAGAAATCATACAAAAACAGCAATTAGAAATCCAAAAGAAAAACAACCGAATTTCAGAAATGGACAGTGTCATACAAGGTTTGAAGAACAGCTTAGAAACAATGGAGGGCAGGATCAGTGAAATTGAAGACCAATCCTTGGATACTACTTTGAGGAAAAATCAGAGAAAAGAAGGAGAAAAATGAAGAAACGGTGAGAACGATGTAGGATACAATCAAAAGCAAAAGTTTGCAAGTGATCAGAGTTCCAGAGCAGGGGGAGAAAATGGAAAACACAGAGGACCATCGAAGAATTGCTGGCAGAAAACTTCCCTAATATCATAAAAGATGAAAAACTGACCAATTCAAGAAACTCAACGAATACCGTATAGGATAGACCCCAAAAGAAAATCACTGAGGCATATCATAATCACACTTGCTAAAACCAAAGAGAAAGAAGGAATTCTGAGAGCAGCTCGAGAAAAATGAAAAGTCACAGAGGGGAAACAGTAAGACTAAGCTCTGATTACTTGGCAGAAACCATGCAGGCAAGAAGGCAATGGGATGACTTATATAAAACCTTGAAAGAAAAAAAAAATGCTAATCAAAAATGATATATCCTGCAAAACTCTTGCTCAAATATAATGGTGAAATTAGGACATTTCCAGATAAACAGAAATTAAGGGAATATGTAAAACCCAAACCAGATTTCCAAGAATTATTAAAGGGAGTCCTTTGGTTAGAGAACAAACAACATCATAAAATAGCCTGAATCTAGGAAACAAGACTACATCAGCCAGATACCAACGTAGGTAATGAATTCTCAAGGATAAAGCAAAAGTAAAAGATTTACCAGAAGAAATCCTAAAGGTTAGGCTGTAAGTGATAACAATGTGAGAACAATAAAAGAGGGAATAATTGGTGTAGGTGTAGAACTTTCAAATGGAGAGGAAGTCAAGACAATGCCAAATAATAAAAGACTGGTTCAAACTCAGGAAGACAAGAGTAAATTCAAGGTGACCACAAAGAATGTTAACAAACCTACTCATCAAAGAGGAAAAATGTAAAGTCTCAGTAAACACAAAATGTACAAAAATGAAAGAAAGGAAAAGAAAAATCCACAGACAAAAAGGAATTCAACACAGAAGAAGAAAAGAAATAAAGAAAATGCCAGCACCACACACACACAAAAAAAAAGCACTATGAAATGACAGCAACAAACTCACACCCATCAATAATTACACTGATGTAAGTGGCCTAAATGCACACATAAAGAGACAGAAAGTGACACAATGGAATAAGAATAACAAGACCGATCCATATACTGTCTACAAAAGACACACCTTAGAAACAAAGACATAAATTAATTAAAAATCAAAGGATGAAAAAAATATGTCAAACAAACAATTACCAAAAAAAAAAGAGCAGGAGTGGCAACGCTAATCTCAGGTAAAATAGACTTTAAAATAAAATCCACCATAGAAGACAAAGAGGGGCATGATATAATGATTAAAATGGCAATCCATCATGAAGACTTAAGCATAATAAATATCTACGCAGCCAGTGAGAGGGCTCCGAAACACATAAAACAAACTCCAACAGCAATGAAAAGAGAAATTGATTGTTCCACATTAATAGTAGGAGGCTTCAACACACCACCCTCGATAAGGGACAGAGTATGTAGAAAGAAAGCCAACAAAGATACAGAAGATTTAAAGGCCACAATCAGCCAACTTGACCTTGTAGACGTCTATAGAACAGTTGACTTAACAGCTGCAAACGACACAATTTTTTCTAACGCACATGGAATATTCTCCAGAACAGACCACATCTTAGGTCACAAAGCAACCCTCAACAAAACACTGAGATAATACAGAGTTTCTTCTCTGATCACAACACTATGAAAGTAGAAATTAACAACATGAGGAGTAAGAAAAAAAATTCAACTACATGGAAACTGAATAACACCCTGTGTAACAACCACTGGTTGATAGAAAAAATCCAAGACGGAATTAAAAAAATTCCTAGACTCAAAGGAGAATGGAAACACATCATTCCAAAACCTCTGGACACAGCAAAGGCAGTGCTCAGAGGTCCATTTATACCAATAGACATACATCAAAAAAGCAGAAAGAGACAAAATCAAAATACTAGCTACACAATTCAAACAAATAGGAAGAGAAGAACAAAAGAAGGCCACAGACACCAGAAGAAAGGAAATAATAAAGATCAGAACAGAAATAAATAGAGAATGTAAAAACAATAAGAAGGATCAACAAAACCAAAAGTTGGCTCTTTGAAGGGATCAACAAAATTGACAACCATTGGCCAAACTGACAAAGGAAAAACAGGAGAAGATGCAAATTAACCACATAAGAAATGAAATGGGGGACATTACAACAGACCCAACTAAAATAAAAAGGATCACATGAGAGTACTATGAAAACCTATACTCCAAGAAATTTGAAAACCTAGAGGTAATGGACAAACTTCTAGAAACACACTACCAACCCAAAGTAACATGAGCTGAAGTTGAAAATCTGAATAGACCATAACAAGAGAAGAGATTGAACAGGTAAAAAATAAATAAATAAAAATTTAAGAAGCCCTGCCCCAAATGGCATCACTGGGGAATTCTACCAAACATTCAGAGAAGAGCTTACACTAGTATTTCTCAAACTATTTCAGAACATAGAAAGGAAGGGATGCTTCCGAATTCATTCTATGAAACCAGCATAACCCTGTTACCAAAACCAGGCACAGACACCACAAAAAATGAAAATTACAGACCAATATCACTCATGAATATAGATGCAAAATTTCTCAGCAAAATTCTATCCAATAGAATTCAGCATCATATCAAAAAAATAAAACACCACAACAAAGTGGGATTCATACCAGGTATGCAAGGATGGCTCAACATTAGAAAATCAATCAATGTAGTCCACCACATAAATAAAAAATCACATGATCATCTCAATCGAGGCTGAAAAGGCATTTGACAAAGTCCAACAACCATTCCTGATAAAAAAAACTCTCAATAAAATAGGTAGAAAAAGAAAATTCCTCAACATGATAAAGGGTATCTATACAAAACCAACAGCCAGCATCATTACTAATGAAGAGAGGCTGAAAGATTACCCTTGAAAACAGGAACAAGACAAGGATGCCTTTATCACCATTCCTATTTAACATTGTAAAAGATATCATAGCATGAGCAATAAGGCAAGAAAAAGAAATAAAGGGTACCCAAACTGGTAACAAAGAAATAAAACTGTCTGTATTTGCAGATGATATGATACTATACATAAAATACTCAAAAGACTTCACGAGAAAACTACTGGAACTAATAGAAAGATTCAGCAGATTAGCAGGATATAAGATAAACATAGGAAAATCATTTGGATTCCTATACATCGATAAAGGGAAGGACAAAAAGGAAATCAGGAAAATGATACCATTTATAATAGACCCTAAAAACATAAAATACTTAGGACTAAATCTAATCAAGGATGTAAAAGACGTGTACAAAGAAAACTACAAAACACTGCTGCAAGAAATCAGAAGAGAACTACAGAAATGGAAGAACATACCATGCTCACAAATAGGTGGACTCAACATTGGGAAAATGTCGCTTCTACCCAAAGCGATCTACAAACACAATGCAATCTGGATCCAAAATACCAACAGCATTCTTTAAAGAGATGGGAAACCTAATCCTTAAGTTTATATGGAAGGGGAAGTGGCACCGGATAAGTAAAGTGCTACTAAAGAAGAAGAATAAAGTAGGGGTACTCACACTATCTCACCTGAGAACCTACTCTACAGCTATGGTAGTCAAAACAGCCTGGTGCTGTTCCAAGGACAGATACATTGACAAATGGAACAGAATCAAGAACCCCAATTTACATCCATCCATCTATGGTCACCTGATCTTCTACAAGGGCCCAAAGTCCATCAAATGGGGAAAAGACAGTCTTTTTAACAAGTGGTACTGGCAAAACTGGATATCCATTTGCAAACAAGTAGAACAGGAACCATACGTTATACAATACACAAAAACTGATTCCAAATGGATCAAAGACCTAAATATAAAAGCCAACAGTATAAAGATCATAGAAGTGAAAATAGGATCAGTGCTAGAGGCCCTAATACGTGGCATTAACAGGATACACACCAAAACTAAGGACACAAACTCTAGAAGATAAGCTAGATAACTGGGATCTTCTGAAAATTAAACAATTCTGGTCATCAGAAGACTTCACCAAAAGAGTAAAATGAGAACCTACAGACTGGGAGAAAAATTTTGGCTATGACAAATCTGACAAAGGTCTAATATCTAAAGAAAAACCCAACACATCTACAACAAAAAGACAAATTATCCAATTAAAAAATGGCCCGATGATATGAAGAGACACTTCACCAAAGAAGACATTGAAGCAGCTAATGGACATAAGGAAATGCTCCAAATCGCTAGCCATTAGAGAAATGCAAATCAAAGTGACAATGAGATACCATCTCACCCCGGCATTACTGACACAAATTATAAAAACAAAAAGTAAGAAATGTGGGAGAGGCTGCAGGGAGATTGGAACCCTTATGCAGTGATGGTGGGAATGCAAAATGGCACAACCATTTTGGGAAACGATATGGTGCTGCCTTAGAAAGCTAGAAATAGAAAATACCTTATGATCCAGCAATCTCACTCCTAGGAATATATCCTAGAGAAATAATAGCTGTCACCCTTGTTCTTTGCAGCATTGTGTACAGTAGCGAAAAGGTGCAAACAACCTAGGTGCTCATCAGTAGATGAATGGATAAACAACTATGGTACATACACACAACTGAGTACTTCACAACTATAAAGAAAAATGATGCGAAGCATCTCACAACATGGATGAATCTGAAGGGCATTATGCTGAGTGAAGTAAGTCAATCACAAAAGGGCAAATATCGTATGAGACCACTATTATAAAATCTCACGAAAAAGTTTATGCACGAAAAGAAACGACCTTTGATGGTTATGAGAGAGGGGAGGGGTGGCGATGGAAAAACACTAAATAGACAATAAATATGCAGTAATTTTAGTGAAGGGTAAGACAGTACACAATACTTGGGAAGCAAGCGTAACCTGTCCAAGGCAAGGTCGTGGAAGCTCCATAGACACATCCAAACTCCCTGAGGGACTGAAACACTGGCTGAGGGATGTGGGGACCATGGTCTCGGGGAACATCTAGCTCAACTGGCATAACATAGTTTACAAGGGAAATGTTCTCCATTCTCCTTTGGTGAGTAGTGTCTGAGATCTTAAAAGCTTAGGAGTGGCCTATAAGATACTCCCCTGGCCTCACCCCATCTGGTGCAAGGGAGAATGAAGAAAACCAAAGACACAAGGGAAAGATAGTCCAGAAGACTGATGGACCACAATTCCACCAGACTTAGTCCAGCACAAGTAGATGGTGCCTGGCTGCCACCACTGACTGCTGTGACAGGGATCACAATAGAATATCTGAGACAGAGCTGGAGAAAAATGTAGAACAAAATTACAACAAAAACCGCCCAGGTTTAATGGCTTGACACAGACAAGAGAAACGCTCAGAGTATGGCCCCCAGACACCGTTGTAGCTCAGTAATGAAGTCACTCCTGAGGTTCACCCTTCAGCCAAAGATTAGACAGGCCTATAAAACAAAAGCGTACTAAAGGGGCACACCAGCCCTGGGGCAAGGACTAGAAAGCAGGAGGGGAGAGGAAAGCTGTTAAGAAGGAACCCGAGGTCAAGAAGGGGAGAGTGTTGACATGTCGTGGGGTTGGTAACCAAAGTCACAAAAAACAATGTGTACATATTGTTTAATGAAAAGCTAGTTTGTTCTGTAAATCTTCATCTCGATTACAAGAAAAAAAGAGTACAGATGTAAAAATCCTCAACCAAATACCAGCAATGCAAATCCAGCAGCACATCTAAAGGATTATAAACCATGAGCAAGAAGGATTTATCCCAGAAACGTAATGATGATTTGAAATAAAACCAATCAATGTAATATAGTACATTAATAGAATGAAGCACAAAATCCCACACATGATCGTGTTAATTGATGCAGACAAAGCACTTGAGAATATCCAATACTCTTTGATGAAAAAATTGTTCAGAAAGTTTGAACTCAGAGGGAACGTCCTCCACATGATAAGGCCCATATGTGAAAAACCCACAGCCAACATTTACTCAATGGTGAATGACTAGAAGCTTTTCCCCTAACATCAGGAACAGGACAAGGATCCTTGCTGCCAATGCTTCTATTCAACACGTAGCGGAAGTTCTAGCCAGATTAGTCAGGCAAGAAAAAGAAGTAATTATCCAAATTAGACTGGAAGAAGAAAAGCAGGACACACAATATTGCTGATGAAATTCCCATTTAAATGTTTCTCTACATAAAAGTGGCGTTGGGTGAAAATATCACTTAGAATTGAGAATATCCGTCATTCCCAGGGGGGCGCAGCCACCGCTAAACAACCAGCACAAAGCGGCCCTCCCTGAGCCCCAACAGTCAGCAGAGCGGACGCTGTCGCCTTTTTGACCCAGGGCGCCTAGAACAGATGGTGGAGGCCGGCTTCAGCCTGGGGGGTGACGGGGCCCCTGGGGCAGGAAGAAGAGCTTCGTTTCCACAGGACCCAGCCCCAGGGAGGTCCCCCGCGGCTTTGGGACTCAAGACTCAACAGTGAGTACAAAACTTCCTTTTCTGGCCCTGAGTGTTGAGGAGAAGCGGCTTTGCTGCGGCTTCTCCAGGCCAGTCATTGTGGAGGTCGAGGTGAAAGGGGAGATATGCGCCCCTGTGCACCGGTTGTTGTTATCTTTTTAATGGTTCTTTTTTTACCAATAGAAGGAGCCCTGGTGGTACAGTGGTGAAGCGCTTGGCTGCTTGGCGGTTTGCGGTTGGAACCCACCAGCCACTCAGCTGGAGAAAGATGTGGCAGTCAGCTTCCCTAAAGATGACAACTTTGGAAGCCCTGTGGGCCAGTTCTACTCTGTCCTGTAGGGTTGATATGAGTTGCAGTAGACTTGATGGCAGTGGGGGTTTTTTTGTTGTTTTTTTTTACGTATAACTTTAAAGTAGCTGGGAAATAGTAAAAAACTGAAAAGTAGGTTATTAAAACACTGAACATTACTTATTTTTCTTTATTAAAATATTAGGAATTACTCTAATTTTACTGTCCTTGTTTTTGTGAAAGTGTGGGGGTGGTTAGTTGCAGTAGAGTGGATTCCAGTCTGATTCAAGGAGATCACATGTGTGCAGAGTAGAACTGCTCCATAGGGCTTTCAAGGCTGTGATCTTATTGGAAGCAGATTGCCAGGCTTGCCTTACAGTGCGCCTCTGGGTGGGTTCCAACCACCAGCTGTTTGGCTTGTAGTCCAGCCCTTAACTGTCTGCACAACTCAGGGAATCCTCATGAGAGCATTAAAACAACAACAAAAACTTTTCTGTTGCGTCCAACCTATAGCAACCCTATAGGACAGAGTAGAACTGTTCCAGGGGCTTTCCAAAGAGTGACTGGTGGGTTGGAACTGCCAACCTTTTGGTTAGCAGCCTAGTTCTTAACCACTGTGCCACCAGGGCTGCCCCGGAAGCATAGTCATCAATAACTTTTTAAAAAATAATTTTTATTGTGCTTTAAGTGAAAGTTTACAAATCAAGTCAGTCTGTCACATATAAACTTATATACAACTTACTACATACTCCCATTTACTCTCCCCCTGATGAGTCAGCCCGTTCCCTCTTTCCAGTCTCTCCTTTAGTGACCGTTTTGCCAGTTTCTAACCCTCTCTACCCTCCCATCTCCTCTCCAGACAGGAGATGCCATCACAGTCTCAAGTGTCCACCTGATACTAGTAGCTCACTCTTCATCAGCATCTCTCTCCAACCCATTGTCCAGTCCCGTCCATGTCTGATGAGTTGTCTTCGAGAATGGTTCCTGTCCTGGGCCAACAGAAGGTTTGGGGACCATGACTGCTGGGATTCTTCTAGTCTCAGTCAGAGCATTAAGTCTGGTCTTTTTGTGAGAATTTGGGGTCTGCATCCCACTGTTCTGCTCCCTCAGTGGTTCTCTGTTGTGCTTCCTGTCAGGGCAGTCATCGGTTGTGGCCAGGCACCATCTAGTTCTTCTGGTCTCAGGATGATGTAAGTCTCTCGTTCATGTGGCCCTTTCTGTCTTTTGGGCTCATAGTTATTGTGTGACCTTGGTGTTCTTCATTCTCCTTTGATCCAGGTGGGTTGAGACCAATTGTTGCATCTTAGATGGCCACTTGTTAGCATTTAAGACCCCAGACGCAACCCTTCAAAGTGGGATGCAGAATGTTTTCTTAATACAATTTATTTTGCCAATTGGCTTAGAAGTCCCCTTAAGCCATCGTCCCCAAACTCCTGCCCTTGCCCCTCTGACCTTCGAAGCATTCAGTTTATCCAGGAAACTTCTTTGCTTTTGGTCCAGTCCAGTTGAGCTGACCTTCCCTGTGTTGAGTATTGTCCTTCCCTTCACCTAAACTAGTACTTATCTACTATCTAATCAGTAAATAACCCTCTCCCACCCTCCCTCCCTCCCCCCTCTCATAACCACAAAAGAATGTGTTCTTCTCAGTTTATACTGTTTCTCAAGATCTTATAATCGTGGTCTTATACAATATTTGTCCTTTTGCATCTGACTAATTTCACACAGCATAATGCCTTCCAGTTCCTCCATGTTATGAAATGCTTCACAGATTCATCAC
The DNA here is from genome assembly GCF_024166365.1 of Elephas maximus indicus. Lineage (NCBI taxonomy): Eukaryota > Metazoa > Chordata > Mammalia > Proboscidea > Elephantidae > Elephas > Elephas maximus. The sequence continues at coordinate 74,422,757 of NC_064830.1, forward strand.
TCTTCTTTATCGATGAGTAGTATTCCATCGTGTGAATATACCATAATTTATTTAACCATTCATCTGTTGATGGACACCTTGGTTGCTTCCAGCTTTTTGCTGTTGTAAACAGAGCTGCAATAAACATGGGTGTGCATATATCTGTTCGTGTAAAGGCTCTTGTTTCTCTAGGGTGTATTCCGAGGAGTGGGACTTCTGGGTTGTATAGTAGTTCTATTTCTAACTTTTTAAGAAAACGCCAGATAGATTTCCAAAGTGGTTGTACCATTTTACATTCCCACCAGAAGTGTATAAGAGTTCCATTCTCTCCGCAGCCTCTCCAACATTTATTATTTTGTGTTTTTTGGATTAATGCCAGCCTTGTTAGAGTGAGATGGAATCTCATCGTAGTTTTAATTTGCATTTCTCTAATGGCTAATGATCGAGAGCATTTTCTCACGTTATCTGTTAGCTGCCTGAATATCTTCTTTAGTGAACTGCGTGTTCATATCCTTTGCCCACTTTTTGATTGGGTTGTTTGTCTTTTTGTGGTTGAGTTTTAACGGAATCATGTAGATTTTAGAGATCAGGCGCTGGTCGGAGATGTCATAGCTGAAAATTCTTTCCGAGTCTGTAGGTGGTCTTTTTACTCTTTTGGTGAAGTCTTTAGATGAGCATAGGTGTTTGATTTTTAGGAGCTCCCAGTTATCTGGTTTCTCTTCGTCATTTTTGGTAATGTTTTGTATTCTGTTTATGCCTTGTATTAGGGCTCCTAAGGTGTCCCTATTTTTTTCTTCCATGATCTTTATCATTTTAGTCTTTATGTTTAGGTCTTTGATCCACTTGGAGTTAGTTTTTGTGCATGGTGTGAGGTACGGATCCTGTTTCATTTTTTTGCAAATGGATATCCAGTTATGCCAGCACCATTTGTTAAAAAGACTATCTTTTCCCTAATTAACTGACACTAGGCCTTTGTCAAATATCAGCTGCTCATATGTGGATTGATTTATATCTGGGTTCTCAATTCTATTCCATTTGTCTATTTGCCTGTTATTGTACCAGTACCAGGCTGTTTTGACTACTGTGGCTGTATATATGTCGTAAAATCAGGTAGAGTGAGGCCTCCCACTTTCTTCTTCTTTTTCAGTAATGCTTTACTTATCCGGGGCTTCTTTCTCTTCCATATGAAGTTGGCGATTTGTTTCTCCATCACATTAAAAAATGTCATTGGAATTTGGATCGGAAGTGCATTGTATGTATAGATGGCTTTTGGTAGAATAGACATTTTTACTATGTTAAGTCTCCCTATGCATGAGCAAGGTATGTTTTTCCACTTATGTAGGTCCCTTGTAGTTTCTTGCACTAGTACTTTGTAGTTTTCCTTGTATAGGTCTTTTACATCTTTGGTAAGATTTATTCCTAAGTATTTGATCTTCTTGTGGGCTACTGTGAATGGTCTTGATTTGGTGATTTCCTCTTTGATGTTCTTTTTGTTGATGTAGAGGAATCGAAGTGATTTTTGTATGTTTATCTTGTAACCTGAGACTCTGCCAAACTCTTCTATTAGTTTCAGTAGTTTTCTGGAGGATTCCTTAGGGTTTTCTGTGTATAAGATCATGTCATCTGCAAATGGAGATAATTTTACTTCCTCCTTGCCAATCTGGATGCCCTTTCTTTCTTTGTCTAGCCTAATTGCTCTCGGTAGGACCTCTAGCACAATGTTGAATAAGAGCGGTGATAAAGGGCATCCTTGTGTGGTTCCCGTTCTTAAGGAAAATGCTTTCAGGCTCTCTCCATTTAGAATGATGTTGGCTGTTGGCTTTGTATAGATGCCCTTTATTATGTTGAGGAATTTTCCTTCAATTCCTATTTTGCTGAGAGTTTTTATCATGAATGCGTGTTGGACTTTGTCAAATGCCTTTTCTGCATCAACTGATAAGATCATGTGGTTTTTGTCTTTTGTTTTATTTCTGTGGTGGATTACATTAATGGTTTTTCTAATATTAAACTAACCTTGCATACCTGGTATAAATCTCACTTGGTCATGGATGGATTGTTTTTTTTATATGTTTTTGAATTCTATTGGCTAGAATTTTGTTGAGGAGTTTTGCATCTATGTTCATGAGGGATATAGGTCTGTAATTTTCTTTTTTTGTGGTGTCTTTACCTGGTTTTGGTATCAGGGTTATGCTGGCTTCATAGAATGAGTTCGGTAGTATTCCATCATTTTCTATGCTTTGAAATACCTTTAGTAGTAGTGGTATTAACTCTTCTCTGAAAGTTTGGTAGAACTCTGCAGTGAAGCCGTCCGGGCCAGGGCATTTTTTCGTTGGGAGTTTTTTGATTACCTTTTCAATCTCTTTTTTTGTTATGGGTCTATTTAGTTGTTCTACTTCTGATTGTGTTAGTTTAGGAAGGTAGTGTTTTTCTAGGAATTCATCCATTTCTTCTAGGTTTTCAAATTTGTTAGAGTACAATTTTTCATAATAATCGGATATGATTCTTTTAATTTCAGTTGCGTCTGTTGTGATATGGCCCCATCTCGTTTCTTATTCGGGTTATTTGTTTCCTTTCCTGTATTTCTTTAGTCAGTCTGGCCAATGGTTTATCAATTTTGTTAATTTTTTCAGAAAAACAGCTTTTGGCTTTGTTAATTCTTTCAATTCTTTTTCTGTTCTCTAATTCATTTGGTTCAGCTCTAATTTTTATTATTTGTTTTCTTCTGGTGCCTGATGGATTCCTTTGTTGCTCACTTTCTATTTGTTCAAGTTGTAGGGACAGTTCTCTGATTTTGGCTCTTTCTTCTTTTTGTATGTGTGCATTTATCGATATAAATTGACCTCTGAGCACTGCTTTTGCTGTGTCCCACAGGTTTTGATAGGAAGTGTTTTCATTCTCATTGAATTCTATGAATTTCTTTATTCCCTCCTTAATGTCTTCTATAACCCAGGGTTTTTTCAGCAGGGTATTGTTCAGTTTCCAAGTATTTGTTTTCTTTTCCCTAATTTTTCTGTTATTGATTTCCACTTTTATGGCCTTGTGGTCTGAGAAGATGCTTTGTAATATTTCAATGTTTTGGATTCTGCAAAGGTTTGTTTTATTACCTAATATGTGATCTATTCTAGAGAATGTTCCATGTGCACTAGAAAAAAAAAGTATACTTTGTAGCTGTTGGGTGGAGTGTTGTGTATAAGTGTATGAGGTCAAGTTGGTTGATTGTAGCAATTAGGTCTTCCGTGTCCCTATTGAGCTTCTCACTGGAAGTCCTATCCTTCTCCGAAAGTGGTGTGTTGAAGTCTCCTACTATAATTGTGGAGGTGTCTATCTCACTTTTCAGTTCTGTTAAAGTTTGTTTTATGTATCTTGCAGCCCTGTCATTGGGTGCATAAATATTTAATATGGTTATATCTTCCTGGTGAATTGTCCCTTTAATCATTATGTAGTGTCCTTCTTTATCCTTTGTGGTGGATTTAAGTCTAAAGTCTATTTTGTCAGAAATTAATATTGCTACTCCTGCTCTTTTTTGATTGTTATTTGCTTGATATATTTTTTTCCATCCTTTGATTTTTAGTTTGTTTGTGTCTCTAAGTCTAAGGTGTGTCTCTTGTAGGCAGCATATAGACGGACTGTGTTTCTTTATCCACTCTGAGACTCTCTGTCTCTTCATTGGTGCATTTAGTCCATTTACATTCAGCGTAATTATAGATAAGTGTGTGTTTAGTGCTGTCATTTTGATGCCTTTTTGTGCGTGTTGTTGACAATTTCATTTTTCCACTTGCTTTTTTGTGCTGAGACTTTTTTTTTGTAAATTGTGTGTTCCTCATTTTCATAGTAGTTGAATTTATGTTTGCTGAGTCGTTATGTTTTTCTTGGTTTTTATTTTGAGTTGTGGAATTGTTAGACCTCTTCGTGGTTACCTTAATATTTACCCCTATTTTTCTAAGTAAAAACCTAACTTGTATCATCCTATATCGCCTTGTTTTCCTCTCCGTATGACAGTTTTGTGCCTCCTGTATTTAGTCCCTCTTTTTGATTATTGTGATCTTTTACATAATTACTTCAATGATTCCCTGTTTTGAGCATTTTTTTCTTTTTAAAATTAATCTTAATTTGTTTTTGTGATTTGCCTATTTGAGTTGATATGAGGATGTTCTGTTCTGTGTTGTGTTGGTATCTGATGTTATTGATTTTCTGACCAAACAATTTCCTTTAGTATTTCTTGTACCTTTTTTTTTTTTTTGGTTTGGTTTTTGCAAATTCTGTAAGCTTGTGTTTATTTGTAAATGTCTTAATTTCACCTTCATATGTGAGAGAGAGTTTTGCTGAATATATGATCCTTGGCTGGCAGTTTTTCTCCTTCAGTGCTCTATATATGTCATCCCATTGCCTTCTAGATTGCATGGTTTCTGCTGAGTAGTCTGAACTTATTCTTATTGATTCTCCTTTGTAGGAGACCTTTCTTTTCTCCCTGGCTGCTTTTAAAATTTTCTCTTTATCTTTGGTTTTGGCAAGTTTGATGATAGTATGTCTTGGTGATTTTCTTTTTGGATCAATCTTATATGGGGTTCGATGAGCATCTTGGATAGATATCCTTTCGTCTTTCATGATGTCAGGGAAGTTTTCTGCCAACAGATCTTCAGGTATTCTCTCTGTATTTTCTGTTATCCCTCCCTGTTCGGGAACTCCAATCACATGCAAGTTATTCTTCTTGATAGAGTCCCAGATGATTCTTAGGGTTTCTTCTTTTTTTAAAATTCTTTTATCTGATTTTTCTTCAACTATATTGGTGTGAATTGCCTTATCCTCCAACCCCCCCACACTGCATTCCAGTTGCTCAATTCTGCTCCTCTGACTTCCTATTGCATTGTCTAATTCTGTAATTTTCCTGTTAATCTTTTGGATTTCTGAATGCTATCTCCCTATGGATTCTTGCAGCTTATTAATTTTTCCACTATGTTCTTGAATAATCTTTTTGGTGTCTTCAACTGCTTTATCAGTGTGTTCCTTGGCTTTTTCTGTAGATTGCCTTATTTCATTTTTGAGGTCATCCCTGATGTCTTGAAGCATTCTGTAAATTAGTTTTTATATTCTGCATCTGGCAATTCCAGGATTGTATCTCCATTTGGGAAAGATTTTGATTCTTTAATTTGGGGAGTTGTAGAAGCAATCATGGTCTGCTTCTTTATGTGGTTTGATATCAACTGCTGTCTGCGAACCATCTATAAGATATTGTAATGATTTATTTTATATTTGCTCACTAAGTCTCGTTTTGTTTTCTTTCAATATACGTAGATGAGCTACTAGATTGCACTTTCTTGATTGTTGTAGCCTTTGAATCACTTATGTCCTATTACCCGCTGGTTTCGGCTGTTACCAGATATATAAGCCTAAGAGTCCATTCACTATTCTTGAGTAGAATCTGATTTTGGGTCATCAAGTGTGTGATGCAGCCTATCACCTATTAACTTAGAGAAGTAGTGGTGATAGTTGTGTGCACCAGATTCTACTAGCAGCAGGGGGTCATACTCCGGGGAGGGGGCAGGATGCTGACATGCTTCCCCCAAGTGTCAGTGAGGTAGGTGTGTCTCTATTGCTAAAGCACTTTGGTGGGTGGGCTCTGCAGCTGTACCTTAGGCACCCAATGCATTTACCTCTACAGATTGGTAGGTGTCATTATCCTCAGACCCCTTTGGCAGGAGGCTAGGTGGTTTGGGTGGAGCTTCAGCCGTCAGTTCCCCGTTGTGGGTCAGTGAAAAAAAAACAGGGCTCTGTTTAATAGGTAGAGATATCAGACCTGGAACACGTGTCTTTCCAGTAATTGGCTAAAACAATTACAGTCAGATCACTATCAGAATTGCCTTTGCATTATAATAGCCAACTTGTTCCCTGTAGGGATGAAAGCCCAAGACTGTGGATCTCATATGCTTGGCTGGAGCTGGTTCTGTATTTTTATTCGAATTTTGGGAAGTCAGGGAAGGATTTTTGGTCCCTGGGTTAGGAAAAGACAAAAAAACAAAAACAAAAAACCGCAGAACACTTTGCTCCCTGGCCCAGGAAATTCCAATGTTAATGAAGCCACCTGGGAAGGGAGGGGAGGGGTCAGATAGATAGGAGAGAGTAGCACCCAGGAATATAGACAAAGTTACTTATCTTGCTTGGTGATGACTGTTTTATCTGAGATTCCCGAGGGGCGTGTAGCCTGTGTGCGCTGGCTGGGTCGAGATTGCCCCCGAGGGTCAGGCCCGCGTCCCGTGCTTGTGCTGTCTCAGAAGCAGTGGTCAGTTCCTCTGCTCCCAGTCCAAATCCCAGCACCAAGGTTCCCTAGCTGGGACACTGCACTCCAGGCTCCAAAACCAATTGTTGCCTCCCGGTGACTTCTCCCGTGAGCCGCGTCGCTGCACTGCCTGTGTGCCCTAACTCGGTTTCCCCCGAGGTCGCTTCTGGGGGCTAGGGCTGTGTCCCGTGTTTGCGCCCTCTCAGGAAACCGTGCTCAGCTCCCCGGTGCCCAGTCCAAAGCCCTGCGCCAAGGTTTTCTCACTGGGACGCTGGCTCCAGGCTCTGAAAAGAGTCACTGCTTCCCGTGGTTGCTCGTTCTCTCATTAGCCACGTCAGTGTGCAGCCTACTTGTGCTGGCTGAGTCTCTGTCACTCAGGTCAACTCTTTGATGTCAGGGTTCATAGATTGTCATGTATGTGACCGATTCACTTGTTTTTCTGAGTCTTTGATGCAAGAGGGATCCTAGGTAGCGTCTACCTAGTCAGCCATCTTGGCACCGCCCATCAATAATATTTTACATCTGTAATTCTTAATTTGTCTCATTTTCAATGGAGATAATTGTTGTGTTTGTCGATTTTGATGACCTCAAAGAATTTTAAATTTCAGCTTTCTGAACCGTCTTTGATAGGATCCATTGGGATCATTAATGTTTTAAAAAAAAAAATTACCAAGGCACGTTCGAAGTTGGGATAATATCGTACTAAGCACAATTCGTGAGTCAGATGTAGATGAACAAGGAACATTAATATATTTTTTAGTGCCAACTGTTGATATTTTACACAGCTTAAAACTGTAAGATGAAACTTCTACAAGATACAATTTGCTAGAATATTTAAGAGCCAATCAAATGACTGCAAATTGGATGTTTTCATTGAAAATACATTTTTTCTATTAAACAGTCAAGATTTGAAAATGGAATTTTTTTATATCTTCACTTCAAAGGTGAAATCAGGATGTCCATAATGTCCTGTTTAAAATATATCTATTCCCGTAATAATTGATAGTTGGATCCAGGGAGTCATACACATCCCATTCCTTTACTTTTCTTTATTTTCAAATTCAGAAATGTACTCATATGTCTTGTTAAAGTTTTACATTCACCAAACATGCTTTCAAAGTTACTTTTTCTCATTTGCTGTAAGCAAGGGGCTAGGCCTTCTCAGAGGCCTGGAGCTTGATATACACTCTGGATTTCTCACTGGACGGCTTTATCGACTCTTTCCACTTGGTTTAAAATATCATCCCACATTCAGGAGTTGCATAAAAGGTTGTAATCTATTTGCACAAATATGCTTTTCATTTTGAGCAGAGGCACTTTCTCCCTTTGGTATTTTATGTGTATTTTATTGGGATAATATGTGAATTTGTATGGGCATTGCCCTGATCACCATACATCTGAGCTTGACATCCATTGGGTATCCTTATATGTTTATAATGTAGTTTTTAGAATAAACATGAGAATATCCTATCTTCTCATTTAATTAAAAAGAAAGTGATGTATCGTTTTTCTATATTTTAAGGAAAGCCTGGTGGCGTAGTAGTTAAGAGCTGCAGCTGCTAACCAAAGTGTCAGCAGTTCAAATCCACCAGGCACTCCTTGGAAACCCTGTGGGGCAGTTCTACTCTGTGCTGTATTTTAAAAGGTTGTTGTTTGTGTTTTTTTGTTGTTATTTGCTATGGAGTCCATTCCGACTCACAGCAACTTTATACGACATAATGAAGTCCATCGTTGTGGCTGTTGTGTCAATCCATCTCATTGCGGGTTTCCCTTGTTTTTGTTGCCTCTTTATGTTACCAAACACAATGTCCTTCTCTAGTGATTGGTCTTTCCTGATGACATGTCCAAAATAAGCAAAACAAAGTAGATCCTGACATCTTCATTTCTAAGGAGCCTTCTGTTTCTATTTCTTCTAAGACTGACTTGTTTGTTCTTCTGGCACTCCACAGTATATTCAATATTTTTTGCCAACACCACAGTTTAAATGCATCAGTTCTTCTTCTGCCTTCCTTTTTCATTGTCTGAGTTTCCCATGTATATGAGGTGATTGAAAAGACCATGGCTTAGGCCAGGGGCATCTTAGTCATCAAAGTAACTTTTCAGTGTTTAAAACTTTGAAGAGGTCGTGTGCAGCAGATTTGCCCAATGCAATACATTTTTTGATTTCTTGACTTTTCCTTGCATGGATATTGATTGTTGATCCAAGTAGGGTGAAATCCTTGACAACTTCAGTTTCTTTGCCATTTATCATGACGTTGTTTATTGGTCCAGGTGTGAGTATTTTTCTCTTCTTCACATTCAGGAGTAATCTATACAGAAGGCTCTGTCTTTAACTTCATCGGCAAGTGCTTCAAGTCGTCTTCATTTTCTGCAAGCAAGGTTGTGTCAGTTGAGTTTGTTAATGAGTGTTCCTCCCATCCTGATGCTGTCTTCTTCATATAGTCCAGCTTCTAAGATTATTTGTTTAGTGTGCAGATTTTATAAGTAAGGTAAAAGGATACAACCCTGCCGCACACGTTTTGCAGTTTATTCTGTTGGAACAGTGGCCTCTTGATCTGTGTAGAGGGTAGGCATGAGCGCAATGTAGTGTTCTGGAGGTCCCATTGTTTGTAATGTTACTCCTGTCTGTGATATGCGTTCTTTATTAACTAGGCATTTCCTCTGTTGATCCTCTAGGACAGTCCCCTTGCTTTACATTTACACACACAAGTAGGATTGACATACAAAATTAATCATCACAACACCTATGAAAATGAACAACAGTTCCTGTGGCCTCCCTTGACCCATTCATCCACCAGGCTTCATAGGACCCCCCCACCCCACCCCCACTCTAAGGGCCCCTAACACGGTTCGAGCCCCAACCTCAGGCCCAGAGGCTCTTCTCAAAGCCACGCTGCTCTGGCCACTCTCAGCACCTTGGGCAGAGCATGAATTTGGACCGAGGAAAGGACTCCCTGTTGTGACATCTTTAGTGGAGCAGGGCATGTCTGAGCTTTAGCCGTATTTGCCTGCAGTGCCTCTGTTGGGAGTGCCAGGTCTGTCTGTCTGTCCTGTGGCACCAAAGGACTGTGTGTGTGTGTGTCTGTGTGCAGTTGTGTAATCTGTGTGGCTGTGTCTGTCTGAGTTTCTGAGTCTGTGAGTATATTGATTGTGTGTTTTGTTTTCCCCTGTGTGGCTGTTGTGTGTATCTCTGTGCCCTTCTCTGTATATGTGTGTGTGTGTGTTTGTGCATCTGTCAGTGAAAGGGTGTGTGTCAGTTGTGGAAATCCATGTAATCCATGTGCCTCTGTGCCTGTGGTGTGTGTGGGAATGTATGTCCCTGTTGGAGTATCTGTATTCTGGATCCATGTGTGTGTGAATTTGCACCTTTGGGTGTTCCTGAGTGTGGATCTGTGTGTGTGTGTGCCCATCATGTGACAGTTTCTCCTGGATGGACGTCTAGGGTGGCCCTGAGTGTGTGTGTGTGTGAGCCTCTCCATGAGCCCGCACCCTTTGCCCAGGTGTGTCTGGGTGGTCCTTGTCTGCACGTCTCCGTGCTCATTGTGTGTGTATACTTCTCACTGAGTGTGTTTGTGTGTATATACCCCAGGAACACACAGACACAGAGGGGACTTCCTCTAGAGCCACCCCAGGGGTGGGTGAGAGGAGACAGTATGTCCATCCTCCTCCATCAGGTGGGGCTGGACCCTTCTGCCCCTGCTCCTCTCAGCCTCTGCTGTCCTCCTGGTGGTCCCACCTCAGCCCCAAGGATGGAGGCAGTGAAGGGTCAGCTCACGTGGCCCCCAGCCAGGGTGCAACTGCAGAGGGCTAGAGTGAGTGGGGGGGCTAGAGAGGGTCCTGGGTTCCAGGGGAGGGTCTGGGGGAGTCCTGGGTCCCTGGGAGGGGTGATTGAGTGGTTGTCCCTTGGGAGGGCTGGGTTCTGAGGACTCTGTGTTCCTGGGGTGGGGCAAGGAGCTGGAGTTTGTTGGGAGTTTTGGGGGAGTCCTGGATTCCTGGGCATAGGTTGAGTTGGGGAATTTGTAGGGAAATTCGAGGGGGAAGGCTTCTGGGGCCCTGATTAGGGGTGAGTGAGCAGCACATCTGGGGAGGACTTGGGTCCCCAGAGAGCCCTGGTCCCTCAGTCACCATGGTGGCCAGGAGCTGTGGTGGTAGCAGCAGTAGCAACGTTACTGTGAGGCACAAAGTGACAGACCCACTGGATGGTGGCAGGTGCTGGAGTATCTAGCCAGCAAGTGCAGCCACCAAGGGAGGGCCGAGCCCCCGGAAGCCCCTCCCGGGCCACTCCTGGGTTCACCCTCGTGTGGAGCCAAGAGGAGCCCAAAGGGCTGAAGCCTAGGACCACCTGCAATTTCCCTCCCAACCTCAGTGTCCCTGACCATGGGAATGGGTACACTGGGCCACCTGATGGTGCTGAATCGAGGAGGGAGAACCTATCTGGCTGGGGTTCTCTCAGATTGGGGGTTGGGGAGGATGACAGAAGAAGTTGTGAGAAGACTTAGCACAGGCCCAGGCACGGAACAAGCTCGCAAAACAGAGGCACTGTAGACGCTGATGGTGGCGTTTTATTACTCCTCAACCCCAGTCCCAGCACTCACCTGGCCAATCCCAAAGGGACAGAGCAGGGAAGGAGGGGTAGTGACTGAATTTAACTTCAAAGAAGAAAAATGTAGGAATCTAGGCACTCCTGATCCCCTTTGAAATCAACTCTCTTAACACAACTCCCCCCCACCGTATTGGGGAAACTGAGGCTGCTGGGGGTGTGCCCAAGTACACTCAGGGGGCCTGAGTTGACTGTCGATTATATCCACCCAAACTCATTTTTCCGAGGTTCACTCTGTTTGATCTTGCCAGCAATGGTTTTGGGCAGCTCTGGATAAACTCCACCTGGATAAGGAAGAACCATATCCAATCTGACTCAGTCCTGCTATCATTTCCTTCCATTTCCCACTCCCTTCCTTGTCACCTGCACAGACCCCAGAGAGGGTAACACCATGCAGGGATCTCCATGGGGCTCACCAGGTATCTCAGGTCGTCCTCCTGACTTCCGGAGGGTAGATGTAGCCACAAGACTTGCTTTGGCCAGTGAACTGTGAAGTGTGTCACCTCTAGGCAAAAGAGCTCAGAACCCTTCAGAAGGAAGGCTGACCACCCTGTCTTCCCACCAGAATAGTACGTGACAGGTGTCTACATGGTAGCCGTGCTTTATCCAGGTCCCAGGGTGACAGAACATGGAGCTGAGTTCCCAAGAGACCCATGATAAAAAACTTACTTCACTACCAGCCACTAAGACTCTAGAGCTGTTTGTTATTGTCTTAGGCTGGGTTCTATAGAGAAGAAAAACCCGTAAACCTTATATATGCATATGTATATATAAACCAAACCAAAACCAAACCCAGTGCCTTCAAGTTGAATCCTATTCATAGCGACCCTATAGGACAGAGTAGAACTGCCGCATAGAGTTTCCAAGGGACAGCTGGTGGATTCAAATTGCCAACCCTTTGGTTAGCGGCTGTAGCACTTAACCACTATGCCACGAGGGTTTCCATATATATGTATATATATATGCATATGTATAAATACACACGTATATATATAGAGAGAGAGATTTATATCAAGGAAATGGCTCGCATGGTTGTAGAGGCCGGAATGTCCCAAGTCCGTAGTCAGAATGGAGGCTTCTCCTGATTGACGCAGCTGCAGGGGCAGGCAAGTTCAAGATCATCAGGTTGGAGAGCAGGGCTGTTGTTCACAAACTGTGAAGATTGATGAATCCCAAGATCGGCAGGCAAGACCACAGGTAAACAGCTAGCTCAAGCCCTGAGAACTGGAGGTCAGATGAAGAGGAGCCAGCTGCAGGATCCAGAACTGGCAAAAGGCCCTGAGACGTGTCAGAATGTCCCCCCACACTCGATGGAGACCACACACCCAAGGAAACTTCCTTTAAACTGACTGGCTACTCACAGCAGATCCCATCGTGGGGGTGATCACACATCAGATCTCAACAGGGAAGTGATCACAACATCATGTGACTGCCAAAACCCTGAGAATCATGCCCCAGCCAAGTTGACACACAATCTTAACCATCACAGTTACCATAGTATGACGTAGCCCACCTAGCATCATTTTTTCTATTTTCTGTGAGGCAGCATTGTTATTGCTGTGAGCTGCCACTGAGTGAGTTCTGATGCATGACGACCCCAAGGACAACAGAATGAAACCTTGCCTGGTCCTGTGCCATCTCCATGATCATTGTTATGCTCAAGCCCATTGTTTTGGCCACAATGTATTTTGAGCACATTCCAACTGAGAAGGCCCATCTTTCAACTCTATACCAGAAAATCCTCTGTTGTGATCCCTAGGATTTCCATAAGCTAAGTTTTGGGAGCAGATTGCCAGGCCTTTGTTCCTGTTTTGTCTTAGTCTGGAAACTCCACTGAAACCTGTCCACCATGGGTGGTCCTGCTGATGTTTGTAATACTTATCTGCCTGTTGGTCTTACTGGTGTTGCATGATGTGAAAGCTATGAGGCAACATAGCCTAAAATGAAAAGCATTGCTTTGCCTATGAAACAGGATCCTCACCTACCCACATCATGGTCCGAAGGACTGGTAGCTCCACTCAGGTCACCCAGCCACCCGTGAGAGGGGTCCAGAGATAACTGGTACCTCCCAGTCCTTACAACCAAAAACTTTGGGTGCCCATGGTCCCTCTGCAGAACCCACCCACCAGCACACTCTAGGGAACAGAGCCATGTTTTCCTCAGAGACACTTGGGGGTTGGTTCTCAGCCCCTGCCTTGTTCAGAGCATGACCCCCTGCGCCAATCAGATACCGGTATATACGCCAGTCACCCCTGCCCCTCTGAGACTGTAGGACCTGGAAATGGTGCCTGAGGGCTCCCTGGGATTGAGATCCAGTGACTCTTCTCCACTTCTGAATGGCCTGTTCCTCCCCCGCCCCTCAGTTCATTGTCTAAGCTTGCCTTTGATGCTCAGGCCTCCCAGCTTGTCACAAATGTACTCATTTCAGTTGTTTTTCTGGGTCTTTGTTGTAAAGAGGGCTCCATGGAAGCGTCTGTCTGTTCTGCCCTCTTGGCTCCGCCTCCCTTAGTAACATTCTTCAAGTCAAAGGGCTGCACCTTGAGAACCAGCTCCAAGCGGCCACCCAGGCTCTTGCAAATTCTGACCTCGGAACTTCCCTCCTCTGGAGGGGTGCACAATCATTAGCCCACCGTTGTACCTGGAGCCCATTCTGGAGCGAAAGTTCCATCTACCAGTACATGCAACCCAAGATGACTCGACAGACTCCCAAACTTGGACAGGGGAGGGGAATTCCAAGAATGGGCAGGCTAAGGGGACTGAGGTATAAGATCTGGAACTAGTCTCCCCCTTAAAGACCCCCAAGTTACCAGCTTGGGGAGCTCATGGTCTAGACCCTGAGTTGCTCCTTATCTGCACCGATAATAAACTTGCCACTTTCTGTTTCCCTTAAAACTGTTGTCCCTCTTACTTCAACGGGGAACCTTGGGGCCTATGGTTAAGTGCTAGGGCTGCTAACCAAAAGTCGCCTGTGAATTCACCAGGCGCTCCTTGGAAACTGTGTGGGGCCTTTCTACTCTGTCCTGTAGGGTTGCTATGAGTAGGAATTGACTTGACGGCAACCAGTTTGGCTTTTTTTTTGTTTGTTTTAATGGTAGATGCTAAGAACCTACGAGGCCTTGGGTTATAGAGGCAGCTGCTGAGGCCCATATGGCAGATTGGGCAGGGAAGGTGGAGGACAGCCAAGGGATGGAGGGGGACGTCATCCAGGCGGGTTACTGGGCCCCCAGGTGGGTGGGGGAGCGGGATACCACTGGGGTGGAGGAGGGGGACCCCACTCATGAGGGGAGGTCGACCCCACCCACCAGGGGGAGGGAGACCCCAGCCATGTGGGGGAGAGGAACAGCAGCCAGGTTGACAAGGGTCGCAGCATCCGGGTAGGGGAATGGACGGCTGCTGGACAGAGTGGGTGGACAGCATCCGGGTGGGGTAGGTGGACGGTAGCCAGGTGGGGTTGGTGGACAGGTGCCCGATGGGGTGGATGGATGGCATACTGGCGGGTTGGGTGGAGGGCAGCCTCCTGTGGTAGGCAGAAGCCAGCTACGTGGAGGCAGAGGAAGCGAGCTGGGTTGGGGAGAGGGATCCCAGAAGGGTAAGGGAAGGGGACGCCAGCCAGCTGGGGGAGGAGGGTGCCAGCCTGGTAGAGGAGGTGGAGGTCAGAAGGGAGGGGGAAGTGAGCACCCTGGTGGAGGCTTGGGAGGACAGCAGAGTGTACAAGGAGGTAGAGACTATGGCCAAGCCTTGGGAGGCCAGCAGGGAGAAGGAGGGGAAGGGTCTAGGTGAGGTCCAGGGGACAGGATTAGGAGGAGGAGGGGGAGGGTGTAATGGAGGATCCAGAATATTGCTGGGAGGAGGAAGGGGAGGCTCTGGCCCAGGTTTGGGAACATGGGAGTGAGGAGGAGGGGGAGGGTCTGGCCCGGATTTGGGAACACCAGTGGGAGGAGACTGGGGAGGCTGTTGCCCAGGTTTGGGAAAACGGGCGGGATGGGGAGGGTCTGGCCCGGTTTTGGGAACACGAGTGGGAGGAGGTAGGGGAGGGCCTGGCCCAGTTTTGGGAATGTATCTGGGAGGAGGAGGTAGAAGGTATGGTGAAGGGTCATTCCAAGATTGGGGAAGACATCTGGGTGGATCTGGTGGCCCACCGCCCATGGGTACTGATGGAGGCCATCTGATGGGGCAGCGTGTAGCATATCCTTCTGGGCAAGGAAGGGTCCCTGCTGAAGCTTGCTGACCCTGCAGAATAGAAGCAGTTAAATTTTTAAAATACTTCAATAGGACAGACCAAAACACTATGAATTATAAAAGGTGAAACATAATGATGCAGGCGGGTGTCCACACCTGGCACCTTCCCCTCCACCAGGTCTCAAAAGAGCATCAGTGCCAGAAAACTCTGTCCCTCCTGCTGATCCCACTACAGTTTAGGGGGTGGTAAAGGATGCAACCAAAAAGCAAAAACAAAAACTAGATTGAGAATTCAAAGTGCACAAGAAACTTTGAGATCATACATAGGAGTAAGGAAGGAAGAGAGGAAGCCAGGCCCCTCCTGGGCCTGTCACTTAGAGTCCAACCAAGCCTTTGGTAAAAAGAAGGAAAGTGCCCGCACCCTCAATGGTGGAGTGAGGACAGAATTGAGTGTTTGGAGCCCCAGAAATAACTGTCAAGAATTTGATACGGAGGTGGTTACAGCACCCTTTAGAAAAGTCCTGTTCTTCCATTCTGTGGTGTTTTCATGAAGCATTTCTTCGCTCTCTCTGTGCAGAAACATATACAACGTAGAAAGCCTGGTTTCTGGGTCTTTCCACTTGACATTATGTTAAGAGCATTTTCTGTATTCTGAAATGTCTTTGAAACATATGACTTTTAGGAGCTGCCTCCACTGGAAGGATTTACACTAGTTCCACCATCCCTCTACCATGAGTCATTTAGCTCGTTGCCACATTTTCACTGTAATCCATCCTGTTCCACTTGAATGTGGTCTCACCAGGTCTTTGGATACATGGTGGTTCTTTCATTAGGGTAGATGACTAGACGTGGGATTGTGCTGAATAAAAGAGTGTGAATATTTGGAAGGCTTCAGGTAGACAATGTTACATTGCATTTCAGGATGGTTGTGAGAACTCACAATTCTACTATCAGTGTGTGAAAGGGGCCCCAGAAGAGTTAGTATTTAATTCCTTTGATAGAAAGAATTTATCAAATAAAAGTTTTCTCATTGAAGTTATATAGTTGTCTTGTTCACTGATTCTTCACTAAAAAAGATGAGACTGTTGTACAAAGTTAGCTTTGGTTTCACTCATCGATTTGTGTTCTCAGCAGCAGTTTAAAGGGAAATCCAATAATAGACCTGTGAGTATAAAAATTCCTGATTATTCATGATTCAAAGCATATGTATAAACCAAAGGAAACCCATCCCTGGTGTTATAGTAGTTAAGAGCTAAGGCTGCTAACCCAACGGTCGGCTTCTAATCCACCAGCTGCTCCTTGGAAACCCTACTGGCCAATCTGCTCTGTCGTGATTATCCATGATTCGAAGCGTATCTATAAAGTATGTTAAGATACTCACCGAACAGAGACTGAGGAGAATATTGCTAAAACAGCGATCTCCAGAAAGAGGAACATCGTTACAAGTTTTCGGTCCAGCCCAGGAAAACTATTGTCAATGAGCTGAAAGAGCAATATTCAAAGTCACATGAAGCCTCAGAAGAAATGTACAATATAGCAGTGACATGGACTCCTGGAGAGAAACCCCAAATCAGCCTCCAAGAAGGAGCCCCACCCATCAGATATCTCCAGTGGATTTCTCTGCTTCCAGGAAGCTTGGCAGCTGGCCACCTGGTGCTTCTTCTGAGCCTGGCAGTGTTGTTAGAGGTTGTGAGTGTCCTGTCTGGAATGGGGCTCAATCTCCAGTTCCCCAGAGACTCTACCTGCCCTTGTGTCCAATGCTGAATCACACTTTTCTCATAGATACATTGACTTTTTAGCATCTTAAAAACCAGCACAGGGCAAAAAAACAAAAACAAAATCACTACAGAGATGTCTTTATTCAGAATTAATCAACTTTTAGGGCTTGAATAAAACAAGGTGGTGACCATGCAGATGACACTAACAACGTGAAGCTTCTCTAAGATCCTTGATTTTAATTCTATTCCACTCCTCTGTGCATGTGGACAGACTTCATCTGACTAAGCTCGGACTTTTCTGATGCCTGGTCGGGAGAGATTGCTTTGGTTTGAACTGTTTGTTCTTGAAAACTCATTACTTTCATTCTAAACATTTCCTTCAAGACAGTGTGTTCAACAGAGATACCCATTCGACAGAATATGATTCAGCAACAGACACGAATGAATTATGGAAGGAGGCAAGAATGATCCATCTTGAACTTGCAAAATGCAGGTATAAGCTGGGAGAAACAACCCTGTAAAGGGGCTGCTTTCTGGGCTTTTGATTAAAGGGCCATGGCCCATTTGGAAAAACCAGCCCCCGAGGTCTCTTTCCAAGGTAAAGGGCAAACCCACTGTGGTATATTCATATACAGGACTTCTACTGAGCAAGGAAAACAAAGCAGCTACTAGTACAGCAAACATCCGGGATGAATCTAAAACGAGTATGCTGACTTAAAGGATCCTGAATAAAAACAAAAAGTAAACCTCGTATGCTTCGATTACACAAAAGTTCTTTAAAACTGCAGATCAGCGGTTGGAAGAGGGGTGGCAGAAATGGAGGGAGAGGACAGAATGAATTAAAAGAATCAGCAGGAGTGTTTGGGGGTGAGGGTTAGGCTCATTATTCAAAATTCAACAAACTGCATACTTTAATTAGGTGCTGATTATTATATATCATTTATACACGAGCTGTAGGAAAAAAGATTAGATATACAAACTGTTACAGTTTTTTATTTCCTTAACCAAAAGAATATTGCAAGTATCTTTAAAAAGTCAACAGGATATAATTTATGAATTTATAAGAAAATTTAGAATTGAGGAAAAAATACATACTTAGATTATGTGGGAATCCTGGCACTTTACAATGGTTAGGAGTACACCCAACGTGTATGAAAGCATGAGAAATAATAGGAATGAAAATTCTGTGTTAAAGAGAGTATATGTAAGATAAATGTAGATATAGTTATGGCCATAACTAGGAGAGAGAGGCAGTTGCCATCATAAGTTCCTATTCCAATAAAAGGTACAGAATGCTGCTAACATCAAGTTTCTAAAATCATTCAAGTTTTGTTTCAGCATGCGTTTTCATTCTGAACCAAGCCATGTCATGTCAGATGTTTGAAGTCCATAAAAGATTTGCATAAAAGAGGAATTTTGTGTATTATATGATTAAAACTATGAAATTAGCAGCCAGTTAGCAACACAATTGCAGATAGCTGCTAACAAGAATTTAGTTTTGTATTTCATGGTACTTCACCTGAACCAATGAATAGCAACATGGAAACTAATATGTAAAAGGAATACAAAAACTTCTGGAGTGTATGGTCAACACAACAAAAGGCAAATCTCGCTTCTTTAAAAACAAGATTGTACAAGTATTTTAGGAGAAAATAACTTTGCAATGGAATTCATACTAATCCACATGGAGGTTCAGTTTCATGCAGATTGAAATCTCTCTGGAAAGTAAACTCTGAGCTCCCTAACACTGTCATCTCAGGCATCACAGCTAAGGTGACTACCCTGTGTGCTTTCAGGAAACACACTGTCTTTGTGTAGCCACTGTCTAAAAGGGAGGAGTCACTCTCAGCAGATTCATTAAAGAAGCAGACCAGATGCATGAAAAGGCCAAGGCCATCCTTTCCTCACTGGTCAAACACCCCAGTTCTGGGCACTCTTGTTCCATCTGGCTATGGTCAAGACGCTGGTGTCAGGAGTGGCCTACTACCAAATTCAGCTCAGACAGGGGCCACTAAACACTGCAGTTCTGCTGGTCACCTTTCATGCTGGACTGAGTCCCCCTCAACCACCCCAGGAAAAGCTGTTGCTTAAACTAATGTGAAAGAGCCCAATAAAAGCTGAGAAAACATGACATGTTCAAGGACTGCTCACATTTTCCAATGGAGTAGTTGGTGGCCAGAGCACCAGGAACCAGAACAATACCCTTTGTGCCTTCATGTCCTGTCCCCTTCAGGAAGCTCAAGTGGCACAAAGTAGGAGTCGGGTAAGTGTGGGATGGGGACAGGGCCGATTGTGTATGAGAGTGGAACAAGGGGTATGGCCTGGAGGGATAGGGGATGCTTGTTCTCCTGGGAGGGGGAAGGGAGGGAAAGGGATGGGAAAACAGTGAAGATGGCAGGAGTGGGATGGAGGAGGAAGGAGACCACACAGGAGAGAAGTTGGAGGAGAGTTCAAAGTCAGTCAGTCAATGAGTAGGCCAGCAGGTCAGTAGGATGCAAGGAGCAGAAAAGTTGGACTCGCAGGATGAGTAGCCTTCTCCTGTCTGGTCAATGCCTTTGTAACCTGCATGGTTTATAAATTCTCCCTTGTCCGATCCCTGCCTTCGCCCCTGACGCATCACAATGGAACCCAAGCCTGACACACCACAGGTAACCCACCATGTACCATCCCCCACCACCTGCCATACCAACTACAGGTCCTCTCCGGGACCATCAAGAAACTTGTGATTTATGGTCTTTCCCAACCCATCTTCCTTGTCCCCCGCATTCTGGGTTCCTTCTTTCCTGCACTCCCAGAATTTCCCATCCTAACTGTTGGCCAGGAAACTTTTTGCATGAATGATGACAAAGCTCAGACAAGAAACAAACAGAAGCAGAGCATGGAGTTCACACCCCTGCCCCCTCTCTGCAACTCATATAATAAACAGACAAAAATCAGTGAAGATGTGGAACATTTGAATAGCAAACCGACATATATATGTGTTTATCTCATTATTCCTAAGAACTGTACAAGAAATGTTATTTTCAAGTACACACGGTACATTTACAAAAATCACTCTACTTTGGACTTGAAGCTCATCTCCGTCAATTTAAGAGGAATGAAATCACAGAGAACACATTTTTTTGTTTTGTGATCATAACATAATTGTGCTAGAAATAACGGTATAGCACCAACTAGAAACTCCCCATGTTGGAAATGGTAATGTGCCCTTTTAAATGAAACACTAATCAAAGCCGAAATCTCAAGGGAGAAAGAATATATGGGACCTCAATGATAAGGATAACATAAAATGGAATTAAAATGCAACTCCTTTTGCCCTGGGAATTCCGATTTGGGTTGGGAAGATATTCAGGTCTCAAAATCATCCCTTATTAACCTAGAAAATGTCACACCTTAAATAGTTATAAAATGTCAGTTAACTATGTCACCCCACTATTGATTAGCATGGATTTTAAATGATGCACATAAATGTATGTATGTATCAAGCTGACTCTCACACTTGAACTTCCTGGGATCTCCAAAGAACTTGTGCACTTTAAGAAAGTTCCTCAGCTTCTCTCCTGGGGGACAAATAAACAATACCCAGAGAGCATGGCAACCCCAGGAATAATGGGTGGTGAGTGTCAAGCAGGTAGGCAGGGCCTGGGGGCGCCAGTGACTAGCACAAACCCACACAGGTGATCATCTTCCCCAGGCCCTGTCCTGAGTTGAACTCTTATGTAGGTGTTTATCTGCATGATTGGACACAGTGATTCTGAAATTTATTCAGGCCCATGGCAGCTTCAAGATTGTTACATTAACTCAAATTACAAGAATCAAAAATGAAAGTGATGACATTACTATCAGCCTTACAGAAATAAAAATGGGTTGTAAGTAAATGCTTTGAACAACTGAAAGCCAACGAAATAAATAGGGTAAATCAAATGAGCAAATTCCAAGAAACACACATACTACAAAAGAGCTCAAAAAGAAATAGGAAATGTGTATAGACTTATAAGAAGAGATTGAATCAGGCATAAAAAACCTCCCAACAATAAAGCCTGAGAACAGAAGCTTTTGTGGCTAAATTCCACTAAACATTTAAAGAAGAATTATCACCAATTCTTCTCAAAATCTTCAAAAACAAAAGAAGACGAGGGAATACTTCCTAACTCATTCTATGAGGTCAGCATTACTCTGATACCAAAGGCAGAAATAGACTTCACAAGAAAAGAAAAATGTGGCATACTATTCCTTAAGAATATAGACATAAAAATCCTCAACCAAACAAGGGTAACGCAAATCCAGCAGCACAGCAAAAGGATTGTACACTGTGAGCAAGAGGGGTTTACCCCAGAAATCCATGGGTGGTTTAACATAATCAATCAATGTAATATGCTTCATTAATATAAGGAAGCACACAAGCCCACACATGATCATGTTAATTGATAGAGATACAGCATTTGAGAACATCCAGTAGTCTGTCATGAAACAAATGTTCAGAAAGTTTGAACTAAGAGGGAATTTCCTCAACATGATAAAAGCCATATATGGAAAAAACAACAGCTAACGTTATACTCAATGGTGAAAGACTGAAAGCTTTTCCCCCTAACATCAGGAACAGGACAAAGATTCTTGGTGTCAATACTACTATTCAACTTGTATTGGAAGTTCTATCTAGCCAGATTAGTCAGGCAAGAAGAAGAAATAGCGTATCCAGGCTGAACTGGAAGAAGTCAAACTATCTGTACTCACAGTTGATACGATAGTGTAAAGATTAAATCCTAAAGAATTAACAACAAACACTGTTAGAGGTAATCAACGAATTCAGCAAGGTTGCAGGATACAAGACCAACACAAAAAATCAGTTGAATATTTATACGCTAGCGTTGAAAACTCCAGGAAGGAAACTGAGAGAACAATTCCATTTACAATAGCATCCAAATGAATACAATACCTAGGAATAAAATTAACCAATGAGGTGAAAGATTTGTACCCTGAAAACTACAAAATATCTCTGCAGGAATTTAAAAAACACCTAAATAAATGCAAAGATCCTGTGTTCGTGAATACAAAGATTTAATACTCTTAAAATGGCAATATTTCCTAAGGGAATTCACATATGCAATGCCTTGCCTATCAAAATGCCAACCTTTTTTTACAGAAATGATAAAGCCAGTCCTAAACTTGGTATAGAATTTCGGGGAATCTCATGTAGCCAAAATTTTAAAAAGAAGAACCAAGTGGCAGAACGCATACTTTCCAATTTCAAAACTTACTAGAAACCTTCAGTCATTAAAACAGCGTCATAGTGGCATAGAAATACACATATAGATCAACAGAGCATCCAGAATTGAACCCTCACGTATGAGGCCAATTGCTTTTCCACAAGGCTGCCAAGTCCATTGGATGGAGAAAGAAGAGTCTTTTCAACAAATGATGTTAGGGGAACTGGATATCACATACAAAAACTGATGTTGGACTTTTACCTCACCTCATATACAAATATGAATTCAAAATAATCAAAGATCTAAATATAGGTACCAAAACTATAGAAGTCTTAGAAGAAAACATAGGTGCAATTTTCACGACCTTGTATTTGGCGATGGTTTCTTAGAAATGGCACCTAAAGCACAAGCAACTATAGAAGAAATAGAGAAACTGATTTTCATCTAATTAAAAAAAATTTTTGCATCAAAGGATGCTAACCAGAGAGTGGAAAACAAACCACAGAATGGGAGAAAATGTTTGCAAATCATACATTTGATAAAGGCCTAGTATCCAGAAGATACAAAGAACATTAAGAACGAAACCATAAACCAGCCAATGCAAAACTGAGCGAAGAGGAGGGGCCAAGATGTCTGACTAGGTAGGCGCTACCTCGGATCCCTCTTGCAACAAAGACTCGGAAAAACAAGTGAATCGATCACATACATGACAATCTACGAACCCTGACCAACAAACACAGATTTAAAGAGTGGACCTGAGTGACAAAGATCAAAAACGAACAACTACGGGGAAGCAGCGACTGTTTTCGGAGCCTGGAGCCAGCGTCCCAGCCAGGGAACCTTGGCACGGGGCTTTGGACTGGGCGCACGGGAGCCGAGCATGGCATCCTGTGATGGTGCAAACACAGGGCGCAGCCCCAGCCCCCTCAACTGACCTCGGGGGAAGCCTAGCCAGTGCACACAGGCGGTGCAGCAACGCAGATGACAGGAGGAGAAGTCACCGGGAGGCAGCGACTGTTTTTGAAGCCAGGAGTGCAGCGTCCCAGCCAGGGAACCTTGACGCTGGGCTTTGGACTGGCAGCAGAGGAACTGACCGGGGCTTCTGAGACAGCGCAAGCACAGGACACGGGCCTGACCCTCAGGGGCAATCTCTACCCAGCCAGCACTCACAGGCGACGCGTCCCTCGGGAATATCAGATAAAACAGTCATGCCAAGCAAGATAAGTAACTTTGTCTATATTCCGGGGTGCTACTCTCTCCTATTTTTCTGAACCCTTCCCTCCCCTTCCCAGGCGGCTTCATTAACATTGGAATTTCCTGAGCCAGAGGGAGAACTGCTCCGCGGATTTTCTTTTCCTTTTTTTTTTTTTTGTCTTTTCCTAACCCATTCTTCTGGCCTGAGAGGAGCAACCACAAAAAACCAAGGGACCAAAAATCCTTCCCTAATTGGACTAAAAACATGGAACCAGCTCCAGCCAAGCATATGTGATCCACAGTCTTGGGCTTTCATCCCCACAGGGAACAAGTTGGCTATTATAATGCAAAGGCATTTCTGATAGGGATCTGACTGCAACTGTTTTAGCGGATTTACTGGAAAGACAAGTTTCCCAGGTCTGATATCTCTGCGTATTCAACAGAGCCCTCACTGACCCACAACAGGGAACTGAGGGCTGAAGCTCCCCCAGACCACCTAGCCTTCTGCCTTAGAGGTCTAAGGAGGGTGACACCTACCAATCTGTAGAGGTGCTTGCATTGGGGGCCTAAGGTACAACTGCAGAGCCCACCCTCCAAGGTGCTTTAGGAATAGAGACACACCTACCTCACTGACACTTGGGGGAAGCCTGTCAGCATCCTGCCTCCCCTGGAGTGTGAACCCCAGTTGCTACTAGAATCTGGTGCACACAACTATCACCACTACTTCTCAAGGTGGATAGGTGACAGTCTGCATCACACACTTGATGACCCAAAATCAGATTCTACTCAAGAATAGTGAATGGACTCAGGCATATATATCTGGTAACAGCCCAAACCTGCTGGTAATACGTCATAAGTAAGTCAAGGGCTACAACACTCAAGACAGCGCAATCTAGTAGCCCATCTACGTATATTGAAAGAAAACAAAACAAGATAAGACTCAGTGAGCAAATATAGAATAAAACACTACAATATCTTAGTGATGGCTCGGAGACAGCAGTCAATGTCAAACCACATAAAGAAGCAGACCATGACTGCTTCTACAACCCCCCAAACTGAAGAATCAAAATCTTTCCCAAATGAAGATACAATCCTGGAATTGCCAGATACAGAATATAAAACACTAATTTACAGAATGCTTCAAGACATCAGGGATGACCTCAGAAATGAAGTAAGGCAATCTCCAGAAAAAGCCAAGAAACACACTGATAAAGCAGTTGAAGAACTAAAAAAGCTTATTCAAGAACATAGTGGAAAAATTAATAAGTTGCAAGAATCCATAGAGAGACAGCATTCAGAAATCTAAAAGATTAACAATAAAGTTACAGAATTAGACAACGCAATAGGAAGTCAGAGGAGCAGACTCGAGCAATTAGAATGCAGAGTGGGAAATCTGGAGGACCAGGGAATTAACACCAATATAGCTGAAAAAAAATCAGATCAAAGAATTTAAAAAAATGAAGAAACCCCAAGAATCATGTGGGACTCTATCAAGAAGGATAACTTGCATGTGATTGGAGTCCCAGAACAGGGAGGGATAACAGAAAACACAGAGAGAATAGTTGAAGATCTGCTGGCAGAAAACTTCCCTGACATCACGAAAGACGAAAGGATATCCATCCAAGATGCTCATTGAACCCCATTTAAGATTGATCCAAAAAGAAAAACACCAAGACATATTATCATCAAACTTGCCAAAACCAAAGATAAAGAGAAAATTTTAAAAGCAGCCAGGGAGAAAAGAAAGGTCTCCTAGAAAGGAGAATCAATAAGGATAAGTTCAGACTACTCAGCAGAAACCATGCAGGCAAGAAGTCAATGGGATGACATAAACAGAGCACTGAAGGAGAAAAACTGCCAGCCAAGGATCATATATCCAGCAAAACTCTCTCTGAAATATGAAGGCGAAATTAAGATATTTACAGATAAACACAAGCTTAGAGAATTTGCAAAAACCAAACCAAAGCTACAAGAAATACTAAAGGAAATTGTTTGGCCAGAAAACCAATAATATCGGACACCAGCACAACACAAGGTCGGAGAACAGAGCATCCTGATATCAACTGAAATATGGAAATCACAAAAACAAATTAAAATTAATAAAAAAAAAAAAACGATCAAAACAGGGAATCATTGAAGTCAATATGTAAAAGATCACAATAATCAAAAAGAGGGACTAAATACAGGTGGCATAGAACTGCCATATGGAGACGGATACAAGGCAATATAGACAATACAAGTTAGGTTTTTACTTAAAAAATAGGGGTAAATATTAAGGTAACCACAAAGAGGTATAACAATTCCATAACTCAAAATAAAAACCAAGAAAAACGTAACGACTCAGCAAACATAAAGTCAAATACTATGAAAATGAGGAACACACAATTTACAAAGAAAAATGTCTCAGCACAAAAAAGTAAGTGGAAAAATGAAATTGTCAACAACACACATAAAAAGGCATCAAAATGACAACACCAAACACATGAAAAAAAAAAAAACATACTTATCTATAATTACGCTGAATGTAAATGGACTAAATGCACCAATAAAGAGACAGAGAGCCTCAGACTGGATAAAGAAACACGATCTGTCTATATGCTACCTACAAGAGACACACCTTAGACTTAGAGACACAAACAAACTCAAACTCAAAGGATGGAAAAAATATATCAAGCAAACAATAAGCAAAAAAGAAGAGGAGTAGCAATATTAATTTCTGACAAAATAGACTTTAAAGTTAAATCCACCACAAAGGATAAAGAAGGACACTACATAATGATAAAAGGGGCAATTGACCAGGAAGATATAACCATATTAAATATTTATTCACCCAATGATGGGCTGCAAGATGCATAAAACAAATTTTAACAGAACAGAAATGTGAAATAGACACCTCCACAATTATAGTAGGAGACTTCAACACACCACTTTCGGAGAAGGACAGGACATCCAGTAAGAAGCTCAACAGAGAAAAAGAAGAAGAAAGTGGGAGTCCTCACTCTACCTGATTTCAGAACCTATTATACAGCCACAGTAGTCAAAACAGCCTAGTACTGGTACAGCAACAGACACATAGACCAGTGGAACAGAATTGAGAACCCAGACATAAATCCATCCACATATGAGCAGTTGATATTTGACAAAAGCCCAGTGTCAGTTAATTGGGGAAAAGATAGCCTTTTTAACAAATGGTGCTGGCATAACTGGATATCCATTTGCAAAAAAATGAAACAGGACCCATACCTCACAGCATGCACAAAAACTAACTCCAAGTGGATCAAAGACCTAAACATAAAGACTAAAACGATAAAGATCATGGAAGAAAAAAATAGGGACACCTTAGGAGCCCTAATACAAGGCATAAACAGAATACAAAACATTACCAAAAATGACGAAGAGAAACCAGATAACTGGGAGCTCCTAAAAATGAAACACCTATGCTCATCTAAAGACTTCTCCAAAAGAGTAAAAAGACCACCTACAGACTGGGAAAGAATTTTCAGCTATGACATCTCCGACCAGCACCTAATCTCTAAAATCTATATGATTCTATTAAAACTCAGCCACAAAAAGACAAACAACCCAATCAAGAAGTGGGCAAAGGATATGAACACACACTTCACTAAAGACGATACTCAGGCAGCTAACCGATACATGAGAAAATGAGCTCGATCATTAGCCATTAGAGAAATGCAAATTAAAACTGCGATGAGATTCCATCTCACTCCAATAAGGCTGGCATTAATCCAAAAAACACAAAATAATAAATGTTAGAGAGGCTGTGGAGAGATTGGACCTCATACACTGCTGGTGGGAATGTAAAATGGTACAACTACTTTGGAAATCTATCTGGCGTTATCTTAAACAGTTAGAAATAGAACTACCATACAACCCAGAAGTCCCACTCCTCGGAATACACCCTAGAGAAACAAGAGCCTTTACACGAACAGATATATGCATACCCATGTTTATTGCAGCTCTGTTTACAATAGCAAAAAGCTGGAAGCAACCAAGGTGTCCATCAACAGAGGAATGGGTAAATAAATTGTGGTATATTCACACAATGGAATACTACGCATCGATAAAGAACAGTGACGAATCTATGAAACATTTCATAACATGGAGGAACCTGGAAGGCATTATGCTGAGCGAAATCAGTCAGAGGCAAAAGGACAAATAATGTATAAGACCACTATTATAAGATCTTGAGAAATAGTAAAAACTGAGAAGAACACATACTTTTGTGGTTACAAGGTGGGGAAGGAGGGAGGGTGGGAGAGGGTTTTTTACTGATTAGTTAGTAGGTAAGAACTACTTTAGGTGAAGGGAAGGACAATACTCAATACATGGAAGGTCAGCTCAACTGGACTGGACCAAAAGCAAAGAAGTTTCCGGGATAAACTGAATGCTTCAAAGGTCAGCGGAGCAAGGGCAGGGGTTTGGAGACTATGGTTTAAGGGGACTTCTAAGGCAATTGGCAAAATAATTCTATTATGAAAACATTCTGCATCCCACTTTGAAATGTGGTGTCTGGGGTCTTAAATGCTAACAAGCAGCCATCTAAGATGCATCAATTGGTCTCAATCCACCTGGATCAAAGGAGAATGAAGAACACCAAGGTCGCACGATAACTATGAGCCCAAGAGACAGAAAGGGCCACATGAACCAGAGACTTAAATCATCCTGAGACCAGAAGAACTAGTTGGTGCCCGGCCACAACCGATGACTGCCCTGACAGGGACTACAACAGAGAACCCCTGAGGGAGCAGGAGATCAGTGGGATGCAGACCCCAAATTCTCACAAAAAGACCATACTTAATGGTCTGACTGAGACTAGAGGAATCCCGGCGGTCATGGTCCCCAAACCTTCTGTTGGCCCAGGACAGGAACCATCCCCGAAGACAACTCATCAGACATGGAAGGGACTGGACAGTGCGTAGGAAAGAGGTGCTGATGAAGAGTGAGCTTTTTGTATCAGGTGGACACTTGAGACTGTGTTGGCATCTCCTGTCTGGAGGTGGGATGGGAGGGTAGAGAGGGTCGGAAGCTGGCAAAATTGTCACGAAAGGAGAGACGGGAAGGGCTGACTTATTAGGAGGAGAGCAAGTGGGAGTATGGAGTAAGGTGTATATAAGTTCATATGTGACAGACTGACTTGATTTGTAAACGTTCACTTGAAGCTCAATAAAAATTAAAAAAAACAAACTGAGCAAAGGACTTGAATAGACATTTCTCCAAAGAAGATTACAAATGGCCAATAGGCACATGAAAAGTAGTTCAGCATTCTTAGTCCCAAATCCCTATCTTGCACAAAGCCCTTAATCAGGATCCCATAAAGTTCTACAGTTACTGATGCCTGCAGGTTCCCCAACCCCTTGAACCTACAGAACCCAAATCCCTGTCTCTAGCTGGTGAAGAACCTGTCCTGAGCATTAGTAGCTCCCATTGTCCAGATCCCTCTGTTCTTCTTTTTGCAGACCCTCAGGTAACCTTTGGGCAATTCCTGGATAAACTGGGGCTCCAGGGAAGGTAACTGCTGAATAGTTGGGCAAGTGTTCAATGCTGCTCCTCACTGACACTCTCTAACCACAGCATAAACACACACACATACACACATTCACACTGACCACACAACTTCTGGCCACATGAAAATGAATGCAGCACACACAGAGATATTGCAAATGATTGTATTCTTCTGACAACACATCAACACTGAGAAGTCAGACATATTCTGACCACACTCACATCCTGAACTCACACACTGATCACACATTTTCACATGTCAGTCCACTTTAGAAACACACAAAACACTGACAACAAACACACATTGCACATTCTCCAAGATTCCACATGTCCATACTCCCACTGACCATAGCAAATATAATAAAATACACATACAAAAAGACCCTGAAATGACCATCTACCCCCTGATCATACATA
Organism: Elephas maximus indicus; assembly: GCF_024166365.1. Lineage (NCBI taxonomy): Eukaryota > Metazoa > Chordata > Mammalia > Proboscidea > Elephantidae > Elephas > Elephas maximus. The sequence continues at coordinate 74,451,848 of NC_064830.1, forward strand.
AACATGAAAATCGTATGTACACACCCTAACAACACACTGACCCCCACCACAATGACCACTCACTCTCTGAATACACACAGAGACCAGACACACCCAGAGTCAAAAAGGCACCTGACTATGCATGTGTGGGCTTTGATCATGGGGCATGTCCCACCTCACCATCAACATAGAAACCCAGAGAAGGATAGGGAGTCATGGGACACAGGGACAAAGTGCAAGAGATTGTGATGTTTGTCCCTCATGAAGTACATCTGAGCTTTCAGAGCTGGTTGTTATAGTGGCAGCATGTGAAAAAGAGATAGGAGAGCCAAGAGGGTCAGAAATGATGCATAAGACGTCTCTGATAAATACTTATTTCCAAATAAAGGATATAGATATTCCACTCAAGCTCTGAGGAGAATTCCTCGAGGAATTACCGTGTGTTCGTTTTAACGTGATAATGGAGAATTCTTCTGGAGATCAGTCAGTATTGCTGGTGAAATTCCTATTTAAATGCTTCTCTAGATAACACTGTAATTAACCTTTTTTTTTTTTTTTTTTTGGTTTAAAACATCACTTAGAATTGAGAATGTCATTCCCAGGGGGCGGTGCGGCCACCGCTACCAGTTTGCACAAAGCGACCTTTCCTGGGCGGCAGCAGCCGGCAGAGGGCGCCCCGCCGCCGTTTTGAGCGGAGGCGCCTGGAAGAGCTGGTGGATCCGAGCTTCGGCCTGGAGGGTGACGGGGCTGTCGGGGAAGGACAAAGACCTTAGTTTCCAGGGGACCTAGCGTCAGGGAGGCCCCGTGGCTATGGGACCCGAGAGTCAACAGTGAGTACAAAGCTTTCTTTTGGGGCCCTGAGTGCTGAGGAGAAGGGGCTTTGCTGTGGCTTCTCAGGCCAGCCACGGTGGAGCCCGAGGGGAAAGGGAAGACGCTACCCCTGTGTACAGGCTGTTGTTACCTTTTTAATGGTTCTTTTTACCTAAAGAAGGAACCCAGGTGGAGGCGCAGTGGTGAAGCGCTCGGCTGCTAACCGAAATTTTGGCGTTTGGAACCCACCAGCCGCTCAGCTGGAGAAAGATGTGGCAGTCAGCTTCCTTGAAGATGACATCCTAGGAACCCCTAGGGGCCAGTTCTCCTCTGTCCTGTCGGGTTGATAAGAGTTGCAGTGGACTTGATGGCAGCGGGTTTTTGTTGTTATTTTTACGTATAACTTTAAAAAAAATAATAACTTTAAAGTAGCTGGGAAATAGTAAAAAATTGAAAAGTAGGTTATGAAAACACTCAACATTACTTTACGTTGAATTATTTTTGTTTATTGACATATTAGAAATTACTCTAATTTTATTATCCTGGTTTTTGTGAAAGCGCTATTTTTGTTGCGGTAGAGTGGGTTCGATTTTGGTTCAGAGTGACCCCAAGTGTGCAGAGTAGAACTGCTGTATAGGGCTTTCCAGGCTGTGATGTTATTGGAAGCAGATTGCCAAGTTTGTATTACAAGGCGCGTCTGGGTGGGTTCCAACCGCCAACCGTTTGGCTTCTAGTCCAGCGCTTAATCATCTACACAGCCCAGGGAGTCCTCATGGAACCAGGAAAAAACAAAGCACCAACGAAACACAAACTCACGTTGCTGCGGCATCCACCCTGTAGAGACTCTATAGGACAGAGTAGAACTGCCCCATAGGGTTTCTGAGGAGTGGCTGGTGGATTCGAACTGCCAACTATTTGGTTAGCAGCCTAGGTCTTAACCAGTGTGCCACCAGGGTTCCCATGGAAGGATAGTCATCAATTACATCTTTGAAATATAATTATTAGTTTGTCGCATTTTCAATGGAAATAATTGCCGTGTTTGTCGATTTTCATGCCCTCAAAGAATTCTAAATTTCAGCTTTCTGAACCATCTTTCATAGGATCCAGTGGGACCACTAATGTTTAAAAAAAAAAAATTTACCAAGGCTTGTTCCAATGAGTGGATAAATAAATTATTTATGATGAATGGATAAATAAATTATGGTGTATTCACACAGTGGAACACTATGCATCAGTAAAGAACAGTGATGAATCTGTGAAACATTTTATAACATGGAGGAATCTGGAAGGCATTATGCAGAGTGAAATTAGTCAGTTGCAAAAGGACAAATATTGTATAAGGCAAGTATTATACGAACTCAAGAAATAGTTTAAATAGAGAAGAAAATATTCTTTGATGGTTACGAGGGGGAGGGAGGGAGGGTGGGAGAGGGGTACTCACTAATTAGATAGTAGATAAGAAGTACTTTAGGTGATGAGAAAGACAACACAATATAGGCGAGGTCAGCACAACTGGACTAAACGAAAATCAAAGAAGTTTCCGGAATAAACTGAATGCTTCGAAGGCCAGCGTAGCAGGGGCAGGGGTTTGGGGACCATGGTTCCAGGGGACATCTAAGTCAATTGGCACAATAAAAATCTATTAAGAAAACATTCTGCATCCCACCTTGGAGAGAGGTGTCTGGGGCCTTAAACGCTAGCAAGTGGCCATCTAAGGTGCATCAATTTGTCTCAACCCACCCGGATCAAAGGAGAATGAAGAACACCAAGGACACAAGGTAATTACAAGCCCAAGAGACAGAAAGGGCCACATAAACCAGAGACTACATCATCCTGAGACCAGAAGAACTAGATGGTGCCCAGCTACAACTGATGACTGCCGTGACAGGGACCACAACAGAGAACCCCTGAGGGAGCAGGAGAGCAGTGGGATGCAGACCCCAAATTCTCATAAAAAGACCAGACTTAATGGTCTGACTGAGACTAGACGGACCCCAGTGGTCATGGCCCCCAGACCTTCTGTTGGCCCAGGACAGGAACCATTCCCAAAGCCAAATCTTCATACAGGGATTGGATTGGACAATGGGTTGGAGAGGGATGCTAGTGAGGAGTGAGCTTCTTGGATCAGGTGGACACTTGAGACTATGTTGGCATCTCCTCCCTGGAGGGGGTTAGAAGCTGACGAAATGGACAGGAAAAGAGAGAGTGGAGGGAGGGAGCGGGTTGTCTCATTAGGGGGAGAGCAGTTGGGAGTATGTAGCAAGGTGTATATAAGTTTTTGTGTGAGAGACTGACTTGATATGTAAACTTTCACTTAAAGCGCAATAAAAATTAAAAAAAAAAAAAAAACTTTAAAGAGGTCTTTTGCAGATTTGCCCAATGCAATACATTCTCTGATTTCTTGACTGCTGCTTGCATGGATATTGATTGTTGATACAACTAGGAGGAAATCCTTGACAACTTCAGTTTCTCTGCCATTTATCATGACGTTGTTTATTGGTCCAGTTTGAGGATTTTTGTTTTCTTCACATTCAGGCATCATCTGTACCAAAGGCTCTATGTAGTCTTTGACTTTGATCACTAAGTGCTTCAAGTCTCTTCATTTTCAGCAAGCAAGGTTCTGTCAATTGATTATTGAGTTTGTTAATGAGTGTTCCTTCCATCCTGATGCTGTCTTCTTCATATGCCAGCTTCCAGCATTATTTGTTTAGCGTACAGACTGCATAAGTAAGGTAAAAGGATAGAATCCTGCCGCACCTTTTGCAATTTATTCTGTTTCGACAATTGCCTCTGGATCCATGTGAAGGTTAGGCATGAGCACAATGAAGTGTTCTGGAGTTGCCATTATTTATAACGTTACTCCTGTCTGGAATATGCTTTCTTTATTAACTGGGCATTTTCTCTGTTGATCCACTAGGACAGGCCCCTTCCCTTTCCTTACATTTGCACACACAGGTAGAACTGACACATAAAATTAATCATCACAACACCTATGAAAATTAACAACAGTTCCTGAAGCCTCCCTTGACCTCTGCATCCACCAGGCTCTACAGGACACCCCCACTTTAAGGGCCCCTGACAGGGTCCGAGTCCTAATCTCAGCCCCAGAGGCTCTTGCCAGAGCCACCCTGCCCTGGCCACTCTCAGCGCCCTGGGCGCAGCCCTCTAGAGGGCTCCAGCATGAATTTGGAGCCAGGAAAGCACTCCCTGTAGAGACAGCGTCAGTGGAGCAGGGCATGCCTGGACTGTAGCCTCATTTGCCTGCAGTGACCTCTGTTGGGAGTGCAGGGGCTATCTGTGCCTCCTAGGGAGGCAAGGGCCTGTGCATGTGTGTGATTGTGTGCGTGCAGGTGTGTAATCTGTGTGGCTGTCCTGTCTGAGTTTCTGAGTCTGTGAGTGCATTGATTGTGTGCTGTGCTTTCCCGTGTGGCTGTTGTGCGTTTCTCTGTGCCCTTCTCTGTGTATGTGTGTGTCTTGGTCATCTAGTGCTGCCATAACAGAAATACCACAAGTGGATGGCTTTAACAAAGAGAATTTTATTTTTTTATACTCTAGTAGATTACAAGTCCAAATTGAGGGCGTGGGCTGCAGGGGAAGCTTTTCTTGCTTTGTTGGCTCTGGAGGAAGATCCTTGTCCTCAATCTTCCCCTGGTCGAGGAGCTTCACAGGCACAAGGACCCCGTGGCCAAAGGACACACTCTGCTCCTGGTGCTGCTTTCTTGGTGGTATGAGGTCCCCAACTCTCTGCTTGCTTCCCTTTTATCTCTTGAGAGATAAAAGGTGGTCCAAGCCACACCCCGGGGAAGCTCCATTTACCTTGCAGGCGGGGCTGGACCTTTCTGCCCCTGCTCCTCTCAGCCTCTGCTGTCCTTCTGGTGATCCCATCTCAGGCCTCAAGATGGAGGGAGTGAAGGGTCAGTTGACAGGACCTCCTAGCCAGGGGGCAACTGCAGAGGTGTATAGTGAGTGGGAAGGGTGGAGGGGGTCCTGGGCCACTGGGACAGGTGATTGAGTGAGTGTCCCTACGGAGGCTAGGGTCTCAGGGCTCTGTGGCCCAGGGGTGAGGTGAGTAGCTAGGCATTGGTGGGAGTTTTCGGGAAGTCCTGGATTCCTGGGGATGGGTTGAGTGGGGGAGATCTCTAGGGAAATTCAAGGGGGAGGGCTTCTGGGGCCCTGGTTAGTGGTGAGTATGCAGCACACCTAGGTAGACTCGGGGAGTCTTTGTGGCTCTTGGAATCCTAGAGAGCCCGGGTCCCTCCCTCACTGTGGTGGCCAGGGGCTGTGGTGGTAGCAGCAACAGCAGCGTTACTGTCAGGCACAAAGGTGACAGACCCACTGGGTGGTGGCAGGTACTGGACTATCTAGCCAGCAGGTGAAGTCACCAAGCAAGGGCCGAGGCCCCAGACGCCCTTCCAGGGCCACGCCAGGCTTCCCTCCTGTAGGGTCAGGAGGAGCCCAGCAGGTCTGGAACCTAGGGCCACCTGAAGTTTCCCTCCCAGCCTCAGTGTCTCTGGCCATGGGAATGGGCACACGGGGCCCCAGATCGTGCTGGTTCCAGAAGGGAGAATCCATTTGGCCTGGGATCTTGAATTGGGGGTTGGGGAGAATCCCAGAGGAAGTTGTGAGAAGCACTTACCACAGGCCCAGGCATTTTTATTGCCCCTCAGTCCCAGTCCCAGCACTCACCTGGCCAACCGCAAAGGGACAGAGGAGTTGTGGTGACTGAGTTTAACTTCAAAGAAGAAAAATGTAGGAATCTAGGCTCTCCTGATCCCCTTTGAAATCCAGTCTTTGAACACACCTCCCCCCGACCATACTGGGGTAACTGAGATGGACTGGGGTGTGCCCAGGTTCACTCCGTGGGCCTGAGTTGACTGTCGATTACATCAGCTACAACTCTTTTTCCTAAGTTCACTCTGTTGGATCTTGCTAGTGATGGTTTTGGGCAGCTATTTAACAAACTCTACCTGGACCAGGAGAAAGCAGATCCAGCCTGACTTGGTCCTGCTATCATTTCCTTCCATTCCCCACTCCCATCCTTGTCACCTGCGGAGACCCCAGGCAGGCTGGCATCATGAGGGGGTCTCCATGTATCTCAGCAGGTATCTCAGGTCCTCCTCTTGTCTCCCTGAGAGTGGACGTAGCCACATGACTTCCTTTGGCCAATAAACTGTGAAGTGTGTCACCTCTAGGCAGAAGAGTTCAGAACCTTTTAGATGGAAGGCTGATCACTGTTTCTTCTCACAACTTCCTCACCATAGCACCTGGCAGGTGTCTCTGTAGTGGCTGCGCTTTATCCAGGTCCCAGAGTGACAGGATGTGGAGCAGAGTTCCCAGAATACCCACGGTAATAAGCTTTCGTCACTATAAAGCCACTAAGATTTTAGGGCTGTTCATTATTGTTTGAGGCTGGGTTCTCTAGAGAAGAAAAACCAGTAAAGCTTATAAATATATATAAAGAGAGAAAGATTTATATCAAGGAAATGGCTCATGCAGTTGTAGAGGCTGGAACATCCCATGTCCGTGGATCAGGATGGAGGGTTCTCTTGATTCACATAGCTGCAGGGGCTGGTGAACCCAAGATCATCTGGTTGGAGAGCCCGGCTGTTGTTCACAGGCTATGAAGATTGATGAATCCCAAGATCGGCCGGCAACACGGCAGGTAAGCTGCTAGCTCAAGTCCCGAGAATGGGAGTTCAGATGAACTGGAGCCAGCTATAGGATCCAGAACTAGGAAAAGCCCCTGAGCCCTGCCAGCATGTCCCCCCACACTTGATGCATGACACATGCCCAAGAAAACTCCTTCAACTGATTGGCCACTCGCAGCAGATCCCATCATAGGGGTGATCACATATCAAATCTCAACAGGGACGTGATCACAACATGAAACGACTGCCAAAACACTGAGAATCAGGTTCTAGCCAAGCTGATGCACAATCTTAACCATCACAGTTACCCACAGTACAACCTCATGCTATGCATCTTTTTTCCTTTCTCTGTGAGGTAGCGTTGTTGTTGCTGTTCGCTGGCATTAAGTCGGCTCCAACTCATGACGACCCCAAGGACAACAGAATGAAATGTTGACTGGTCCTGTGCCATCTTCATTATCATTGTTATGCTCAAGCCCATTGTTTTGGCCACGACGTATTTTGAGTACCTCCCAACTTTTTTTTTTTTTTTCCCCCAACTTAGGGGCTCATCTTCCAACTCTACATCAAAAAATATTCTGTTGTGATCCATAGGATTTCCATTGGCTAACTTTTGGAAGTAGATTTCCGGGCCTTTGTTCCTTTTGTGTCTTGGTCTGGAAACTCCACTGAAACCTGTCTGCCATGGGTGGTCCTGCTGATGTTTGCAATACTTGTCTGCCTGTTGGTGTTACTGTGGTGGCTTGGATGTTGCCATGACATGAAAGCTATGAGGCAACGGAGCCTAAAATGGAAAGCATGAACTCTGTTGTCAGATACACCTGGGTTTGAGTTCCAGCTCTGCCTTTTATTAGCTGCAATTTCAGGCCATTTGCTTTGTGTCTTAGTTTCCTCCACGTAGAACAGGAGAGTTATACCATAGCAGGTTGTGGCAAGGATTAAGTGAAATAATGCTACATGTAGAGCATTTATTACAGGGCCCAGGACACAGGGTAGGTGATCAATAAATATTAGACATACAGCTACATAATATGCATTGATTGTAAAGATCCGAACAATGCCACAACGTATTACAAAAGAAGGAAATGTTAAATCTTTGGCATCTGTACCCTTTCAAACTCTGAGCACGTAGGATCATACATCATATACCATTCCATATTCTGCCATGTGCTGTCGAGATCTGTTTATGTAAAAAATTAAATATGTGCAATCATTTCTAAGTATATAGAAAAAAATCCTGTTGCCATTAAGGTTGATTACGACTCATAGGATCCTACAGGACAGAGTGGAACTGCCCCATAGGGTTTCCAACGCTATAATCTTTACAGAAGCAGACTGCCACATCTTTCTCTCAGAGAGCAGTTAGAGAGTTCAAACTGTCTACTTTTTTGTTGGCAGGCAAGCAATCAACCACTGTGCCATCAGGAGTTGCCCATATTAATTCTGGGAATAATTGAATCACTTCTCTATGTTGGACATTGAGATCAGTGATTGTCAAGCCATATTGTGGCCAATTCGATAGTTGTAAAAGAAATTTTCTTGCTTGGAAGTAGCATTTAAAAACAAAGAAGTAGAACATAAAGTACTGAATGTGTTGAGTTATGATATTTTATTAACTTTTATATGTCATATTTATGTATATATGTATATTGGGCTGCAATACAAAATGTATTTCTTATGATGAATCATGTTAGAGATAGTTTTGAAGCTGCTGATTTGGACTTTTCTTTTTCAGATTCTGGAGGCTTATAAATACCCTTCTTGCACTTATGTCTGTGGACACTTGTCTGATTTTTTTCCTTTAGATTAACTTACCAGCAGTGAGTTCCTTTTTGGTTTCTGACACACGCTCAAGGATCCCAATCAATTAAGTGCGCTCCATCACATCCTAAAGTTGAATTGGTTCTTCTGCAGTAGAAAAAGGTAGTGCGGTTGTTTACCTCAGTTTACCCTAACCACCTTGGAGGACTTGGGAGAGCTAAGCACCAGAACCAGCCCAGAGGGCCAGACCCCGTCCATCTGCCATGCTCACCTTCCTCGGGTACTTGTGTGGGGCTGTCGCTCCCTTCACGTGCTGCTGTAACTCCTTGGTGAGATGGTCATGGGACAGGAGTAGTGGGGCCAGGAGAATGAACACCATCACCACCTGCAGCACAGGAGTGAAGTCATGGTGAGTGCCAAAAAATGATACCCCCACCCACTGGCTTCACATCAATTGCCACCCATAGCAGCCCTATGGGACAGAGGAGAACTGCCCCATAGGGTTTACAAGGCTTTATGGAAGCAGACTACCACATCTTTCTGCTGCGGAGTGGCTGGTGGGTTTGAACTGCCAACCTCTCAGGTAACAACCAAGCACTTAACCACTGTGACGGCAAAAATGTAATGTTTATTAAATGAATGGAAAAGCAAGGTGATGCTTGAGCTGTGTTCTTGATAAGAGCATGGTGACTGTCTTCGTTATGTAGCGCTGCTATAACAGAAATATCACAAGTAGATGGCTTCAACAAAGAGAAATTTACTTCCTCACAGCCTATTAGCTAGAAGTTCAAATTCAGGCATCAGCTTCACAGGAAGGCTCTGGGGGAAGATCCTTCTCATCAATCTTCCCTTGGACTAGGAGCTTCTCTGCTCAGGAACCCCGGTCCAAAGGACATGCTCTGCTCTTGGCACTGCTTTCTTGGTGGTATGAGGTCCCCACTCTGGTTTGCTTCTCTTTTCCTATTATCTCTTATAAGGTAAAAGGTGGTACAGGCCATACTCCAGGGAAAGTCCCTTTGCATTGGATCAGGGATGTGACCTTAGTAAGGGTGTTACCATCCCACCCTAATCCTCTGTAACATAAAATTACAATTACAAAATGGAGGACAACCACACAATACTGGGAATCGTGGCCTAACCAAGTTGACACATACTTTTGGGGGACACAATTGAATCCATGCCATCGACTTTGGAAAAGGAAAGAGTCAGGTTCAAATCTAACTACTTCCAATTCCATCTATGTCCTTGGAAAATTATTTCCTTCTCTTAACTTCAGTTTCCTTGTCTATGAAAGAGATACAATAAAAATTCATCCCTTACTGGGGTATCTGTAAATATTCCAGGTAACGATACATGTGAACCATCTGGTTAGTTTAAATTTATTGTTACTATTAGTAGTAGTAGTATCATCATAATTATTAATCTTATTGTATGTACAGTTCCCTACATGGGACCTAGTGAGTAATACTTATTGGCAATTGATGATTATGATTGAGGATATCCCCAAATTGACTGCATAGGGCCCAGTACATAGTCGGTTTTCAATAAATACTTGTTGAATGAAGGAATAGAGGCTGTGGAGACAGGTCGCTTAGATTCCCGTTCTAGCTCCATCACTTATTAGAAGTGTGATCCAGGTGAGTTACAGAACTTCTTTATGCCTGTCTCCTCATCTATAAAACCAAACCAAACCCATTGCCTTCCAGTCGATCCTGACTCATGGTGAAGCCATGTGTTACAGGGTAGAATTGTTCCATAGGGTTTTCTTGGATATAATCTTCATGGAAGTAGATCACCAGGCTTTTCTTCTCCAGTGCCACTGGGTGGGTTCAAACCACGAACCTTCAGATTAGGTTAAAAAGACCTCTGCTTGCCAGGACCACACCTTATCTTTAAAAACAGTGTATAAGAATACTTAACTCCTTGGATTTTTGTGAGGGCTAAGTGAGTTGGCACATAATAAGGACTCCTGCTCACAGGCAGTGAAGATCGATGAATCCAAAGATCAGCAGGCAAGACCACAGGTAAGCTGCTAGCTAGTCTCAAGAACTGGAGGTGAGACGAACAGGAGCCAGGTGCAGAATCCAGAAGGAGTAAAAGCCCGCAAGCGTTGTCAGAATATCCACTTATATTCAATGCAGGACAAATGACCAAGGAAACTCCCTTCCAACTGATTGGCTACTCAGAGCAGGTGCCATCGTGGAGGTGATCACATCATATCAAATTTGATCACGGGAGTGATCACAACTTCATATGACTGTCAAGCTACCAAGAATCATGGCCTAGCCAAGTTGACACACAACCTTAACCATCACAGCCTTCATCATCATCATTCATAATCCTTATGTACAGAGCCACAGATGAGGCCCACTGCCACCTGCTGACCACATAGTGAAGGCCACACACACATGAGCTGTGCCCTCTGTGCCAGAGGACCAAGGCTGGCTAGATAGTACCTTGAAGTTTCTCCTGCTTCTGGCTTCCAAGTACCCACACGCAGACATGATCGCATCGTGTCCTCTACTCACCTCCCATCTAATGGGATCTGGACTGCTCACCTTGGCTGACTCACCCACTTCTGGGTGCTCCGCCAGGGCATTGTCCATCTCTGCCTGACTGATTCGGTAACTGCAAGATCAGCTGTTTGTTCCAGCATGAGTTCGGAGGCAGATGCCAGGATTGGGGTGAGCCAAGGCCAAATATTGGCTTTGAAAGGTCACATCTTCCCTTGGCACAGAGAGTAACTAGCATAGGGAGCCCAAGACTCGTGACCTGCCTAGGACCTGGACCCGAAAAGTGAAGACCTCGACACTCTATGCTATGAAACACCAATGCTCAGGCACACCCAAGGGCTCTCCCAGCCTCAGATGACAGAGGACGGATGCTTTGTCTTACCAGAGCTCTGCGTCCTTAGCTCAAGCAGCTTCCACCAGTATGAAATTTCTTAGAAACTCCAAATTTTATCTTAATCATTTATGTAAATTCAGCATCTTATTCCCCAATATCTAAGTGTTTGCTTTAGAAATTAAAAAAAAAACCCAAACTCTATTTCCTGTAATATCGAAGCATTATAGCTCTAGGATATTGTCTCATTCTCTCTCTCTCCTTTTTTTTTTTTTGTGGTGTAGGTGTTAGGAACATGGATTTAGAGCCAGAGAAGCTCAGTTAAAATTTGAACTCCACGGCGTGATATCTTTGAGATTTAAGGCAACATTCTTCACTGCTTTGTGACACAGTTTCCTTATCCTAAAATGGGATAAAAATAGCATCTGCCTCATACTGTTGAAGGAGCCTGGGTGTTGCAAGAAGTTTGCCATCAGCTGCTAATGCAAAGGTTGGTGGGTCGAACCCACCCAGTGAAACTGTGGAAGAAAGGCCTGGTGATCTGCCAAGAAGACCGTATGGAACAGTTCTACTCTGTAACACATGGGATCTGCAGGAGCCTGGGGCTGACTCGATGGCAGCTAACAACAACAACAACAACACAGTACTGAGGGCTAGGTGAAATGAGTTAATAGGTATCAAGCATTAGGAGAGTGCTTTCACATCCTAAGTACTCTATGAAACGAAAAACACCAAACCTGTTGCCATTGAGCCGATTCTGACTCATAGCGACCCTCTAGGACACAGTAGAACTGTCCCATAAGGTTTCCAAGGAGTGGCTGGTAGATTGTTACTGCTGAACTGTTGGTTAGCAGCCTGAGCTCTTAACCACTCCACCGCTGGAACTCCATAAGCTGTAAAGTGCAATTTCTTAACCACATATGCATACACCTCTGTAACACCACCAAGATCATGACCCTGAGAGTAGGGCCAGTTTCCAGTTAACTCCCTTACAGCCTTGTCCCACTCAGTATTACCTGAAAGTAGCCACTAGCCATTTTAAAACCCTTTAGTAGTTCATAGGAGTACTTGGGTGGCACAAACTGTTAAGTGCTTCACTACTAACTGAAAGGTTGGCAGTTCAAACCCACCCAGCGGTGCCTTGAAAGACTGTCCTGGCAATCTGCTTCTGCAAGGTCACAACATTGAAATCCCTATGGAGCCCATGTCTACTGTGAAATATATGAGTCGAAATTGTCTCAACAACAACCACCAACAACAGTAGTTAACAGAAAGGCTATGATATAGAAGGATGTGTCTTGTCTCCTCCAGGGTTCAATCAAAAAGGGCTGATCAGATCCATGCTTGCTCTCAAGGGCATGCTTCCTTTTCAGGGGAGAGCAGAAAGATCAGGAGAGGGATAGGTGGGAGCAATGGCAACAACACCTTTCATGGTCTGGTGAGGTGGGGTTGTTTGGGGAGCATAGGGCTTTATTCCTGGTCCAGCTCTAGAGGACTCAGTCAGTTCAGATTGAACCGTGAAGAAGGGACCACTGGCATGTTCATTACCTTGGGGCTCCATTGGCCCTAAACACAATGATATTTACTAATGAACTCCCTGCTTATGTCAGTGTTCCCTGGGTGATTCGTACTGTGTCTGTGTGGCATCCATTCATGTCTCCTTAAACATAATTATTCTCCAAATAAAGCCATGCTTCCATCTAACATGGTGTAACTATGCTGCATACAACTGAGTACATAGTCTCTGTTTTGTCTTTGGGTCTTCTTCTTATGTATCCCTCCCTGTTTAAGTCAGGGGTGTATATTCCAGACTCTCCTTTCCACAGCTTTGTTACTTGGCCTTTCTTACTGATTGTCCGTGAGGTTTAAAATTCAAGATGGGAGGAGGGTGATGCTGAAGAAACTCTAACGTCATTGACAAAACTATTGGCAAATAAGGACTTCAGAGAGTTAGGGCAGCTTCCATTTGAAAGAGAGAAAATGAACAAGAGGGCTGATGGCATAGGCCCTTCAGAAGAGAGTGAATTTCCTATCAGCTATTTAGAGTCTCTGGGGAAAATTGTCGAAGCCCTCAAAATTTGGGGTAAAAAAATATTTATACCTAAACTTTCCATCGATGTTGATTCACTCTTTGTTTATTCCGAGAATTAGAGCATAGTTGGAATTTTAACCTAAATATGGTTAAATATGAAGTAAACTTATTTTCATACCCTTCAGATTTTCTTTTCCCAAGGCAAATTCTCACATTTCTTTTCCTTTTTTTGTATATTTATTTTAAAAGTTTAAACCAAAAAATTTAGTCTCATGTATCTACTTGAACTAAGAAGCACACTCTCCATGGGTATTATTAAAGTACTGTAAAGTCCAGCCTAATCTTTGTAGGAAGAGTTGGCTTCAGGAATGGTTTTAGTTCTGGGTGAACAGAGAATCTGGGGGCCATGCCTTCTGGGGTTCCTCTAGGCTCAGTCAACCGTCAAGTCTGGTCTTTTTTACGTGAATTTGTTTTCTGCACCACACTTTTCTCCTGCTCCATCAAGGACTCTGTTGTGTTCCTTCTAAGGGCAGTCATTGGTGGTAACAATTGGTGGTAGCTGGGCACTATCTAGTTCTTCTGTTCTCACACTGATGGAACGTCTGATTTACGAGGCCCTTTTGTCTCTTGGGCTAATATTTTCCTTGTGTCTTTGGTGTCCTTCATTCTCCTTTGCTCCAGGTAGGTTGGAACGAATTGATGCATCTTAGATAGCTGCTCCCAAGCTCTTAAGACCCCAGATGTGACTCAGCAAAGTGGGATGCAGAACATTTTCTTAATGAACTTTGTTATGCCAGTTGACCTAGATGTCCCCCGAAACCAAGGTCCCCCGACCCTCACCCCTGGTACTCTGTCCCCCAAAGTGTTTGGTAGCGTTCAGGAACCTTGTCAGCTTTTGGTTTAGTCCAGTTGTGCTGACTTACCCTGTATTGTGTGTTGTCCTTCCCTTCGCCTAAGATAATTCTTGTCTACTATCTAGTTAGTGAATACCTCTCTCCCTCCCTCCCCACCCTTATAACCATGAAAGAATGTTTTCTTCTGTGTTTAAACTTTTCTGGAGTTCTTATAATAGTGGTCTCATACAATATTTGTCCTTTTGCGACTTACTGATTTCACTCAGCATAATGCCTTCCAGATTCATCATGTTGTGAGATGTTTTGCAGATTCATCGTTGTTCTTTATCATTGCATAGTATTCCATTGTGTGAAATATACCATAATTTGTTTATCGATTCATCCGTTGATGGGATCCTATGTTGTTTTCATCTTTTTGTTATTGTTAACAGTGCTGCAGTGAAGATGGGTGTGCATATGTCTGTTTGTGAGATGGCTCTTATTTCTCTAGGATATATTGCAGGGAATAGGATTGCTGGATTGTATGGTACTTCTATTTCTAGCTTTGTAAGGAAGCACCAAATTGATTTTCAAAGTGGTTGAACCATTTTACATACCCACCAGCATTATGTAAGTGTTCTAGTCTCTCCACAACCTCTCCAACATTTATTATTTTGTATTTTTTGGATTAATTCTATCCTTGTTGTGGAGAGATGGTATTGCATTGTAGTTTTGATTTGCATTTCTCTAGTGGCTAATGATCATGAGCATTTCCTCATATGTCTGTTAGTCGCCTAAATGTCTCCTTGGTGAAGTTCCTGTTCCTATCCTTTGCCCATTTTTTAATGGGTTATTTGTCTTTTTGCTGTTGAAGTTTTGCAGTATCTTGTAGATTTCAGAGATTAGACCCTGATCGGATATGTTGTAACCAAAATTTTTTTCGTGGTCTTTAGGTTGTCTTTTTACTCTTTTGGTGAAGTCTTTTGATGAGCATAAGTGTTTGACTTTTAGGAGCTCCCAGTTATTCACCTTCTCTTCTGTTATTTGTGAATTGTGAGTTATGTTTTGTATTTTGTTTCTGCCATGTATGAGGGCCCTTAACATTGTCCCTATTTTTTCTTCCATGATCTTTATCATTTTAGACTTTATATTTGGGTCTTGGATCCACTTTGAGATAGTTTGTACATGGTGTGAGGTGTGAGTCTTGTTTCATTTTTTTCCAGATGGATATCCAGGTATGCCAGCACCACTTGTAAAAAAGATTGTCTTTTGTTTGGGCCTTTGTCAAATATCAGCTGCTCATAGACGGATGAATTCACATCTGGATTCTCAATGCTGTTGCATTGGTCTATGTATCTCTTGTACTAGTACCAAGCTGTTTTACTGTTGTTTGACTGCCATGGTATAATAGGTTCTAAAGTCAGATTGTGTGAGGCCTCCCACATTGTTCTTCTCCTTCAGTAATGCTTTATTTATCTGGGGTCTTTTCCCTTTCCATATGAAGTTGTCAGTTTGTTTCTTTCTCTGTCTCATTAAAAAACGTCATTGTAATTTGGATTGTATTGCCTTGTATCTGTAGAGAGTTTGGGGTAAAATTGAGATTTTCACAATGTTGAGTCTTCCTATCCATGAGCAAGGTATATTTTTCCACTTACGTGGGTCTCTTTTGGTTTCTTTCAGTAGTGTCTTGTATTTTTCTTTGTATATGTCTTTTACATCTCTGGTTGTATTTATTCCTAAGTATTTTCTCTTCTTGGAGGCTATTGTAAATGGTATTACCTTGGTGATTTCCTTTGAGTTTCTGTTTGTTGGTGTAGAGGGATCCAACTGATTTTTGTATGTTTATCTGCTATCCTGATACTTTGCTGAAATCGTCTATTAGTTCCAGTAATTCTCTTATGGATTCCTTGGGGTTTTCTGTGTATAAGATCATATCATCTGCAAATAGGGATACTTTTATTTCTTCCTTACCAATTTGGATGCCCTTTATTTCTTTCTCTTACCTTATAGCTGGGGCTAGGACCTCCAGCACAATATTGAATAAGAGTGGGTATAAAGGGCATCGTGTGGATCCCCTTCTCAAGGGAAACGCTTTCAGACCCTCTCCATTTAGGATGATGTTGGTTGTTCGCTTTGTAAAATGCCCTTTATTATGTTAAGGAATTTTGCTTCTATTCTAATTTGCTGAGAGTTTTTATCATGAATGGGTTTTGGACTTTGTCAAATGCCATTTCTTCGTCAATTGATAAGATCGTGTCATTCTTATCTTTTGTTTTATTTATATGAGGGATTACATTGTTTTTCTAATGTTGAACCATCCCTGCATAACTGGCATGAATCCCAGTTGGTCATAGTGAATTATTTTTTTGATATGTTTTTTAATTCTATTGGCTAGAATTTTGCCAAGGATTTTTGCGCCTGTTTTAGGGGGATATTGGTGTGTAATTTTCTTTTTTTTTTGTTGTTGTTGTCTTTACCTGGTTTTGGTATCAGAGTTATGCTGGCTTCATAGAATGAGTTCGGAAGTATTCCATCCTTTTC
Source organism: Elephas maximus indicus (assembly GCF_024166365.1). NCBI lineage: Eukaryota > Metazoa > Chordata > Mammalia > Proboscidea > Elephantidae > Elephas > Elephas maximus. Next base: position 74,468,296 of record NC_064830.1, read on the forward strand.
TATCCACTGACATACCTTTAGTAGTAGTGGTATTAACTCTTTTCTGAAAGTTTGGTAGAATTCTCCAGTGCAGCCATCAGGGCTAGGGCTTTTGCGGGGCCGGGGTGGGGGGGGAAGCTTTTTAATTACCTCTTCAATCTCTTCTTTTCTTATGAGTTTATTTGGTTGTTCTACCTGTCTGTGTTAGTTTAGGTAGCTAGTTTGTTTCTAGAAATTTGTCCATTTCCTCTAGGGTTTCAAATTTGTTGCAGTACAGTTGTTCATAGTATTCTGTTATGATTCTTTTAATTTCAGTTGAGTCTGTTTTGTTATTGCCCATCTCATTTCTTATTTGGGTTATTTGCTTCCTCTCCTGTTTTTCTTCAGTCACTTTGGTCAATGGTTTATCAATTTTGTAGATCTTCTCAAAGTACCAGCTTTTGGTCTTGTTAACTCTTTCAGTTGTTTTTCTATTCTCCATATCATTCATTTCTTCTCTAATTTTTATTATTTCCTTCTTCCGGTGCCCATGAGCTTATTCTGCTGCTGTTTTTCTATTTGTTCGAGTTGTAGGGTTAGTGTTTTGATTTTGGCCCTTTCTTCTTTTTGGATGTGTGCATTTATTGCTATAAGTTGACCTCTGAACAGTGCTTTTGCCCTGCCTCAGAGGTTCTTGTTGGATGTGTTTTCGTTCTCATTGAATTCTGTGAATTTGTTTGCTGTATCTTTAATTTCTTCTATAACCCAGTAGTTTTGGAGCAAGGTGTTCTTCAGTTTCCATGTATTTGATTTTTTTCTTTTTTTCCTTTTATTGCTTTCTACTTTTATGTCTTTATGGTCAGAGAAGATGCTGTGTAATATTTTGATGTTTTCGATTCTGTTAAGGCTTGCTTTTTTGGCCTAATACGTGTTCTATTCTGGAGAATGTTCCATGTGTGTTGGAAAAGAAAGTATACTGGGCTTCAGTTGAGTGGAGTGTTCTGTATATGTGTATGAGATCAAGTTGGGTGACTGTGGCCTTTAGATTTGCCATGTCTTTATTGAGCTTCTTTTCGGATGTTCTGTCCTTCAGCAAAAAGTGGTCTGTCAAAGTCTCCTACTATTGTCGTGGAGCTATGTCTCTTCTCAGTGCTGTTAGAGTTTGTTTTATGTATTTTGGAGCCCTGTTTTTGGGTGCATAAATATTTAGTGTGGTTATGTCTTCCTGGTGTATTGACCCTTAAGCATTATATAGTGTCCTTCCTTAACCTTTGTGGTGGGTTTTGCTGTAAAGCCTATTTTGTCAGAGATGAGTATTGCCACTCCTGCTCTTTTTTGATTGTTTTCTTAATATATTTTTTTCCGTCCTTTGAGTTTTAGCTTGTTTGTGCCTTTGAATCTAAGTGTGTCTCTCGTAGGCTGCCTATAGACAGATCGTTTTTTAAAATCTATTCTGCCACTCTCTGTTTATTAGTGCATTTATTCCATTTACATTCAGTGTAATTATTGAAAGGTATGAGTTTAGTGCTGTCGTTCTGATGTATCTGCGTGTGTGTGTATGTGTGTTGTTTTTGACAGTTTCTTTGTTGAGTTAATTTTCTGTGCTGAGTCATTTTTCTTTATGTATTTTCTTTTCAACATTTTTTCATTATTGTTTCTTTTATATTTGTTAAGTCTTTATGTTTTTCTTATTTTTTAACTGGGTGTGTAGGATAGTTTCCTTTGTGGTTACCTTAATGTTTACCTCTCTGTTTCTAAGTTTAAACCAATCTTTTATTTCTAGATACCGCCTTGACTTCATCACCATATGAAAGTTCTATGACTACATTACTAAGTCCCTCCTTTTTTGTTTTAATGTTGTCGTCTTTTACATATTGATGTCTGTTTCCCTATTTTCAATGTTTTAGCTTTGATTTATTTTTTTGACTTCCCTATCTGGGTTGATATTTGGTTGTTCTGTCCTGTGTTCTAGTCTTGGGTTGTTTTCTGATATTATTGATTTTGTAACCAGAGGACTCCCTTTAGTATTTCTTGTAATTTCGGTTTGTTTTTTACAAATAACCTAAAGTTCTGTTTATCTGGAAATGCCCTAATTTCTCCATCATATTTGACAGAGAGCTTTGCCTGATATATAATCCTTGTCTGGCATTTTCTTTTTTGTTCAAGGTTTTATATATGTCATCCCATTGCCTTCCTGCCTGCATGTTTTCTGCTGAGTAGTCAGAGTATAGTCTTATTGACCCTCCTTTTCAGATGACTTTTCATTTATCCCCAACTGCTCTTAAAATTCTCTCTGTATTTTTGGTTTGATTATACTATGTCTTGATGAGTTTCTTTTGGAATCTACCCTCTGTGGGGCTTGATGAGTTTCTTGGACAGGTATCTTTTCATCTTTTATGGTATCAAGGAAGTTTTTGCCGGCATATCTTCAACAATTCTGTCTGTTTTAACCTCCTCCCCCTCCTCCCCGTTCTAGTACTCAAGTCACTCATAGATTATTTTTCTTGATAGAGTCCCACATAATTCTTAGGGTTTCTTCATTTTTTTTAATTCTTGTAGCAGATTTTCCCTCAAAAAATTGCTGTCAAATGCTTTTTCTGCAGTCTCACTAATTCTGACTTCCATTGCCTCAATTCTGCTCCTATGAATTTCTATTAAGTTGTATAATTCTGAAGTTTTGTTGTTAATATATTGGGTTTCTGTTTGCTGTTTCTCTTTGGATTATTGCAGCTTGTTAAATTTGTCATTATGCTCTTGTCTAGCATCCTTATGTTCCACTATTGCGTTGTCTCTGTGTTCCCTGACTTGGTCTACATTTTGCCTGATCTCCTTCCTGTTCTCTTAAAGACCTCTGTATGTTAATCTTTTTAATTTTACCTCCAATAACTCCAAGACTTTTTCATCCTCCAGGAGGTTTTTTGGTTCTTTGTTGTGGTCACTTGCTGAAGCCGTCATGGTCTGCCTCTTTCTGTGATTTGATATTGACTGTTGTCTCTAACCCATCAATAAGTTTTATTTATTTATTTTATGTTTCATTACTGCTTCCTAGCTTCTTGTTTTATTCTACTTTGATATGCCCAAGTAGGCTGGTCATTTGAGCTGCTTTCATTATTGGCATTATTGAAGCTCTCACATCCTGATAGCAGGCAGTTATAGCTGTTATTAGGTATGTGAGCCCAGGAGTCCATTTATTTTTCTTTGTGGATTCAGCTCAGGTGTCCATGTCTTCAGTCATCAGGTGTGTGGTGCAGGCTCTCACCTACAGTCCTAGATGGGCAGGACTACATAGGGCTGATTGGATTAGGCATAGGTATCTGATCAACTCGACGGCACTGGGCTTGTGTTATCTGGCTATAGTCAGGGTTATGTGCTGAGCCAGGTAGGGGGCTGACAGTTGCCACTGAGTGGCTGGGTGGAAGGTATGTCTGTGCTTTCGAGAGCTCGTAAGTGGGTGGGCTTTGGATCCGGACTTTGGGGACCCCATGCTGTTGGCTGTAGAGACTGGGAGGCAACACTTATTCTTGGACCCCTGTTGTGGGTGGCTAGGTGGAGTGGCTGAAGCCACCAGTCCTCAGGTGTCTGATGTGGGTAGTCAAGGACCCTGCTTAATGGACAGGGTGGTATCTAATGTCAAGAATATGCCACTCGTCCTTAGTGGTTGCACTTGAAAATAGGCTCCAATTATATACCCTGTTGTACTGTGCTAATGAGGGGATACACTGTTGAAATGTGCCAACACAGGTCTAGGCAGGGGTGAAAGGCATTCTAAGTGTGTGGACTCCTTATGCCTGTGCCTAGGCAAAGGGTCTGTGCCTGCCCTGAGTTCCTGGCTTAGGGGAGCTGGCAGATTATTTTTTCCTGTTTCTTAATTTATTCTTTCTCAAAAGCCAAGAGAATGGTTGAGGACATGCGATGGGTTCCACTTCAGGCCCAGGGGGTGAGGGTGTACTTGAAGCAGAGTGAGAGGAGCTGGGTGTATAGAAGAAAGGTACTTCCAAGAAGGGAAAAAGGTTTTTTGGATCCCTTGTGGTAGATTAGATGCTTGCACTTAACTTCCGCAGATTCAGTGCCACTTCTCCTTGGAACCAGAGGCTTGAGCAGACTCTCTGCCACTTGGTTTCTGCCGATATAGAAAAGGCATCCCGAGTGCTACTGCTTGCCTCAGCCAGCACACGCAAGCTAATCTAGGCTGTAGGGTGCTGGCCAAGTCAGGTCTCGCAAATCCTTGCTGCTTCTGAATTGTCTCTCCATCCCCCTGACGCTCAGTCCGACTCTTCAACTTTGTCTTTAATGTTCAGTGCTCCTAGATTGTCATATAAAATTGATTTACTTGTTTTTTCAGGTTTTTGTTGTAAGAGGGACCATAGGAAGCATCTGCCTGGTCCACCGTCTTGACCCCACCTCCCGTCAATCTCTTTTTTTTTTTTTTATAACTTTTATTAAGCTTCAAGTGAACGTTTACAAATCCTATCAGTCTGTCACATATAAGTTTATATACATCTCACTCCCTACTCCCACTTGCTCTCCCCCTCTTGAGTCAGGCCTTTCAGTCTCTCCTTTCTTGACAATTTTGCCGGCTTCCCTCTCTCTCTATCCTCCCATCCCCCCTCCAGACAAGAGTTGCCAACACAATCTCAAGTGTCCACCTGATATAATTAGCTCACTCTTCATCAGCGTCTCTCTCCCACCCGCTGACCAGTCCCTTTCATGTCTGATGAGTTGTCTTCGGGGATGGTTCCTGTCCTGTGGCAACAGAAGGTCTGGGGAACATGGCCGCCGGGATTCCTCTAGTCTCAGTCAGACCATTAATTTTGGTCTTTTTATGAGAATTTGGGGTCTGTATCCCACTGATCTCCTGCTCCCTCAGGGGTCCTCTGCTGTGCTCCCTGTCAGGGCAGTCATCGATTGTGGCCGGGCACCAACTAGTTCTTCTGGTCTCAGGATGATGTAGGTCTCTGGTTCATGTGGCTCTTTCTGTCTCTTGGGCTCTTAGTTGTCGTGTGGCCTTGGTGTTCTTTCTTCATTCTCCTTTGATCCACGTGGGTTGAGACCAATTGATGCAATTGTTGCCTCCTCCCCTCGTAACCACAAAAGTATGTGTTCTTCTCAGGTTTACTATTTCTCACGATCTTATAATAGTGGTCTTATACAATATTTGTCCTTTTGCCTCTGACTAATTTCGCTCAGCATAATGCCTTCCAGGTTCCTGCATGTTATGAAATGTTTCAGAGATTCCTCACTGTTCTTTATCGATGTGTAGTATTCCATTGTGTGAATATACCACAATTTATTTACCCATTCATCCATTGATGGACACCTTGGTTGCTTCCAACTTTTTGCTATTGTAAACAGAGCTGCAATAAACATGGGTGTGCATATATCTGTTTGTATGAAGGCTCTTGTATCTCTAGGGTATATTCCCAGGAGTGGGATTTCTGGGTTGTATGGTAGTTCTATTTCTAACTGTTTAAGATAACGCCAGATAGATTTCCAAAGTGGTTGTACTATTTTACATTCCCACCAGCAGTGTATGAGAGTTCCAATCTCTCCGCAGCCTCTCCAACATTTATTATTTTGTGTTTTTTGGATTAATGCCAGCCTTGCTGGTGTGAGATGGAATCTCATCATAGTTTTAATTTGCATTTCTCTAATGGCTAATGATCGAGAGCATTTTCTCATGTATCTGTTGGCTGCCTGAATATCTTCTTTAGTGAAATGTGTGTTCATATCCTTTGCCCACTTCTTGATTGGGTTGTTTGTCTTTTTGTGGTTGAGTTTTGACAGAATCATGTAGATTTTAGAGATCAGGCGCTGGTCGGAGATGTCATAGCTGAAAATTCTTTCCCAGTCTGTAGGTGGTCTTTTTAGTCTTTTGGAGAAGTCTTTAGATGAGCATAGGTGTTTCATTCTTAGGAGCTCCCAGTTATCGGGTTTCTCTTCATCATTTTTGGTAATATTTTGTATTCTGTTTATACCTTGTATTAGGGCTCCTAGGGTTGTCCCAATTTTTTCTTCCATGATCTTTATTGTTTTAGTCTTTATGTTTAGGTCTTTGATCCACTTGGAGTTAGTTTTTGTGCATGCTGTGAGGTATGGGTCCTGTTTCATTTTTTTGCAAATGGATATCCAGTTATGCCAGCACCATTTGTTAAAAAGGCTATCTTTTCCCCAATTAATTGACACTGGTCCTTTGTCAAATATCAGCTGCTCATACGTGGATGGATCTATGTCTGGGTTCTCAATTCTGTTCCATTGGTCTATGTGCCTGTTGTTATACCAGTACCAGGCTGTTTTGACTACTGTGGCTGTGTAATAGGTTCTGAAGTCAGGTAAAGTGAGGCCTCCCACTTTCTTCTTCTTTTTCAGTAATGCTTTGCTTATCCGGGGCTTCTTTCCCTTCCATATGAAATTGGTGATTTGTTTCTCTATCCCCTTAAAATATGACATTGGAATTTGGATCGGAAGTGCGTTAAATGTATAGATGGCTTTTGGTAGAATAGACATTTTTACTATGTTAAGTCTTCCTATCCATGAGCAAGGTATGTTTTTCCACTTAAGTATGTCCTTTTGAATTTCTTGTAGTAGAGCTTTGTAGTTTTCTTTGTATAGGTCTTTTACATCCTTGGTAAGATTTATTCCTAAGTATCTTATCCTCTTGGGGGCTACTGTGAATGGTATTGATTTGGTTATTTCCTCTTCGGTGTTCTTTTTGTTGATGTAGAGGAATCCAAGTGATTTTTGTATGTTTATTTTATAACCTGAGACTCTGCCAAACTCTTCTATTAGTTTCAGTAGTTTTCTGGAGGATTCCTTAGGGTTTTCTGTGTATATAATCATGTCATCTGCAAATAGTGATAACTTTACTTCTTCCTTGCCAATCCGGATACCTTTTATTTCTTTGTCTAGCCTAATTGCCCTGGCTAGGACTTCTAGCACGATGTTGAATAAGAGCGGTGATAAAGGGCATCCTTGTCTGGTTTCCGTTCTCAAGGGAAATGCTTTCAGGTTCTCTCCATTTAGAGTGATATTGGCTGTTGGCTTTGCATAGATGCCCTTTATTATGTTGAGGAATTTTCCTTCAATTCCTATTTTGGTAAGAGTTTTTATCATGAATGGGTGTTGGACTTTGTCAAATGCCTTTTCTGCATCAATTGATAAGATCATGTGGTTTTTGTCTTTTGTTTTATTTATGTGATGGATTACATTAATGCTTTTTCTGATATTAAACCAGCCTTGCAAACCAGCCTTGCATACCTGGTATAAATCCCACTTGATCAGGGTGAATTATTTTTTTGATGTGTTGTTGGATTCTATTGGCTAGAATTTTGTTGAGGATTTTTGCATCAATGTTCATGAGGGATATAGGTCTATAATTTTCTTTTTTTGTAATGTCTTTACCTGGTTTTGGTATCAGGGAGATGATGGCTTCATAGAATGAGTTGGGTAGTATTCCGTCATTTTCTATGCTTTGGAATACCTTCAGAAGTAGTGGTGTTAACTCTTCTCTGAAAGTTTGGTGGAACTCTGCGGTGAAGCCGTCTGGGCCAGGGCTTTTTTTTGTTGGGAGTTTTTTGATTACCGTTTCAATCTCTTTTTTCGTTATGGGTCTATTTAGTTGTTCTACTTCTGAATGTGTTAGTTTAGGTAGGTAGTGTTTTTCCAGGAATTCATCCATTTCTTCTAGGTTTTCAAATTTGTTAGAGTACAATTTTTCATAATAATCTGAAATGATTCTTTTAATTTCATTTGGTTCTGTTGTGATGTGGCCCTTCTCGTTTCTTATTCGGGTTATTTGTTTCCTTTCCTGTATTTCTTTAGTCAGTCTAGCCAATGGTTTATCAATTTTGTTAATTTTTTCAAAGAACCGGCTTTTGGCTTTGTTAATTCTTTCAATTGTTTTTCTGTTCTCTAATTCATTTAGTTCAGCTCTAATTTTTATTATTTGTTTTCTTCTGGTGCCTGATGGATTCTTTTGTTGCTCAGTTTCTAATTGTTCAAGTTGTAGGGACAGTTCTCTGATTTTGGCTCTTTCTTCTTTTTGTATGTGTGCATTTATCGATATAAATTGACCTCTGAGCACTGCTTTTGCTGTGTCCCAGAGGTTTTGATAGGAAGTATTTCCATTCTCGTTGCTTTCTATTAATTTCCTTATTCCTTCCTTGATGTTTTCTATAACCCAGTCTTTTTTCAGGTGGGTATTGTTCATTTTCCAAGTATTTGATTTCTTTTCCCTAGTTTTTCTGTTATTGATCTCTAGTTTTATTGCCTTGTGGTCTGAGAAGATGCTTTGTAATATTTCGATGTTTTGGACTCTGCAAAGGTTTGTTTTATGACCTAATATGTGGTCTATTTTAGAGAATGTTCCATGTGCGCTAGAAAAAAAAGTATATTTTGCAGCAGTTGGGTGGAGAGTTCTGTATAAGTCAATGAGGTCAAGTTGGTTGATTGTTGTAAGTAGGTTTTCCGTGTCTCTATTGAGCTTCTTAGTAGATGTCCTGTCCTTCTCCGAAAGTGGTGTGTTGAAGTCTCCTACTATAATTGTGGAGGTATCTATCTCACTTTTCAATTCTGTTAAAATTTGATTTATGTATCTTGCAGCCCTGTCATTGGGTGCGTAAATATTTAATATGGTTATGTCTTCCTGATCAATTGTCCCTTTTATCATTATATAGTGTCCTTCTTTATCCTTTGTGGTGGATTTAAGTCTAAAGTCTATTTTGTCAGAAATTAATATTGCTACTCCTCTTCTTTTTTGCTTATTGTTTGCTTGATATACTTTTTTCCATCCTTTGAGTTTGAGTTTGTTTGTGTCTCTAAGTCTAAGGTGTGTCTCTTGTAGGCAGCATATAGATGGATCGTGTTTCTTTATCCAGTCTGTGACTCTCTGTCTCTTTATTGGTGCATTTAGTCCATTTACATTCAGGGTAATTATAGATAAATAAGTTTTTAGTGCTGTCATTTTGATGCCTTTTTATGTGTGTTGTTGACAATTTCATTTTTCCGCATACTTTTTTGTGCTGAGGCGTTTTTCTTAGTAAATTGTGAGATCCTCATTTTCATAGTGTTTGACTTTATGTTAGTTGAGTCGTTAAACGTTTTTCTTGGCTTTTATCTTGAGTTATAGAGTTGTTATACCTTTTTGTGGTTACCTTATTATTTACCCCTATTTTTCTAAGTAAAAACCTAACTTGTATTGTTCTATATCGCCTTGTATCACTCTCCATATGGCAGTTGAATGCCTCCTGTATTTAGTCCCTCTTTTTGATTATTGTGATCTTTTACCTGTTGACTTCCATGATTCCCTGTTATGTGTATTTTTTTTTTAATTAATCTTAATTTGTTTGTTTTTGTGATTTCCCTATTTGAGTTGATATCAGGACGTTCTGTTTTGTGACCTTGTGTTGTGCTCATATCTGATATTATTGGTTTTCTGACCAAACAATATCCTTTAGTATTTCTTGTAGCTTTGGTTTGGTTTTTGCAAATTCTCTAAACTTGTGTTTGTCTGTAAATATCTTAATTTCGCCTTCATATTTCAGAGAGAGTTTTGCTGGATATATGATCCTTGGCTGGCAGTTTTTCTCCTTCAGTGTTCTGTATATGTCGTCCCATTCCCTTCTTGCCTGCATGGTTTCTGCTGAGTAGTCTGAACTTATTCTTACTGATTCTCCCTTGAAGGAAACCTTTCTTTTCTCCCTGGCTGCTTTTAAAATTTTCTGTTTATCTTTGGTTTTGGTGAGTTTGATGATAATATGTCTTGGTGTTTTTCTTTTTGGATCAATCTTAAATGGGGTTCGATGAGCATCTTGGATAGATATCCTTTCGTCTTTCATGATGTCAGGGAAGTTTTGTGTCAGGAGTTCTTCAACTATTTTCTCTGTGTTTTCTGTCCCCCCTCGCTGTTCTGAGACCCCAATCATCCTCAGGTTATCCTTCTTGATAGAGTCCCACATAATTCTTAGGGTTTCTTCATTTTTCTTAATTCTTTTATCTGATTTTTTTTCAGCTATGTTGATGTTGATTCCCTGGTCCTCCAGATGTCCCAGTCTGCATTCTAATTGCTCGAGTCTGCTCCTCTGACATCCTATTGCGTTGTCTAATTCTGTAATTTTATTGTTAATCTTTTGGATTTCTACATGTTGTCTCTCTGTGGATTCTTGCAACTTATTAATTTTTCCACTATGTTCTTGAATAATCTTTTTGAGTTCTTCAACAGTTTTATCGGTGTGTTCCTTGGCTTTTTCTGCAGTTATCCTAATTTCATTTGTGATATCTTTAAGCATTCTGTAAATTAGTTTTTTATATTCTGTATCTGATAATTCCAGGATTGTATCTTCATTTGGGAAAGATTTGGATTCTTTTGTTTGGGGGGTTGGAGAAGCTGTCATGGACTGCTTCTTTAAGTGGTTTGATATGGATTGTTGTCTCTGAGCCATCACTGGGAAACTAGTTTTTCCAGAAAATCCGCTGCATCCAGTCCAAATCCCGGCGAGACGGTTCCCCCGCTGGGATGCTGCTCTTCCTGCTCCAAGACCAGTCACTGCCTCCCGGGGACTTCTCCTACTGGCTGCGTCCCACGCCGCCCGCGGAACCGGCTGGTCTCCCTCCCGGGGTTAGTTCAGGGGGGTGGAGCAGCTCTCTGTGCTTGTGCCTTACCTGACTGGTACGCTGGCTCCAGGCTCTGGAAACAATCGCTGCTTCCCCGTATTAGTTCGTTCTCCGTCTCTAAATCTGTGTTTGTTGTTCAGGGTTCGTAGATTGTTATGTATGTGATCGATTCACTTGTTTTTCCGTGTCTTTGTTGTAAGAGGGATCCGAGGTAGCGTCTGCCTAGTCCGCCATCTTGGCTCCGCCCTCTCCCGTCAATCTCTTTTGAGATATAAAGGAGCAGACTGAGCAAGTTAACAGGCAAGCAAGCAGAGATGGGGGAAAGTAGATGCCACACCACATGAGATCTCCACAGAACCAAGAAACAGAAGCTGAAAAGAGAAAAGGACTGTCCCCCAGAGCCAATAGAGAATCTTCCCCTATATCTGGCACCCTGAACTCAGACTTCTAGCCTCTTAACCTGTGAGAAAATAAATTTGTTTGTTCAAGCGACCCACTTAATTTATTTCTGTTATAGCAGCACTTGATAACTAATGCAGTGACCTAGTATATGCCCTATCCTGGAGAATAATGTATGTGCACTAGAGAACAATGTGTGTTCTAGTGATGTTGGGTGGAGTGTTCTATATATATCTACTAGGTCTAGTTGATTTTTGGTGTTGTTCTAACCCTCTATTTCACTACTGATGTTCTGTCTAGACATTCTGTGCATTATTGAAATAACTATGGACTGTAGAAGTGTCTCTCCTTTCAGTTCTGTCATGTTTATTTCATCTATTTTAGGACTCTGTTGTTTGGTACCTATGTAATAGGTAATATCTTCTTAATGAATCGACCCTTTTATCAGTATGTAACGTCCTTGTCTGTTGTAACAGATTGTGACCTAAAGTCTATTTCGTCTGATATTAATATAGCTATCCGTATCTTTTGGTTACAATTTGCATAGAATTTCTCCCCCACCCTTTCAGTTTCAACCTGTTTGTATTTTGGATCTAAAGTGTGTGTCTTACAGATAGCATATCGACACGTGAAAACTTAGGGGAAGAGGTCTTGACCTAATACAGAAATGGGAATGACTAGTATATACAGGGCAGTTGAAGTCATGAAAATAGTTGTGAATGAGCAGAATGAGACGAGAATACGGGCAAGAATGCTGCTTTGGGGCACCCTTACTGGGAGATTAGGGGCAAGTCACTCAACCTTAGTTTTTTCATCTGTAAGGTTGGGCCTTGATGTTCTCTCCAGAGCCCTGGTGGTGCAGTGGTAAAGAGATTGGCTGCTAACCAAAAGGTTGACAGTTCAATTCTATGCTCCTTGGAAACACCATGTGACAGTTCTTCTCTGTCCTTTTCGGTCGCTGTAAGTTGGAATGGACTCTACGGCAATGGACTAATGTCCTCTCCAACCTGAAGAGCTATAGACAATTGGTGCACACACTCATTTCAGACTGTTGCGTCTGAAGGCCATGAGGCCAAGGATCAAGTCTATTGTTTGTCATAGCAGACAGCAGGTGCTCACTACGGGTTTGTTGAGTAAACAAATATCAGTGTTGACTGGTTGTGGGCTTTATCTTACATCTAATCAAATTACAAGAAACACTAGTTGTGAGATTCTTTTTTAAATGTTACGAATTTTGGTTGATAACTGATTTTCTATAGTGAGTTTATTGCCACAGTTAAAATTTGTTAGGTAAAGAATTGTCTCTTTAGACAGGCAAGGATTTTCTTCCATGGAAGCTGGAAGGAGGTAGAACGAGACCACTTGAGAACAGCAACAACAATACTGGTGATCAAAGTATTGGAGGTGAAGACTCTGGCAACACTGTAATGGTCTTTAGAGGCCGGAAGCATGGAGGTGGTCCAGGCCGTAGACAATGAGGCCTGGGAGTATGTAGTGGAGGCAGCTGATGAGGCCTAAATAGCCAGTGAGGTGGGGAATGTGGACAAAAGCTGGGTAGTGGAGGGGGCTGCCATTCATGTTGGGAAGTGCGAAGCCAGCCATGTGGGGGAGGGGAACCCAGGCATGTTTTGGAGTGGGAATCCAGTTGTGTTTTGGAGGGGAATCAAGGTCCAGGAACACGGGGGAGAGCGGGGAAGGGGGAAGGGTCTTGCACAGGTCGAGAAACACAGGCGGTTGAAGAGCGGGGAAGGGTCTAGCTTAAGTCCGATAACAGAGGTAGGAGGAGAAGGTGGACTATCTGGCTAAGGTCCAGGAACAGAGCTGGCAGGAGGTGCCGCAGATTTTGCTCAAGGTCCAGGAGCACAGCTGGAAAGAGGAGGTGGACTGTCTGGCTAAGGTCCAGGAACACAGCTGGGAGGAAGTAGGGGAGGATCTGCTCAAGGCCTAGGAACACAGTTGGGAGAAGGAAAGGGAAGATCTGGCCTTGTGGACAAAATTGTTGAGAGGAGGCGGTGGAGGGTCTGTCCAAAGTCCAGGAACACAGCTGGGAGGAGGAGGTCAAGGTTCTGGCCGAGGTCTAGGAACACAGCTGGGAGGAGAAGGGGGAGAATCTGGCATTGTGGGAGGAACACAGTTGAGATGAGGTGGAGGAAGATCTAGCTGAGGTCCAGGAACATTTGGAAGGAGAATGGGGAGGGCTTGGCTAATATCCAGCAACATAGGTGGGAGAAGGTTGAGGGTCTGTCCAAGGTCCAGGAACACATTCCGGGGGAGGAGGTACATGGTATGTTTAATTTCCAGGAATACAGCTCGGGGAGGCGGGGGGAGCTTCTGTCTAAGGTTAAGGAACACAGCTGGAAAGAGTAAAGGGAAGGTCTGGCCAAGATCCAGGAACAGAGCTGGGAGGAGGAGGGGTAGGGTTTGGCCAAGATCCAGGAACACACCTGGGAGGAGGAGGGAGAGAATCTGGCCAAGGTCCAGGAACACAGCTGGGAGGAGAAAGGGGACGGTCTGGCCTAGGTCCAAGAACATACTTGGGAAGAGGATGGGGAGGTTTTGTCCACGTTCCAGGAACACAGTTGGTTGGATAATGGGGAGGGTCTGACCAAGGTCGAGGAACACAGTAGGGGAGAGAAGGTGGAGGGTCTGTCCAAGTTCCAGGAACATAGCTGGGAGGAGGAAGGATAGGTTCTGGCCAAGGGTGACGAACACAGCTGAGAAGACGAGGGGCAGGGTCTGACTGAATTCCAGGAGCGCAGCTGGGAATAGTTGGAGGATGTGTCCAAGTTCTAGGAATACAGCTGGTGGGAGGAGGTGGAGGGTTCTTCCAAGTTCTAGGAACATAGTTGGGAGGAGGGGTAGAGTCTGACCAAGGTCCAGGAACACAGCTAGTAGGAGGAACGGGGCGGTCTGGCTGAGGTCCAGGCATAGCTGAGATGAGGAGGTGGAGGGCCTGGCCTAGGTCCAGGAATACAGCTGGGAGGAGGAGATGGAGGATCTGGCCAGGTTCCAGGAACATAGCTGAGAGGAGGAGGGGTAGGGCCTGTCTGAAGTATAGGTATAGGGCCACAGCTTGGAGGAGAAGGAGGAGGGTCTGGCACATGTCCAGAATACAGCTGGGAGGAGGAGGGGGAGGGTGTGGCCAAGGTTCAGGAACATAGCTAGAAGGAGATGGAGGGCCTCCCCAAGGTCTAGGTATACATCTGGGAGGAGGGTGTGGAGGGTATGTCCAAGGTCTAGGAACAGAGCTGGGAGGAGTATGGGGAGGGTCTTGACAAGGTTCAGGAACACAGCTGGGTGGAGGAATGGGAAGGTCTGGCTGAAATCCAGGAAGACGGCTGGGAGGAGTAAGGGAAGGGTCTGTCCAAGGTCAGGAACACAGTTGGGGGGAGGAGGGGAGTGATCTATCCAAGTTCTAGGAACACAGCTGGGAGGATGAGGGACAGGGTTTGGCTGAGGTCGAGGAACACAGCTGGTAGGTGGAGGTGAAGGGTCTGGCCAAGGTCCAGGAACACAACTGTACAGAGCAGATGGTCTGTCCAAGGTCCAGGAACACAGCTGCACAGAGCAGAGTGTCTGGCCAAGGTCTAGGAACAGAGGTGGTAGGATGAGGTGGAAGGTCTAGCCAGTGTCTAGAAACAGCTGGGAGGAGGAGATAGAGGGTCTGTCCGAAATCCAGGAACACAGCTGGGAGTAGTAGGAGTGTGGCCTGGCTGAAGTCCAGCAGCATAGCTGCAAGGAGGAGTTCGAGGATCTGGCCAGGTTCCCAGAACACACCTGAGAGGAGGAGGGGGAGGGTCTGGCAGAGGTTGAGGAATACAGCTGAGAGGAGAATGTAGAGGGTCTTTCAAAGGTCAGGAGTACAGCTGGGAGGAAGTGGTGAAGGGTCTGGCCCAGGTCCAGGATCACAGCTGGGAGGAGTGGCGAGAGGGTCTTGACAAGGTTCAGGAAGACACCTGGGTGGAGGAATGGAAAGGTGTGGCTGAAGTCCATGAACACAGCTGGGCAGAGGAGGCGGATGGTGTGTCCAAGGTCCAGGAACACACTTGAGAGGAGGAGGTGGAGGATCTGACCAAGGTCCAAGAATAGAGATGGGGGGTGATGGGAAGGGTCTGTCCAAGTTCCAGTAACCCAGATGGCAGGAGGAGGGTTAGTATCTGGTCAAGGTCCAGGAACACAGCTGGGATGAGAAGGAGGATGGTCTGTCCAAGGTCCAGGAACACAGTTGGGAGTTGAAGGGGCAGCATCTAGCCAAGGTTCAGAAACACAGCTGGAAAGAGGAGTGGGAGGGTCTGGCCAAGGTTTCGGAACACATTTGGGAGGAGGAGGTAGAGGGTCTCTCCAAGGCCCAGGTATACAGCTGGGAGGAGGGGCCAGAGGTCCTGTCCCAGTTATAGGAACACAGTTGGGAGGATGAGAGGCAGAGCCTGGCCCAGGTAGAACACAATTGGGAGGAGGAGGGGGAGTGTCTGTTCAAGGTCCTGGAACTCAGCTGGAAGGAATAGTGGAGGATCTGGCCAAGATCCAGGAACGCAGCTGGGAAGCGGAGGCGGAGGGTCTGACCAAGGTCCAGCAACACATCTGGAAGGAAGAAGTCCAGAATCTGGCAGAGGCCTAGGAACACAGCTGGGAGGATTTGGTGGACGTCTGACTGAAGTCTGGGAACACAGCTAAGAGGATGTGGTGGAGTGTACGGTGAAGGGTCCGACCAAGGCCTGAGAAGACATCTGGGTAGAGCACATGGCCCACTCCCCACGTGTACTGATGGAGGGCATCTATTGGGCAATGTGTGGACGATCGTCCCGGACAAAGAGGGTCCCTGCTGCAGCCCTCTGACTCTGCAGAATAGAAGCAGTTAATTTTTTAAAATACTTCTATAGGACAGACCAAAGCACTAAAAAAAAAAAGCTGATAGAGAAAGATGCAGGTGTCAGCACCTGGCACCTTCCCATCGACCAGGTCTCTGATAAGCAGCATTAGCGCCATGAAACTCAATGGCTCCTGCTGATCCCATTGCAGATTACGGGGTTTAAAAGATGCAACCGAAATGCCAAAAAACAAAACAAAAACTAGATTGAAGAAGTCAAAGTGCACAAGATACTTTCAGATCATACGTAGGAGTTCAGCCAAGGCTTTGTTAAAAAGGAGGAAAGCACCCCTTCCCTCAAGGCTGGAGTGAGGTCAGAATTGAGTGTTTGGAGCCCAGAAACAGCTGCCAAGGAAGTTGATACAGTGATGGTTACAGCACCCTTAAGAAATCCCGGTTCTTCCATTCTATGGTATTTTCATGGAGCATTTGTTCACTCTATCTGTGCAGAAACACATGTCCTCTTGTCTACACAACGTAGAAAACCTGCTTTCTGCATCTTTCCACTTGACATTACATTAAGAGCATTTTCTGTGTTCTGAAATGTCTTTGAAGCTCGTGACTTTTAGGAGCTGCCTCCACCGTAAGGATTTACACTAGATACAGAATCCCTCTACCATGGGTCATTCAGCTCGTTGCCACATTTTCACTGTAATCCATCCGGTTCCATTGAATGTGCTCTCAGCAGGTCCTTGGAATCATGGTGGTCCTTTCATTAGGGTAGATGACTAGATGTGGCATGGTGCTGAATAAAGAAAACAGTGTGAGCATTTCGAAGGCTTTGGGTAGACAGCGTTACATTGTATTTCGGGATGGTTGTGAGAAATCACATTTCCACTACCAGTGTGTGAAAGGGGCCCCAGAAGAGTTAATATTTATTACTTCGTTGGACAGAAAGAATTTGTCACTTAAAAGTTCTCTCGTTGAAGTTATACAGTTGTCTTGTTCACTGATTATTCACTGAAAAAGATGCGATTACTTTACAGAGTTAGCTTGATTTCACTCATCAATTTGTGTTCTCATTTATAATGTGAAAATCCAATAATAGGCCAGTGACTATAAAAATTCCTGATTAGTCATGATTCAAAGCATATCTAAAACCCATTGCCGTCGAGTCAATTCTGACTCATAGTGACGGTATAGGACAGAGTAGAACTGCCCCGCAGAGTTTCCAAGGAGCGCCTGGTGGATTTGAACTGCCGACCTTTTGGTTAGCAGCCTTAGCCCTTATCCACTACGCCACCAGGGTTTCCAAAGCATTTCTATAATCCAAAAAAAAAAACATAAAAAAACCCAGCCTGGTGGTGCAGTGGTGAAGAGCTACTGCCGCTAACCAAAAGGTCAGCAGCTCGAAT
This sequence comes from Elephas maximus indicus, assembly GCF_024166365.1. Taxonomy (NCBI): domain Eukaryota; kingdom Metazoa; phylum Chordata; class Mammalia; order Proboscidea; family Elephantidae; genus Elephas; species Elephas maximus. The sequence goes on from NC_064830.1 coordinate 74,485,483, forward strand.
CCACCAGCTCCTCCTTGGAAACAATATGGGATAGCTATACTCTGCCCTGATTATTCATGATTCAAAGCAGATTTACAAGCTATGCTGAAATACTCACTGAAAGGACAGTGCACACAAAGACTATTGCTAAAATAACTGCCCAGGAACAGAAAAACTTTGGCAAGTTTTTGATCTGGCCCAGAGAAACAATTGTCAAAGAGCTTAACCAGCTTCAAAGAAATGTACAATGTAGGAGTAAGATGTTATCATGGAGAGAAACCCTAATTCAACCTCCAAGAAGTAGCCCCACCCATCAAATATCTCCAGTGGATTCCACTGCTCCCAGGAAGACTGGAAGCTGGCCACCTGGTGTTTCTTAGGAGCCTGGCAGTGTTGCAGTGTGCTGTCTCCAATAGGGCTCTCACTAACCCTCTCTAACCACATCGTGAACGCACACAAAGACACACACTCACACTGACCACAAAACTTCTGACCACATGAAAATCAATGCCAGACACACTTAGATATTGAAGATGATTGTGTATTCTGACAACACATCTACACTGAGAACTCACACATGTTCTGACCACACATCCTGAATTCACACACTGACCACACATTCTCACATTAGTCTACCTTTAAAACGTACAAAACGCTGAGAACAAGTATACACTCGTTGCACATTGTCCAAGATCCCACATGTCGATACACCCAACTGACCATAGCAAACATACATACAGAGACCCTGAAATGACCATCTACCTTCTGATTGTACCCAAATATGAAAATCATATGTACATACCCTAACATCATACTGACCCCCACCACAATGACCATTCACTGAATACACAGACAGACCACACACACACCCAGAGTCAACAAGGCACCTGGCTGTGCATGTGTGGGCTCTGATCCTGGGGCATCTCCCACCTCAGCATCAACATAGAAACCCAGAGAAGGGTGGGGAGTCAGGTGACACAAGGACAAAGTGCAGGAGGTTGTGATGTTGGTCCCTCATGAGGTAAATCTGAGCCTTCAGAGCTGATTGTCACAGTAGCATGTGAAACAGAGATAGGAGAGCCAAGAGGATTAGAAATGGTGCCTAAGAGGTCTCTGATAAAATACCCATTTCCAAATAAAGAATTTAGATATTCCACTCAAGGTCTGAGGAGACATCCTCAAGAAATTAACGTGTTTTCATTTTAACGTGATGTTGGAGAATTCTTCCTGGAGGTCAGTGTTGCTGGTGAAATTCTTATTTAAATGATTCCCTACGTAAAAGTGGAATTAACCTATTTTTTAGTGTAAATACCACTTAGAATTGAGAATGTCCGTCATTCCCATGGGGGCACTGCTACCTTTAAGCAGCCAGCACAAAGTGACCATCCCTGCGCGCGAATAGCCAACAGAGGGCGCACCTCGCCTTATCTGACCTGTGGCTCCTGGAAGGGTTGGTGGTTCTGGGCTTAGGCCTGGTGGGTGATGGTGCAGCTGGGGCGGGAAGGAGAGCTTCATTTCCACAGGATCCAGCATAAGGGAGGCGCCCCTTAGCTTTGGAACCCGAGAGTCAACAGTAAGTGCCAAGCTTCCTTCTGGGGCCCTGAGTGATGAGGAGAAGGGGCTTTGCTGTGGCTTCTCCAGGCCACCCATGGTGGGGCCCGAGATGAAAGGGAAGGTGCGGGTCCCTGTGTACAGGATGTTGTTAACTTTTTCATGATTGTTTTACCTATAGAAGGAGCCGTGGTAGCGCAGTGGTTAAGCGCTCGGCTGCTAACCAAAAGGTTTCCGGTTGGAACCCACCAGCTGCTCAGCTGGAGAAAAGTGTGGCAGTAGGCTCCCTATAGATTACAGCTTTGGAAACCCTATGGGACAGTTCTACTGTGTCCTACAGAGTCTCTGGGAGTCGGAATTGACTTGATGGTAGTGGGTTGGTTTGTTTGTTTTGACGTATAACTTTAAAAAATAAATAAATAAATAACTTTAAAGTAGCTGGGAAATAGTAGAAAATGGAAAAGTAGATGTATTAATATTCTCAACCTTATGTTAAGTTTAATTATTTTTCTTCATTAAAATATTAGAAATTATTCTGATTTTACTATCCTATTTTTCATGAAAGTGTTGTTGCTTTAGTTGTGGTGGAGTGGATTCAGTTTTGACTCAGAGCCAAGCCATGTGTGCAGAGTAGAACTGCTCCTTAGGGTTTTCAAGGAGCTGCTGGTGGATTTGAACTGCCAAACTTCTGGTTAGCGGCCATAGCTCTTAACCACTGCAGCACCAGGGCTCCCATGGAAGCATAGTCATCAATAATACTTCTAAAATGTCATTCTTAGTTTGTCTCGTTTTCAGTTCAGATAATTTCCACGTTTAATGATTTTCATAATCCTATGATGACCTCAAATAATTTGAAATTTCAGCTTTCTGAGCTGTCTTTCATAGGACACATTGTGACCATGAATGTTATTTAAAAAAAAAAAAAATGACCAAGGCTCGTTCCAAGTCGGAATAATACTGCACTAAGCAGAATTCATGAATGAGATTTAGATGAACAAAGAACGGTGATATCTTTTTTTAGTACCAACTCTTGATATTTTACAGAGCTTAAAACTCTTTAAGGTGAAATTTCCACTGGATATAAAGTTGCTAGAATATTTAAGAATTAAGCCAGTGCTGTAATTTAGATATATTTATTGAAAATAAATATTTTTCAACTAAAAATTCAAGATTTGAATACAGTGACTTTTTTTTATGTCTTCACTTCTAAGGCGAAATCAGGATGTCCATAATGTCCTGTTTAAAATATATCTTTTCCCATAATTGATACTTGGATCCAGTGAATCATACATTTCCCATCCCTTTTCTTTATTTTCAAATTCAGAAATACACTCATGTGGCTTGTTGAAGTTTTACATTCCCCAAACAGCTCTCAAAGCTACTTTTTCTCATTTGCTGTAAGCAAGGGGCTAGACCTTCTAATAGGCATGGAGCTTTATATACACTCTGGATTACTCATTGGATGGATTTATGGATCTTTTTCACTTCATTCAAAATATCTTTTCACATTGAGGGGTTGGCATGAAATGTTAGAATCTACTTGCACAAGTATGCTGTTCATTTCAGTAGAGGAGATTTCTCCATTTGATATGTAAATTAGTATTGGGATAATATGTGAGTTTGTATGGTCATTGCCCTAATTACTGTACATCAGACCTTGACATCCATTGGGTATCCTTATGTGTTTATAATGTAGATTTTAGAATACACATGAGAACATCCTATCTGCTCATTTAATTTAAAAAAAGTTTTATATCCTTTGTTCTATATTTTAAAAGGTTATTGTCGTCATTTGCCATGGAGTCCATTCCAAATCACAGCAGCCTTATATAACGTAATGAGGCCCATTGTGGTGGCCATAGTGTCAATCCATCTCATTGAGGTTTTCCCGTGTTTTTGCTGACCCTCTGTTTTACCAAACACGATGTCCTTCTCTAGTGATTCTTCCTTCCTGATGACATGTTCACAAGAAGAGAGCCAAAGTTAAGTCTTCTCATCCTCACTTCTAAGGAGGCTTGTGATTGCATTTCCTCTAATACTGATTTGTTTGTTCTTCTGGCACTCCACAGGGTAGTCTATATTCTTTGCCAACACTGTAATTTAACTGCATCAATTCTTCTTCTGCCTTCCTTTTTCATTGTCCAAGTTTCACATGTATATGAGGTGATTGAAAAGACCATGGCTTAGGTCAGGGACATCTTAGTTATCAAAGTGACATTTTCAGTTTTTAAAACTTTAAAGAGGTCGTGTGCAGCCGATTCGCCCAATGTAATATGATTTTTGATTTCTTGACTGCTGCTTATATGGATATTGTTGATCCGAGTAGGATGAAATCCTTGACAACTTCAGTTTCTTTGCCATTCATCACGATGTTGTTTATTGGTCCAGTTTTGAAGGTTTTTGTTTTCTTCACATTCAGGCGTAATCTCTACTGAAGGCTCTAGCCTTTGACTTTGGTCAAAAGTGCTTCAAGTCGTCTTCATTTTCAGAAAGCAAGGTTGTGTCAATTGACTATTGAGTTTGTTAATGCGTGTTCCTCCCATCCTGATGCTGTCTTCTTCATATAATCCATTTTCTAGGAGTACTTGTTTATCGTGCAGATTGAATAAGTAAGGTGAAAGGATAAACCCAGCTGCAGACGTTTTGTAATTCATTCCGTTCAAGCAGTTGCCTCTTGATCCATGTACAGGTTAGGCATGAGCACAATGGAGTGTTCTGCAGTTCCGATTATTTGTAATGTTACTCCTATCTGGAATATGCTTTCTTTATTAACTGGGCATTTCCTCTGTTGATCCTCTATGACAGGCCCCTTACCTTTCCTTACATTTACACACACAGGTAGGATTGACACACAGAATTAATCATCACAACACCTTTGAAAATTAAGAACAGTTCCTGTGGCCTCCCTTGACCCCTGTGTCCACCAGTCCCCACAGGACACCCCCACTCTAAGGGCCCTTGACAGCGTCAGAGTCCCACCCTTGTGCCCAGAGGCTCTTACCAGAGCCACCATGCCCTGGCCACTGTCTGGCACCTCAGTGCCCTGGGCACAGCCCTCCAGAGGGCCCCAGCCTGAATTTTGAACCAGGAAAGCGCTTCCTGTTGTAACAGCTTCAGTGCAGTAGGACATGCTGGGAATGAAGCCCCGTTTGCCTGCAGTGGCCCCTGTTGGGAGTGCCAGAGCTTCCTGTGTATCCAGTGTGGCTAAGAGTTTGTGGGTGTGTGAGTGTGTGTGTGCAGTTGTGTAATCTGTGTGGCTGTCCATGTGTGTCTGGGATTCTGACTCTGTGAATATATCGGTTGTGTTTTGTGTTTTCCCCTGTGTGGCTGTTGTTTACTTCTGTGTGTTTTTGTGTGTGTGCGTATGCGAGTCTGTGTCAGTGAATGGTGTGTGTCAGTTGTTGAAATCTGTGTATGTCTCTGTGCGTGTCGGTCTGTGTGATGGTTAAGATTTTGTGTCAACTTGGCTGGGCCATGAATCTCAGTGTTTTGGCAGCCTTTTAATGTTGTGATCACTGCCCTGTTGAGTTTTGATATGTGAACACCCTCGTGATGGGATTTGCTCTGAGTAGCCAGTTAGTTGAAAGGATGTTTCCTTGGGCATGTGGCCTGCATCGAATATAGGCAGACATTCTGGCAAGGCTTGTAGGCTTTTGTCATTCTAGATCCTACAGCTAGAACCTGTTCATCTGACCTCCGATTCTTGGAACTTCAGCTACCAGCTTACTGTGGTCTTGCCTGCTGATCTTGGGATTTGTCAATCTCACAATTTGTGAGCAAGAGCCCTGCTCTCCTACTTGCCAATCTTGGGCTCACGAGCCACTGCAGCTACATGAATCAGGAGAAGTCTCTATTCTGACCCACAGACTTGGGAGCATTCCATCCTCAACAACCGCATGACTAATTTCCATGATATAAATCTCTCTCTGTATATATATTTATACACCTCACTGGTTTGCTTCTCTAGAGAACCCAGCCTAAGACATTTGGTACCGAGAGTGGTTCTAGAGAAAGAAAATTGTAAGGGTGAGTCTTCTAAATTGGTTCTCAAGTCTGGTTAGTCTTCAAGATGTTGATGACTTTGCTAATCAATTGCTAATCAATGGTATGAGGTGGCAATACAAATATGCAAAACATCACCACCAATAGCTCAGATATTGGTGAAAGGCAAGGCTCTGGGTGATTGCATGTGTGATATCTTTCTACAGTTTTGCCAGAATAAGAAATATAAGGTAACTGGTTGGTTGATCCTACTATTCCTGGACAAACTGGTGAAAGAAAGAGATGTGCTGAGGGCTTCAGAGTCAAAGCTCAAGTGCCACATAAATGACTTGAAAGTTTCCACTTGTGCCTTGAAAGAAAGCCTTGAATCTTGTAGTAACAGAGGGGATAGTGCCAAAAACCAAACCCAGAATCTTATTGTAACAGTGGTTGAATTTACAATGCCAACTCAACTGTCAGCCTGGAAAGGTGTCTGAAGTTAAAGTGAGAGCATTGATTGGGAAGAAATGGGATCCTGAAACTTGAGATGGGGACATATGGGCAGATAATCAGGAAGCTGGAGATACCAAGCCCCAAAACTCCATTTACTGCTGCCAGTAGAACCAGCCTTCTCACGCCCATCTAAAGAGACCATTCCGTGTTTGCGTGCTAAACCACCTTGCCCAGTAATACCATTAGCCCTTCCACTCCCATCTAATGAGATTAACCCAGCTGAGTCTAAAGCACCTTTTCTGAGTCATTGCCTAGCACCTCGCCTGAGGCAAATGTTTTACAAGACAATGCTGAATGTTCTCAAAACATTTCCCCACTGACCTATACCTAGACTTACATCCCAGTGAGCCCCAAAAGGTAAAGTACAAAGTGTGACCCAGGATGAGGTGCACTACTGTCCAAAAGAATTGCTTGACTTTTCTACTATGTACCAACAAAAACCTGGGGAATATATATGGGAATGGCTATTAAGGGTGTGGGATAATAGTGAAAGGAACATAAAGATGGATCAACCTAAGTTTATTGATACGGGTCTACTCAGCACAGATTCTTTCATTCAGTGTTTCAGCTCTAGAAGTGAGGAAAGGATCTAATAGTTTATTTAATTGGGTTGCTGGAGCATGAATTATGCATTGGTCTGCAGTAAATGAAGTTGAAGTACCAGACCTGCCTTGATATACTGTAGAAGAAGGTATTCAAGACTTAGGGAAAATGGCATGCTAGAGTGGATTTGTCAGGTTAGACCCACAGACACACACAGAGGACACACCTTTTACCACAATGGTGAGGAACAAATTTGTGAAGGGAGCCCCAGGGCCCTTGAAGACTGCTGTGATTGCTATATTATGCAAGTCAGATTTGCCAGTGGGAATTGGCCGAAGTGAATTAACGCACCTAAGTATAATGGGGCTGATCGGACCCTGTGGTGGTAGGGGCCAAGTGGCAGCACTTGATTAATGAAGACAAGGTGGGCGTGGTTACTGTAGTGGACAGCAGAGTCAAAGTGGTAATCAGAATAATCTGACTCTTATGGATTAACAGCATGGGCTACTTAATCTTGGTGTCCCTTGGAGTGAAATAGATGGGAAATCTACTAAATATTTACTTGATCTGTACAAGCGGATGAACAACTGTCTAACTTGGATCGCCAGAATAGAGAGACAAGGTTCGTCAATCAATTCCTAGACTTGACCGAGTTTAAAAACCCACAACCCCTTGAATAAAGGGGATGCCGGGTCCCCTTGAGAAAAGACTCCAATATGCTGCCAAAAACTTACACTGTTATCCTTTCTCCCAGCCTTCCTCAAAGGGATGTCCCTGTAGGAGAGTGACTGTTCATTGGGGAACAGGAAATAATCAGACTTTTCAGGGATTACTGGACACTGGTTGTGAACTGACACTGATTGTGGGAGACCACTGTGGTCCACCAGTCAGAGTGGGGACATGTGCAGGTCAGGTTATTAATGGAGCCTTAGCTCATATCCGTCTGAAGTAGGCTCAGTGGGTCCCTGAACCTATCCTGTAGTGATTTCCCCAGTTAAGGAATGCAAAATTGGAATAGATATACTCAGTAACTGGCAAAACCTCTACATTGGATCCCTGACAAGTGGAGTAAGGGCTATCAGGTAGGAAAAGCCAAGTGGAGGCCGTTAGAAATGCCGCTACCCAGGAAAATAGTAAAGCAAAGGAATACCACACTCATGGAGGGATTGTGGAGATTACGGCCACCATCAAGGACTTGAAGGGTGCAGGGGTGGTAATTGCCACCATATCCCCATTCAGCTCTTCAGTTTGGCCCTTGGGAAACATGGATGAATCTTAGGGAAAGCCAGTGGATTTTCTAAAACTTAACCAGGTGGTGACTCCAATTGCAGCTGCTATTCCAGATGTAGTTTCATTGCTTGAGCAAATTGACACTTCTCCTGGTAACTGGTATGCAGCTTTTGATCTGGCTTTTCTCCATACCTGTTTTGAAGGACCATCAGAAGCAGTTTGCCTTCAGCTGGGAAGGCCAGCAGTGTACCTTCAGTTGCCTACCTCAGGGCTACATCAGCTGTCCAGCCTCATGTCATAATTTAGTCTGCAGGGAACTTGATAACCTTTCCCTTAAACTAGACATCACACTGGTCCATTACATTGTTGTCATCATGCTGATTGGACCTAGCAAGGAAGAAGCGTCAATGACTCTGGACTTATTGGTAAATAGTCTGCAGGGAACTTGATAACCTTTCCCTTAAACTAGACATCACACTGGTCCATTAAATTGTTGTCATCATGCTGATTGGACCTAGCAAGGAAGAAGCGTCAATGACTCTGGACTTATTGGTAAAACTTTTGTGTGCTAGAGGGTGGAAAATTAACACTACAAAAATTCAGATGACTTCCACCTCAGTGAAATTTCTAGGGGTCCAGTGGTGTGGGGTATGTCGAGATATTCTTTCTAAAGGGAAGGATAGATTATAGCATCTGACTTCTCCCACAAGTAAAAACAAGGCACAGTGCTGGATAGGCCTCTTTGGATTTTGGAGACAACATATTCCTCATTTGGGTGTGCTTCTCGAGCCTATTTATCAAGTGACTCGAAAAGCTGCTAGTTTTGAGTGGGGCCCAGAAAAAGAGAGGGCTCTGCAACAGGTTCAGGCTGCCGTGCAAGCCACTCTACCACTTGGGCCATAGGATCCGGCTGATCCAATGGTGCTTGCGGTGTCAGTGGCAGATAGAGATGCTGTTTGGAGTCTTTGGTAGGTTGCTATTTGTGAATCACAGTGCAGACCCTTAGGATTTTGGAACAAAGTCCTATCATCCTATGCTGATAACTACTGTCCTTTTGAGTAACAACTTTAGGTTTGGTACTGGGCCTTAGTAGAGACTGAATGCTTTACCATGGACCACCACGTCCGGGTGTGGCCTGTGTTGCCCATCATGAACTAGGTGTTGTCTGACCTACAGAGTCATACAGTTGGATGTGCACAGCAGCACTCCGTCATTAAATGGAAGTGGTATATACGAGATCGGGCCTGAGCAGGACCTGAAGACACAAGTAAGTGGCATGAGGAAGTGTTGAAAATGCCCATGGTCTCTGCTTCTGTCACATTGCCTTCCATCTCCCAGTCTGCACCTATGGCGTCCTCATCATGAGTTGACTGAGGAAGAGAAAATGTGTGCCTGGTTACAGATGGTTGTGCGTGATATGCAGGCACTACTCAAAAGTGGACTGCAGGAGCACCACAGCCCCTTTCAGGGACCTCCTGAAGGACAGTGGTGGAGACAAATCCTCGCAGTGGGCAGAACTTCGAGCAGTGCACCTGGTTGTTCACTTTGCTTGGAAGGAGAAATGGCCAGATGTGCAATTGTATACTGATTCATGGGCTGTGGCCAAAGGTCTGGCTGGATGTTCAGGAACTTGGCAGGAACGTGACTGGAAAATTGGAGACAAAGAAGTACAGGCAAGAGGTATGTGGATAGACCTGTCCGACTGGGCCATAGAATTGAAGATACTTGTGTCTCATGTGAATGCTCACCAAAGGGTGACCTCAGCAGAGGAGGATTTTAACAATCAAGTGAATGGGATGTCGTATTCTGTAGAAGCCAGGCATTCTGTTTCCCTAGCTACTCCTGTTATTGCTCAATGGGCTCATGAAAAAAGTGGCCATAGTGGCAGGGATGGAGGTTAAGCATGGACTGAGCAATGTGGGCTTCCACTCACCAAGGCCAACTTGGCTACAGCCACTACTAAGTGCCCAGTCTGCCAGCAGCAGACCAGCCCTGAGTCCCTGATACGGTATCATCCCTCAACGTGATCAGCCAATAACCTAGTGGCAAGTTCATTATGTTGGACCACTTCTATCATGGATAGGGCAGTGTTTTGTTCTTCCTAGTATAGACACGTACTCTGGATATGGATTTGCCTTCCCTTTATGTAATGCTTCTGCCAAAACTACCATCTGTGGACTTACAGAATACCTTATCCACTGTCATGGTATCCCACATAGCATTGCCTTGGATCAAGGACTCAGTTCATAGGAAATGAAATGCAATAATGGGCCCATTCTTATGGAATTCAGTGGTCTTACCATGTTCCTCATCATCCTGAAGTACCTCATGTGATAGAACAATGGGATGGCCTTCTAAAGACACAATTAGAGCAACAGCTAGGTGGCAATACCTTGCAGGGTTGGGGCAGTGTTCTCCAGGAGGCTGCATGTGCTCTGAACCAGTGTCCAATATGTGGTTCTCTTTCTCCCATAGCCAGGACTCATGGATCAAGGAATCAAGAGGTGGAAATGGGAATGGAACCGCTCACTATTATCCCTAGTCACCCACTCACAAGATTTTTGCTCCACGTCCCCACGACCTTATGCTCTGCAGATCTAGAGGTCTTAGTTCAAAGGGAGGAATGTTCCCACCAGGAGAAACATCAGAGTCCATTGAAGTGGAAGCTAAGAATGTCACCTGGCCACTTTGGGCTCCTCATGCCTCTGGATCAACAGGCAAAGAAGGGAGTTGCCATACTGGCTGGTGTGATTGATCCTGATTACCAAGAGGAAATCGGATTTATTTTACATCATGAAGGCAAAGAAGAGTATGTTTGGAAAGCAGGTGATCTCTTAGGGTGTCTCTTAGTCCTACCATGCCCTGTGATTAAAGTCAATGGAATGCTATAGCAACCTAATTCCAACATGTAAGTTCCAATATGAATGAAGGTTTGAGTTACCCCACCAAACAGAGAACCACGACCAGCTGAGGGGCTTGCTAAAGGCAAAGGGAATAAGGAATGGGTGGGGGAAGAAGGTAGTTCTAAATACCAGTTACAACCACATGACCAGTTGCAAAAATGAAGATTGTAATTTTTATGGGTATTTCTGCTTTGTATGTGTACATCCGTTAAATATTTTTGTTTTCTTCACTCATAAAAATAAGATGTAAACAGGCCTACTACATGTTTGCTTGTGTGTGTTCACTGTATCATGTTATGCCCAAATATGACTTTTAAATAGTCTTTATTCAGGGGTTTTGTATGGTTTCATAAAATGTCTGTAGGTGCCAAGTTGACAAGGGATGAACTGTGATGGTTAAGATTATGTGCCAACTTGGCTGTGCCAGGATTTTTAGTGTTTTGGCAGTACGTACAATGTTTTGATCACTTCCTGTTAAGATTTGATATGTGATCACCCCCATGATGGGATCTGATGTGAGCAGCCAGTCAGTCAAAACGGAGTTTCCTTGGGTGTGTGGGTGCATAGAATATAAGTGGACATTCTGGCAAGGCTTGGGGGCTTTTTGCTGGTGCTGGATCCTGTAGCTGGCTCCCGTTATGTGACCCCCAGTTCTTGGGACTTGAGCTAGCAGCTTTCCTGTGATCTTGCCTTCCAGTCTTGGGATTCATCCATCTTCCAAGCGTGTGAGCAAGAGCCCTGCTATCCAACCTACTGCCCTTGTGTTTGCCAGCCCCTGCAGCTACGTGAATCAGGAGAAGCCTCTATCTTGACCCATGGACTTGGGGCATTGCAACCTCTATAACCGAGTGAGCCATTGCCTTGATGTAAATATGTCTCTCTCTCTATATATTTATACGCTTTACTGGTTTTGCTTCTCTAGAGAATCGAACCAGGACAGTGTGTATCTGGGCATGTGTGTCCCTCCTGGAGTGTCTGTGTTTCTGATCTGTGTGTGTGTGTGTGTGTGTGTGTGTGTGTCGATTTGATCCTTTGGGTGTTTTTGAGTGTGGATCTGTGTGTGCGTGCATCCATCATGTGTCATCTCATCCTGGGGCCATCTTGGATGATCCTGAGTGAGTGTCTGTGTGTTCGTGTACTCCTTGCAGTGTCTGTGCCAAGGTCTACAATGTGGGGCCATGTGAACTTGTCCATGAGCCCACACCCGTGTGCCCCGCTCAGTCTGGGTGGTCCTTATGTGTACATCTCTGTGGTTGTTGTCTCAGCACACTTCTGAGTGTGTGTATGTGTGTCTGTGAGTGTGCACCCCAGGAACAAGCAGGGATAGAGGGGACTTCTTCTAGGGCCACGGCCAGAGGTGGGTGAGAGGTGACAGTATGTCTATCCTCCTCCCTCAGGCGGGGCTGGGCCCTTCTGCCCCTGCTCCCTTAGCCCCTGGTGTCCTCCTGGTGGTCCCACCACATGCCTTAAGGATTGAGGAACTGAAGAGTTTTTTCACAGGAACTCCCCCCAGGGGTGGATGTAGAGGGTTAAAGTGAGTGGGTGTCTACGGAGCTGCTTGGGCCCCTGGGAAGGGCTGAGGGGGTACTGGGTCCCTGGGAAGCATGACTGAGTGAGTGTCCCTAGGGAGAGCTTAGGTCTGTAGTGCTTTGTGTCCCTGGGGTGGCGTGAGTAGCTGGAGGTTGATAGGAGGGTTGGGGAAGTCCTGGATCCCTGGAGAGGGGTCAAGTGGGGGAGATCTCTATGGAAATCTGAGGGGAGGGCTCTTGTGTCCCTGGTTAGGGGTGAGTGGGCAGCACATCTGGGGAGGATTGGAGAAGTCCTTGGGGATCTTGGATCCCCAGAGAGCCCTGGTATCCCCCTCACCGTTGTGGCCAGGAGCTGGGGCAGCAGCAGCATTAGTGTCAGGCACAAATGTGACAGACCCACTGGTTGGTGGCAGGTTCTGTGGTATCCGGCCATCAAGTACTGTCATCAAGGGCCGAGCCCCCAGATGCCCCTCTCACCCCACCTTTGGGCTTACCCTCCTGTGGGCCCAGGAGTAGCCCAGCAGGGCCAGAGCCTAGGGTCACATGGAGTTTCCCTCCCAAACTCAGTGTCGCTGATATTGGAATAGACACACGGCGTCACTAGATGGTGCTGGATCCAATAAGGAGAATCCATCTGCCTCAGGATATCTCACATTGGGGGTTGGGGAGAATCGCAGAGGAAGTTGTGAGAAGCACTTAGCACAGGCCCAGGCACAGAGGAAGCTCACAAAACAGAGGCTCTGTTGATGTTCATGGTGCCATTTTATTACCTGCCAGCCCCAGTCCCAGAGCTCACCTGGTCAACCCTAAGGGGGCAGAGCAGGGGAAGAAAGGGTAGTGACTGAATTTACCTTCAAAAAGGAAAAATGTGGGAACCGAGCTGTTCCTGATCCACTTTGAAATCAACTCTCTCAACACACCTCCACCCCAACATACTGGGGAAACTGAGTCGGCCAGAGGTGTGTCCAAGTTCACTCAGGGGGCCTGAGTTGACTGCCGAGTTCATCTACCGAAACTCCTTTTCTGAAGTTCACTCCGTTTGAACTTGCCAGTGATGGTTTTGGGCAGCTCTGGGACAAACTCCGCCTGAAGAAGGAGAAAGCAAATCCAACCTGACTCGGTCCTCCTCTCAATTCCTTCCATTTCCCACTCCCCTACTTGTCACCTGCATAGACCCCAGACATGCTAACGCCATGTGGGGGTCTCCATGGGGTTCACCAGGTATCTCCGGTCCTCCTAGTGTCTCCCTGTCTGTGGATGTAGCCACGTGACTTCCTTTGATCAAGGAAGTGTGAAGTGTGTCACCTCTAGGTAGAAGAGTTCTGGATGCTGGCCACCTGTCTTCGTATCGGCATAGCACCTGGCAGGTTTCTATATGCTAACTGTGGTTTATCCTGGTCCCGGGGTGAGGGAACATGGAGCAGAGTTCCCAGAAGACCCATGGTAATAAACTTTCATGGCTCTAGGGCAGCCACTAAGACTTTGGGGCTGTTCGTTACCCACAGTATAACCTTGCCCACCTAATGCTGTGCATCATTTGTCCTGTTCTCTACGAGACAGCATTGCTGTTGCTGTTAGTTGCCATGGAGTCGGCTCCAGCTTGTGATCACCCAAGGACAACAGAATGAAATGTTGCCTGGTCCTGTGCCATCTTCATGGTCATTGGATGCTCAGGCCCTTTGTTTTGGCCACTATGGATTCTGAGTACCTTCCTACCTAGCAGGCTCATCCGTAACACTGTATCAGAAATTATTCTGTTGTAATCCATAGGATTTTCATTAGCTAATTTTGGGAAGTAGATTGGCAGGCCTTTGTTCCTAGTCTGCCTTAGTCTGGAAGCTCCACTGAAACCTGTCCAGCATGGGTGGCCCTGGTGATGTTTGCAATACTTCTCTGGCGGTTGGTGTTTCTGTGGTGCTTGGGTGTTGCTATAACATGAAAGCTATGAGGCAACAGCCGAAAATGAAAAGAATGAACTTTGTTGTCAGACACACCTGGGTTTGAGCTCCAGCCCTGCGTTGTATTAGCTGTAATTTGTGGCCATTTGCTTTGTCTGTGTCTTAGTTTCCTCTATGTAGAACAGGATAGTTACACCATAGCAGGCTGTGGCAGGGATTAAATGCGACATGTAGAAGATTTCCTGTAGGGCCTGGCATGTAGAATCAGTGATCAATAAATGTTAGCTATATGATGGGTATTGATTGTAAAAATTCAGACAATGCAGCAAAGTGTTAGATAAGAAGGAAATGTTGAGTCTTTGGCATCTGTATCCTTTCCAACTTTATTTTTAAGCAAGTAGGATCATACTACATATACTATTCCATATTCTGCTTTCTTCTCTTAATAATGTGTTGCTGAGATCTTTTTAGGTCAAAAAACAAAATATGTGCATCATCATTTTTAAGTATGAAAAAACCAAACCCACTGTCATTAAGTCGATTCTGACTCATGGTGACCCTTGAGGACAGAGCAGAACTGCCCCTGAGGATTTCCAAGGCAGAAATCTTTACAGAAGCAGACTGCCACATCTTTCTCCCAGGGAGCACCTCGTGGGCTCGATCCGCCAACCTTTTTGTTAGCATCTGAGCACTTCACCACTGTGCCACCATGAGGAGCCCATGTTAATTCCATGAATAACTGAATCACTTCCCTATTTTGGACATTGAGATCAGTGATTTTCAAACCGTAGGCTGCCACTCAGTGAGTTTTCAAAGGAATTTTGTAGGTTGCAGGCAGCTTTAAAAAAAATGAAGTAGAATAGAATATTTTGAAGGTATTGCAAGATAGAAGGATAAGTATTTTATTAGGTTTTTAATGTTATATTCATGTATATATGTATTGGGTTGCAATACAAAATGTGTTTCTTCCTGTGAATCATGTTACAAAAAGTTTGAAAGTTGCTGGTTTGTACTTCATTTTCAGATTTTGCAGGATTATAAATAACCTTCTTGCAGGTATGTCTTTGGACACGATTTTTTTCTTTAGGTTAACTTGCCAGCAATGAGTTCCTTTATGGTTTCTGACACAGGCTAGAGGCTCCCATCTAATAAAGTCTGCTTCACACTGTCCTTAAGTTGAATTGCTTCTTAAGTTGAATTGTGGTGGAAAAAGCTAGTGCTGTTGTTTACCTAAGCTTACCCTAACTGTCCTGGAGGACTTGGGAGAGCTGAGCACCAGAGGCAGCCAGGAGGACCAGACCCCATCCATCTGCATGCTCCCGTTCCTGGGGTGCTTGTACCGGGCTGTCACTCCCTTCACATGCTGCTGCAGTTCCTTGGTGAGCTGGTCCTGGTCATGGGACAGGAACTGTGGGGACATGACAATGAGCACCTTCACCCCCTGCAGCTCAGGAGTGAATTCATGGTGAGTGTCAACAAGTTATACCCCCACCCATTGCCATAGAGTTGATTCCCACCAGTAGCCACCCTATAGGACAGAGTAGAACTGCCTATAGGGTTTCCAAGGCTTTATGGAAGCAGACTGCCACATGTTTGTCCAGCAGAGGGGCTGGTGTGTTTGAACCGCCGACCTTTCGGATAGCAGGTGAGCTTTTAACCACCGCAACACCAAAAATGCCATGTTTATTGAATGAGTGGAAAAGCAAGATGATGCTTGAGACATGTACTTGATAAGAGCATGGTGACTTTGGAAAAGAAAGGATCAGGTTCAAATCCCAGTACTTCTAATTCTATCTACGTGTTTGCAAAATTATTTAACTCTCTTAAATTCAGTTTCCTTCTCTGTGAAATGGGGACAATAAAATTTCATCCTTTACTGGTTATCTGTAAATATTCCAAGTGATGATATATGTGAAACATCTGGCTAGTTTAAATTTATTGTTACTGTTGTTCTAAGTAGTAGTATCATCATAGTTATTATTATTTTATGTACACTTCCCTACATGGAACCTAGTGAGTACTAAATATTGGTCATTGATGATGATTAATGATCTCCCCAATTTAACTGCATAGGGCTCAGCACATAGTGGGTTTTCAATAAATACTTGTTAAATCAAGGAATACAGGCAGTGGAGCCAGATTGCTTAGTTTCCCATTCAGACCCCATCACTTATTAGCTGTGTGATCCAGGTGAGTTAATTTCTTTATGCCTGTTTCCTCAATTATAAAAACCAAACCAAACTCATTGCCTTCCAGTCGATTCTGACTCATGGAGACACCATGTGTTACAGGGTAGAATTGCTGCATAGGATCGTCTTGGCTGTACTCTTTATGGACGGTGATCGCCAGGCCTTTCTTCTGCAGTGCCACTAGGTGGGTTCAAATTGTCAACCTTGAAGTTAATTTCTGACCTCTTACCCAGCCAGGGCTTGCCGCTCATCTATAAAAAGGGTGTAATAAGAGTCCTTAACTCATTGCAAACCCTGGTGGCGCATTCATTATGAACTTGGCTTCTAACCCAAAGGCTGGTAGTTTGAATCCATCAGCCGCTCCTTGGAGCACTTCAGCTTTGTCCTATAGGGTCACTATTAGTTGGTATTGACTCGATAGCAACGGGTTTTTTTTTTTTTCTCTTATACCTTACTGGGTTGTTGTGAGGGTTAAATGAGTTGGCACATAGTAAGTACTCATTAAATATTAGCTGTCATCATTGTCGCCATCATCATCATTCATAATTATTATTTACAGTGCCTCAGAGGAGGCCAGTGCCACCTGCTGACCACACAGTGTAAGTCCACACACACATCAATTATGCCCCCTGCCAGAGGACCAAGACTGGCTAGATAGTGCCTTGAAGTTGATCCTGCTTCTGGCTTCCCAGTGCCCACATGCAGATATGATCCTCTACTCACCTCCCCTGGAATGGGATCCAGACTGCTCACAACGGCTGATTCAGCCACCTCTGGGTGCTCCGCCAGGGCATTCTCCACCTCCGCTAGAGCAATTCAGTACCTGGAAGATCTCCTGTTCCTTCACGGGGTTTGGAGGCAGGTGCCATAATTGGGGTGACCCATTGCCCAAATATCCGCTTTGAAGGGTCACAACTTCCTTTGGCACAGAGAGTAACTGGCATAGGGAGCCTGAGACTCGCAATCTGCCTCTGTCCTGGACTCAAAAATTAAAACCCTTGACACTCTATGCTAAGAAATACCAACACTCAGGTGCTTTCCAGGGCAGTCATGACCTGAGATGACAGAGAGGGCGATGCTTTGTCTTCCCAGAGCTCTGGGTCCTCGGCTCAAGCAGCTTCCACCAGTGTGAAATTACTTAGAAGCGTCAAATTTTATCGTAATCATTTATGTAAATTTGGCATCTTTCCCCTAATGTGTAATGTTTGCTTTAGAAATTAAAAAAAAAAAAAATTGATTTCTTTTAATATCTAAGATTATTGGTGGAGGGTAATGTGTTTATTTTTTTTTTCTTAGTGTAGGGGCTTGGGACATGAATTCAGAGTCAGACAACCTCGATAAAAATCTGAACTACACCATATGATAGGTTTGAGACTGAAGGCAACCTTCTTCACTGATCTGTGACTCAGTTTCCTCATCCTAAAATGGTATAAAAATAGTATCTGCCTCCTACCATTGAAGGAGCCTGGGTGGTGCGAGAAGTTTGTGATCAGCTACTAACCCAAAGGTTGGCAGGTGGAACGCACCCAGTGATACCGTGGAAGAAAGGCCCGGTGATCTGCCAAGAAAACCCTACGGAACAGTTCTGTTCTGTAACACATGGCGTCTCCAGGAGTCTGGGGCCAACTCTATGGCAGCGAAGAGCAGCACAACACTCGGGGCTGGGTTAAATGAGTTAATGGGTATGAAGCTTTAGGAGAGTGCTTTCACATCCTAAGTACTCCGTGAAACCAAAATACAAAACCCGTTGCCGTCGAGTTGATTCCAACTCACAACAGCCCTATAGGACCAAGCAGAACTGCCCAATAGGGTTTCCAAGGAGCAGCTGGTAGATCCTTACTGCTGACCTCTTGGTTAGCAGCCAAGCCCTTAACCACTACAGCACCAGAGCTCCTTAACCTGGGAAGTGCAAGCTCTTAACCCCATATGCGTACACCTGTGTAAACACCACTAAGATCGTGACCCTCAGAATCGCTCCAGTTCCCAGTGACTCCCTCAGGCCCTGTCCTACTCGGCAACCCTGGAAGACAACCAATAGCCACTTAAAGCCCCTTAGTAGTTCACAGGAGTCCTTGGGTTGCACAAATGTGTAAGTTCTTCACGTCTGGCTGAAACGTCGGCGGTTCAAACTCCCCCAGAGGTGCCTCGGAAGACAGACCTGACAGTCTGCTTCTGAAAGGTTGCAGCATTGAAAACCCTGTGGAGCACAGCTCTACCCTGAAACGTGTGGGTTCGGCATGATTTGGAACTGACTCCATGACAACCACCAGCAACAACAGTAGTTACCAAAAAGGCTGTGACTGAGAAGGATGGGTCTTGGCTCTTCCACGACTGAAGCAAAGTGGGCTGATCAGATCCAAGCTCGCTCCCTAGGGCAGGCTTTTTCACGGAAGGGCAGAAAGATCAGGAGAGGGATGCTTGGGAGCGATGGTACCACCACCTTTCATGGTTTGGTGGGATGAGGTTCTCTGGGGACTATAGGGCTTTATTCCTGGGCCAGCGCTAAAGGAGTCAGTTCAAATTGAACCCCGGAGAAGGGCCCACTGGCATCTTCATTACCCCAGGGCCGCATTGGTCCTAAACACAGTGATCTTTACTAATGAACTCACTGCTTATGTCAGTGGTCCCTGTGATGGTTTGTAATGTGTCA
The DNA here is from genome assembly GCF_024166365.1 of Elephas maximus indicus. Lineage (NCBI taxonomy): Eukaryota > Metazoa > Chordata > Mammalia > Proboscidea > Elephantidae > Elephas > Elephas maximus. The sequence continues at coordinate 74,504,449 of NC_064830.1, forward strand.
GTGTGGCATCCATTCACGTCTCCTGAAGCATACTTACTGTCCGAATAAAGACATGCTTCCACCGAACATGGTCCAACTATGCTGCATACAACCGAGTGCATAGTCCCTGCTTTGTCTTTGGGTGTTCTTCTTATGTATCCCTCTCTGTTTTTCTCAGGGGTGTGTGTGCCAGATCCTCCTTTCAGCGGCTTTGTTGCTTGGCCTCTCTTGCTGATTGTCCATGAGGCATAAGATTCAAAATGGGAGGAGGGTGATGTTGAAGGCATTCTAAGAACCTTCACAAAACTATTGGCAAATATGGACTTCAGAGAGTTAGGGCAGTTTACATTTGAAAGAGGGAAAATGAACAAGAGGGGAGATGGAATAGGCCCTTCAGAAGAGAATGAATTTCCTATCAGGTATTTTGAGTCTCTTGGGAAAATTGCTGAAGCCCTGAAATTTTTGGGTAAAAAAAGAAAAAGGCCGTCTTGTCGTGGTGGTGTACAAGTTAGCAATGGAGTGAAAGATGTCCTGATACTCATCATATCATTTTGTTGGGAAGTTTGTACCTAAACTCCTCTCAATGGACGTCCATTCATTCTTGGTTTATTCCAAGAATTAGAGCATAGTTGCGATTATAACCTAAATGTGGTTAAATATAAACTTATTTTGACACACTTCAGATGTTTTTTTTCCATCACAAATTCTCACTGTGATTTTCTTCTTTCACTATGTACTTGTAACTTTTGGATTCTAAGTGGACTCACAGTTTTTTATATTATTTTATTGTGATTTCAGTGAAAGTTTACACAGCAAATTAGGTTTCCATTTAACAATTTCTATACATATTGTTCCATGGCATTGGTTACATTTTTTAGAAGGTGTCAGCATTCTCATTATTTCCATTCTGGTTGATCTGCCTCCATTAATTTAGCTTCCCTATCCCCCACCCCATCATCTTCTCATCTTCCCTGTAGGATAAATATTGATCCTTTGGTCTCGTATAGATGATTATATAAAGGAGGACAGTACTCAAGGGGGATATTGTTTATTATTTTATGAGCCAATCTGTTATTTGTTTGAAAGGTGACCTATGGGAGTGGCTCCAGTTCCAAGTTGAAAGGGTATGTGAGGGTGATAGTCTCGGGACTTCCTTTTGTCTGCTGTGGTCCAGGAAGTCTGGACTTTTTTAGGAATCTGAGTTTCGTTCAGCTTTTTTCTCCCATTCTGTCTAGGCCCATCTGTTGTGTCCCTGATCAGAATATTTGGTAATGATATCTGTGCACCATCTAGCTCCTCTGGTCTCAGAATACATGAGGCCATGGTTTGTGTGGGCTATTAGTCCTGTAGACTAGTTTGTTCTTTGAGTCTTTGGTTTCCCTGTTTCCTTTTCAACCAGGCGAGTAGAGACTGGTAGGTGTATCTTAGATGGCCGCTGGCAAGTTTAAGACTGCAGATACTACTCACCAAACTAGTATGTAGAACATTATGTTTATGAACTTACGCTACGCCAGTTGACCGAGTTGTCCCATGAGACTCTGGTCCTAAGCCTTCGAACACAGTAAACCAATCCTGAAAGGTGTTTGGTTATGTCTAGAAAGTATTCTTAACCATGCCCCCTATGTGCTTTATTATATATGAGTATATATGCAGCACACACAGACATGTACAAAAGTATGCCTACAGAGGCACTTGTACCTGAATACCCATATATTGTCAAGTGCCTTCCTGTACACATAGTTGCATTCATATCTACTTAAGTAGCCATACACATATTTTTTGATTGTTATTGCAAAATTGTATATGTTACAGCATTTACCAAAATTGTCCCTTATTCTTGTGCCCTTAGTGTTATTGTTCACCTTGGCCAGATTGTGCAGATATCACCCATATTGGGTATTGCCTTTCCCATCACTGAAAATAACAAGTGTCTGCTCTCTAGAAAGTGATTTCTCCTCCCTCCCTCTCCCATCCTTGGTAACCACCAAAGAAGATAGCTTTCTGTATGAATTAATGTAGCTTCTCTTATCTTTTCATAAGAGTGAGACCATACACTATTTGTCCTTTTGTGATTGCTTTATTTCACTCAGCATAATGTCCTCTAGATTCATCCATTTTATAAGATGTTTTGAGAACTCATCATGATCATTTTTTAATTGTGCTTTAGGCGAAAGTTTACAGCTCAAGTTAGTTTCTTGTGTAAAAATGTATACACACATTGTTATGTGATCCTAGTTGCTATCCGTATACTGTGACAGCACACTGCCCCTTTGTGTCCATTCAAGCAGCTTCTCTCCCTTTCTGCTTTCTCATCCCATCTCCAGACAGGAGCTGCCCATTTAATCTCGTGTATCTACTTGAACTAAGAAGCACAATCTTCAAGGGTATCATTTTATGTCTTATAGTCCAGTGTAATATTTGTCTAAAGAGTTGGCTTCAGGAATGGTTTTAGTTTTGGTAACAGAGTTTGGGGGCCCTGTCTTCTGGGGTTTCTCTAGTCTCAGTCAAACCATTAAGTCTGGTCTTTTTACACCAATTTCAGTTCTGCACCCCACGTTTCTCCTGCTCCATTAGGGACGCTGTGTTGTGTTCCCCATCAGGGCAGTCATTGGTGGTAGCTGGGCACCAGCTGGTTCTTCTAGCCTCAGGCTGTTGGGGTCTTCAGTTTATGGAGACTTTTTTGTCTGTTGGGGTAATATTTTCCTTGTATCTTTGGTGTTCTCCATTCGCCTTTGCTCCAGGTGAGTTGGGTCCAATTGATGTATCTTAGATGGCCACTCATAGGTTTAAGACCCCAGATGCCACTCACCAAAGAGGGATGCAGAACGTTTTCTTAATAAACTTTATTATGCCAACTGATCTAGATGTCTCCAAAAACCATGGTCCCCAGACCCCTGCCCCTGCCACTCTGTCCCTCGAAATGTTTGGTAGTGTTCAGTAAACTTCTTAGCTTTTGCTTTAGTCCAGGTGTGCTGACTTCTCCTGTATCGTGTTATCCTTCCCTTCACCTAAGATAAGTCTTGTCTACCATCCAGTCAGTGAGTTCCCCCTCCCTCTCTCCCTACCCTGTAAACATCAAAGAATGTTTTCTTCTGTGTTTAAACCTTTTCTTGAGTTCTTATAAATGTAGTCTCATACAATACTTGTCCTTTTGCGTCTGATTAATTTCATTCAGCATAATGCCTTTCAGATTCATCTATGTTCTGAGATATTTTGAGAATTCATCATTATTCTTTATCATTGCGTAGTGTTCCATTGTGTGCATATACCATAATCTGTTTATCCATTCATCCATTGATGGGCACCTAAGTTGTTTCCATCTTTTTGCTATTGTGAACAGTGCTGTAGTGAACGTGGGTGTGCATATATCTATTCGTGTGATGACTCTTATTTCTCTAGGATACATCTCAAGGAGTGGGATTGCTGGATCCTATGGTACTTCTATTTATAGCTTTTTAAGGAAGCGCCAAATTGTTTTGCAAAGTGGTTGTTTCCATTTCCACCAGCAGTGTATAAGTGTTTCGGTCTCTCCACAACCTTTCTAACATTTATTACTTTGTGTTTTTGGATTAATGCTAGCCTCCTTAGGGTGCGATGGTATCTCATTGTAGTTTTAATTTTCATTTCTCTAAAGGCTAATAATCCTGAGCATTTCCTTATGTATCTCTAAGCCACGTGAAGGCCTTCTTTGATGAAGTGCCTGTTCATATCCTTTTCCCATTTTCTAATGGGGTTATGTTTCTTTTTGTTGTTGAAGTTTTGCAGTATCTTGTAGATTTTAGCGACTAGATTCTGATTGAATATGTCGTAGCCAAAATTTTTTTCTCAGTCTGTAGGTTGCCTTTTTACTCTTTTGGTGAAGTCTTTTGATGAGTGTGTTTGATTTTTAGGAGCTCCTAGTAGTTATCTAGTTTCTCTTCTGTTGTTTATGCACTGTTAGTTATGTTTGTATTCTGTTTATGCCATGTATTAGGGCTTCTATCACCATCCCTACTTTTTCTTCCATGATCTTTATTGTTTTTGATTTTATATTTAGGTCTCTGGTCCATTTTGAGTTAGTTTTTGTGCATGGTGTGAGATATGGGTGATATTTCATTTATTTGCAAGTGGAAATCCAGTTATGCCAGCACCATTTGTTAAAGAGATTGCGTTTTCTTCATTTAACGGACTTTGGGCCTTTGTCAAATATCAGGTGCTCATAGGTAGACAAATTTACGTCTGGATTCTCAATTCTGTTGCATTGGTCTATGTATCTCTTGTTGTACCAGTACCAGACTGTTTTGAGTACCGGGGTGGTCTAGTTGGTTCTAAAATCAGATAGTGTCATGGCCCCTGGGACCCATCCTCAGCCTAGTTGGGGTCCCTTACCCCATCGGTGACCTGAGGGTTAGAGTCCCTCTGAGTTGTCTGTGGTCACCATGTCGGTAACCGCAGGGTTTGAATTCTTCTGTCTTTGGGAACACTCTTCTCTGTCTGCTTTCTAGCCTTTATTTTCCTTCTCTTTCCTCTCCAAGTGGAAAAGGGTGGCTTTTCACCCCAAGGCAAAGTGTAACCTCAAGAATTACCAACCTTGGCTGTGGGTGTAGTTTAGGAACTGTGGTAACTTAAAACCTAGTACTGGTAAATACTTAGAGAAAATGGTGAACTAAAGTTGAATAGCTTGTGACTTCCCTTAGGCGTATGTCATAAAGAATTGTGATTTTTTCAAATCCGAGGGAATGAAGAAGAAAAGCTAATTTTCTCACGTAGTACTGCTTGGCCCCATTATTATTTATCGGACCAAGGAAGGTGGTCATTGAACGGGTCGCTGAACGGCAACACCATTCTTCAGCTAGATTTATATTGTACGTGAAATGGTGACTGGGATGAAAAGTATTATGTGGAGGCCTTCATGTCATTGCAAAATGTTAATGAAACTCAGAAGGCTTGCAAAATCTGTGTACAAAAGGACAAGGAAAAGCCCATCACTCTGCGGCCAGTGCTAGTGGCAGAGGACCGTTTGAACCCCAGCAGTGTGTCTATCTGTAGCTCTCCTCCCTCACCTGCACCTGCTGGAGAAGGGCATCTGGGGCAAGAAGGAGTGGGCTGGTGAGAGGGGGCAGAGAGCATGCTCCAGCTCCCCTTCTTGGGCATTGTTGTTTCCTGGAGCAGAGTGGAGGGTGGGGAGAGATGGAGAAATTGAAGAGAAAAGCAAGGCTGTGCAAGTGCCCTGGGAATCTTCCTTAGCCATCACCCCATACAAGGGGGGGCACCCTATCAAGGGGCAAATGTGGCCCAGGGTGCCACAGAGCCAGGACAGAGCCAACAGGAAGGGCCAGCCTCTGGCTAGTGTCCCTTCCACCAAACAACTCCAGCAGCAGACAGGGGCCAGGTTCAGGTTTGTGTTCCTTTTAGTATAGCAAACCTGATTAACTAGAAGAATTACATTGTGGGATATCTCAAGAACCCGAAAGAAATGTATGAAGTCTTTACTACCATCTTTAACTCTTTTGATGTCACATGGGCAGACTGGCAGTCCCTCTTCAGCGCTCTCCTCTCCCCAGAAGAGAGATGGGTGATCCTAGACAGGGCTGGAGAGGAAGCCCAGAGATGACGTGATGCTCAGCCAACCAGAGATGCAGTTGATGACATCTCCCCCTTAGAGACCCTCCCTGGGATCACAATCATGCAGCAGAGTATGGTATGCTCACCCATTATCGGCACTGTCTCTTAGTGGGCTTTAAAAATGGAGTATCTAAGCACTTAAATTGGAGTAAGGTAAATGAAATTAAATAGCAGAAAGAAGAGTTTTCTGGTTCCGTGGTGCAATGGATAGTGTATTGGATGTCTGGCTAGATGGAGGCACTCAAAGTTATGGGCTCAAATCTCACCAGAGTTGTTAAGAAAAGGATCCTTTAGGTTTCCTCAAGAAAGATTTATAGAGTCTTTAGGCAATATACTGATCAGGATCCAGGATACGTAGTTGAGATGGCACTCAAGGCCTCTAACAACAGGAAAGACAAAGGCGGAAAGCGCCAGGTTGCCTTACTAGCAGCAGCAGTACAGGATAGGCTCCCTGAGAGGAGAAGACCTGTGGGCCCTAGTGGGGCCCAACCCCAACCCCTAGTGTGAAAGAACCAGTGTACATATTGTAAGAAGGAGGGCCACTGGAAAAGAGTATGACCCAAGAAAAAGATTGGGCAATGAGTAACTCAAATGTTAGCCCTCACTCTGGAGGAAGACTCTGACTAGGGTGGACCAGGGGCAGGACCTCCACCTGAGCCTCTGGTTATAATGAATATGGAGGAAGAACCTACTCAATTTTCTAGCCACACCTCTCCCCACTCTGCTCCTGGGAGACCGCATCCACCATGACTGTGTCCAGACGGTGGATCTGGCCTGTGCCAGGCACCCAGACCTCCCTGTTGTTGACCTGAGGATTTGAGTCTCTCTTTGGTAGCTTCATAGAGGGTGGCCAAAAAGGGCTGGCTACGCAGTCTCAGCCACACCAAGGACCTCAAAGCAAATGGTCTCCCAAACGGAACCTCAGCGGAAAAAGCCGAGCTGGTTGCGGCGATCCTGGCTTTGTGGCCGGCCAAGCCCCGAAGTGGGCGATCATTTGTACAGATTGGAAGAATGTGTTGTCAGTTTTAAATGCACACGGGGATCTGTGGAAACGGGAGGCTTTGAATTCGGCTGATAAAGGAATCAAACACAGCCAACAGATTTTTCAACCTCTTGAGGCAGTGTTATTCCCCTGTGCTCTGGCCGTGGGACACTGCAAAGACATCAGCAGAACGTTACACCAGAGGCCCAGGGCAAAGGAAGGGCTGATTTAGAGGCCAAGTGGGCAGCAAGAACAATGACCCCAGCAGTAGTGGTGGCCTTCTTCCACACCCTAGCCCGCCACAAGCCACAGAAGACCCTGGTTACAGTGACACAGACCTTTATGTGGCCCAATAGTGAAAAAGTATAAGAGACTCTGTATGAGGGATGGCAGACATCCTAAAGCACGTACACGAGGCCACTCAGTACAGGAGGAAAATAATGTATGATCAGGTAAAGAGACACTTTGTCAGCCAGACTTTGCAGGCTATTTTCAGAGACATTATTAGACAGTGTGTCACCTGTCAGAAAAGCAACCCCAGGACATTCTAGGCAGTGCCAGAGTGGACCAAGTACCAAGAGTATGTTCCAAGAAATGACTGGCAGATAGACTTCACTGAGATACCCAGGGCTACAGGTGATTACCGGTATCTGCTGGTGTTTGCAGACAGCTTTTTCTAATTGCATTGAAGCATTCCCCTGCAGGACTGAGAAGGCCACATAAATTGCCAGAAGCCTACTAGAAGACATCATCCCCAGGTTTGGCCTTCTCCAAACCATCAGGAGTGGACACTACCAGAGGGTTCGAGTCCCTCTGTGATCGGCTCTGTTGAGGTTTCGAGTGCCTACCTGTTCTTCTCAGGTCACACAGCTTGTGTCCCGACAAGTAAGGATTAAGTGATGTTTTCGCAGTGCCTGGAGACTCCAGTTCAGTAGAAAAGTAGAAAGACTGAACCCAACTATGGAAATCCATCTGACCAACCTTTCCCAGAAGATCGAGTTAACATGGATGAAGACCCTTCCCTTGGCTCTGTTCAGCCTCAGGGTTGCACCTCAAACCAAACTTCAGGTAAGTCCTTTTGAGCTTATGTATGGGCATCCCCAACTCTGTGTAACTTTTGGGAGGACTTAAATACTTTGGGTCCTGAAAACACCCTGGAGGCTAAGAACATACACAAGCAAGGCTAGGTCACTATTTGACAATATTTGTATTTTGTGGCGGGGGTCCTTCACTGTCTTTACAAGTATGCAGCGTGGCAGACACCTGCACAGCCTGCAGTCTCTCTCCACGTCCAGACCTGGAACACACCAGACCTGGCAGGAAAAATAGAAGGGACCTTTTGAGGTGTTGATGACACACACAGAGACACAGACACAGACACACACACACACTGCAGTCAAGGTCTCCAGACACACACACACAGACACACAGTGCAGTCAAGGTCTCCAGAAGGGAAGTGGGGATCCACCACTCTCGCATCAAACCAGCAACTGCAAAACAGTAGGAGTTGGCAGGGCAGTGATAATTGGAAGACTCAGGCTTTAGAGGATTTAAAGTGATAGACAATTGTTTCCGTTGATTGTCACCCTGGTGGCTGTGGGGGTTGTTTGCCTTACTGGTGGTTTATTTTCTGGCTCTGGCTTTGTATGGCCTGGTGCCTGCTTCCCACTGGACTCAGCAACCAGCTGTCACCTAGCTCTGTTCATGGCTGTGTTTGTGTTTGCCACCCACGTGCCTATTGTTGCAATGGAAATTTTGCCCAGCAAACTGTCCAGGGTCTCGCTGACTCCAGTGCTGAAGTCCTGGACAGTTGGTGTGGGACAGCTTGTGTACAGGCTGGTCTGGCCGGCTGGGTCTGCTGCACAGGGGCATTTGCTGGGGAGGGTGTCCAGGAATTTCCCAAGGGTTTTTTGTTTGCTCTTTGGCTGTTTCTTGCCCAGCCAGAGGGGGCCTACAGCCTGGACAGGTTCGACTGCCTCTGAGGCATATTCACAGTGCTGTAGGAGAGAGAGCCAGGGCCCCCGAGTGCCAAGTGTGCTGACCTGAGCTTTGTGCTCTCCTGGCCCTGAAATTGCAGAGCGGTGCTTGGGTCCAGCAGGCTTGCATAGCCTTCAGTGGCTGTGCCATCGCTGGGTCTTTGTCTGCCCCCTGTGGATGTATCTGGGTGCGTGGGTCCCGCTCGAGCCCAGCCAGCTGGGCGACTCCTTGCATGGACCCTGTCACTACCACCAGTCAGTGCTCTCTAGGATTTTTCTCCCCCTCAGGCACCAGTGTCCAATTATACCAGGCCTCTAACTGAACCTCAGGTAATAGATGAAAGAGAGCACTAGGTTTAATCCTGACTGGGGCAGGTGTAGTAATAGGGCTCCTGGCTCCTTGATGAGGATTTGCGTATCATGAAGCCACTCTCCATAATCTGACTTTGTCTATAGAAAATACTGTGTAATCCACTGCTCAAGCCATCGAAGATCAACAAATGAGCATTGACTTTCTGCCAAGGGTGGTCTTAGAGCATCATGTAGTTTGGACTACTTGCTAGCTGAACAAGGAGGCGTTTGTGCAGTAGCCAACACGTCTTGCTGTACTTAAATCAACACCTCTGGAGAGGTGGAAATAAATATGAAGAAAGATTTACAAAGAAAGCTGAGGAGGTAGAATGTGACTATTTAATAACAGCGACAGGAATCAGGGTCTTGGAGGGAAGGTTCTGGCACTTCTGGAATTGTATCCAGTGGCTGGAAGCTTTTAGATGGTCACCACCGAGGACGTTGAGGCTGAGGAGTACTTGGTGCAGGCAGCTTTGGAGGCTCACATGGCTTCTTGGGTGGTGCAAGTGGACCACAGGTGAGTGGGGGAGGGGGACCCCAGCCAGGTCGGGGAGGGTGGGAAGGTGGGGAAGGGGGATGCCGGCCAGGTGGGGGAGGCCGGAAGAGTAGGGGAGGGGGATGACAGCCAGGTGGGGGGGGCCTGAAGAGTGGGGGAGGGGGTCGCCAGCCAGGTGGGGGTGGCCAGAAGGATGGGGGAGGAGGACACCAGCCAAGTGGGGGTGGGGGACGCCAGCCAGGTGGGGGAGGCCTGAAGGGAGTGGGAGGGGGATGCCAGCCAGGTGGGGGAGGCCTGGAGGGTGGGGGAGGGGGACGCCCGGCATGTGGGGGAGGGGCATACCAGATGGGTGGGGGAGGAGGTTGCTGGCCTGGTGGAGGTGGTGGAGGCCAGAAGGGTGGAAGAGGTGAGCACTCTGGTGCAGGCTTGATAGCTTTGCAGGGTATGCAAGGAGGTGGAGCCTCTGTCCCAGCCTTGGGAGGCCAGCTGGGAGGAGGCCTGGAAGGGTCTAGGGGTGGTCCAGGAACAGGGCTGAGAGGAAGAGGGGGAGGTTGTAGTGGAGGACCCAGAATACTGCTGGCAGGAGGAGGGGGAGGCTCTGGCTGAGGTTTGGGAACACAGGTGGGAGGAGGAAGGGGAGGGTCTGGCCTGGTTTTAGGAACAAGAGTGGGAGGAGGAGGGGGAGGGTCTAGCCCAGGTTTGGGAACACTGGTGGGAGGTGGTGGGGGAAGGTCTGGCCTAGGTTTGGGAACATGGGTGGGAGGAGGAGAGGGAGGGTCTGGCCTGTTTTGGGGAATAAGAATGGGAGGAGGAGGGGGAGGGTCTGGCCAGGCTTTGGGAACATGAGTGGGAGGAGGAGGGGGAAGGTCTGGCCTGGGTCTGGGAACATGAGTGGGAGGAGGAGGGGGAAGGTCTGGCCTAGGTCTGGGAACGTAGGGGGGAGGAGAAGGGGGAGGGTCTGGCCAGGCTTTAGGAACATGAGTGGGAGGAGGAGGGGGAAGGTCTGGCCTGGGTCTGGGAATATGAGTGGGAGGAGGAGGGGGAAGGTCTGGCCTAGCGCTAGGAACATGGGTGGGAGGAGGAGGGGGAGGGTCTGGCCCACTTTTGGGATCATATCTGGGAGGAGGTGGTAGAAGGTATGGTGAACAGTCAGTCCAAGACTGGGGAATACATCTGGGTGGAGCTGGTGGCCCACTGCCCATGGGTACTGCTGGAGGGCATCTGATGGGGCAGCGTGTGGCCAATCCTCCGGGGCCAGGAAGGGTCCCTGCTGAAGCCCGCAGACCCTGCAGAATAGAAGCAGTTTCATTTTTAAAATACTTCAATAGGACAGACCAAAACACTACAAAGTATAAAAGCTGAAACATAATGATGCATGCAGGCGTCTGCAGCTAACACCTTCCTTCCCCTCCACCAGGTCTCAAAAGAGCATTGGTGCCAGAAAATTCTATTCCTCCTGCTGTTCTGCTACAGTTCAGGGGTGCTAAAGGATCCAACCAAAAAGCGAAAAACAAAAACTAGATTGAGTAAGTCACAGTGCACAAGAAACTTTCAGATCTTACTTAGGAGTAAGGAAGGAAAAGAGGAAGCCAGGCCCCTCTTGGGCCTTTCACTTAGAGTCCATCCAAGCCTTTGGTAAAAAGGAAGGAGAAAAGTGCCCCCACCCTCAATGCTGGAGTGAGGACAGAATTGAGTGTTCAGAGCCCCAGAAATAACTGTCAAGAAGTTAATACAGAAGTGATTACAGCACCCTTTAGAAAGCCCTGTTCTTCCATTCTGTGGTATTTTCATTTGTTCACTCTCTCTGTGCAGAACCATATGCACTCTTCCCTTCACAACACAGAAAGCCTGGTTTCTGGGTCTTTCCACTTGACCTTACATTAAGAGCATTTTCTGTGTTCTGAAATGTCTTTGAAACATATGACTTTCAGGAGCTGCCTCCACTGTGAGCATTTACACTAGTTCCACCATCCCTCTACCATGAGTGATTTAGTTTGTTGCCACATTTGCACTGTAATCCAACCTGCTCCACTGAATGTGCTCTTGCCAGGTCTTTGGATACGAGGTGGTTCTTTCATTAGGAGAGATGACTAGACGTGGGATTGTGCTGAATAAAAGGGTGTGAGTATTTGGAAGGCTTCGGGTAGACAGTGTTACATTGCATTTCAGGATGGTTGTGAGAATTCACAATTCCACTCTCAGTGTGTGAAAGGGGCCCCAGAAGAGTTAATATTTAATTCTTTGATAGAATTTATCAATTTAAAGTTTTCTCATTGAAGTTATATAGTTGTCTTATTCACTGATTCTTCACTAAAAACGATGAGACTGTTGTACAAAGTTAGCTTTGGTTTCACTCATCAGTTTGTGTTCTTATTAGTAGATTAAAGGCAAATCCAATAATAGGCCAGTGAATATAAAAATTCCTGATTATTCATGATTCAAAGCATATGTATAAACGAGAAAAACCCAGGCCTGGTGGTGTCGTGGTTAAGAGCTAATGCTGCTAATCCAAAGGTCGATATTCCAGTCCACCTGCTGCTCCTTGGAAACCCTATTGGCCATTCTACTGTGTCCTGATTATCCATGATTCAAAGATATCCATAAGGTGTGTTAAAATACTCACCAAACGGAGACTGAAGAGAAAGAGTATTACTAAAGTACCAATCTGCAGAAGGAGGTACGCCGTTAAAAGTGTTTCGTCCGGCTCAGGAAAACTATTGTCAATGGGCTGAAAGAGCAATATTCAAAGTCACAAGAAACCTCAGAGGAATGGACAGTATAGCAGTCACAGGGGATCATGGACAGAAACCCCACATCAGCCTCCGAGAACCATCCCCTCCACCAAATATCTCCAGTGGATTTCTCTGCTTCCTGGAAGGTTGGCAGCTGGCCACCTGGTGTTTCTTCTGAGTCTGGCAGTGTTGTTAGAGGTTGTGAGTGTGCTTTCTCTAAATAGGGCTCAATCTCTGGTTCCCCAGAGGCTCTATCTGCCCTTGTGTCTAATGCTGAATCACACTTTTCTCATGGATACATTGAGGTTTTAGTATCTTAAAGACAAGCACAGGGCAAAAAAACAAAACAACAAAAAAAAACAGAAGATCACTACAGAGATGTCTTTATTCAGAAATAATGAACTTTTAGGGCTTGAATAAAAGCAAAGTGGTGACCATGAAGATGACACTAACAATGTGAAGTTTCTCTAAGGTCCTTGATTTTAGTTCTATTCTACTCCTCTGTGAATGGAGACAGACATCCTCTGAGTAAGCTCTGACTGCCCTAATACCTGGTCTGGAGAGATTGCTTTGGATTTAACTGTTTGTTCTTGAAAACTCATTATTTTCATTCTAAACGTTTCCTTCAAGACAGTGTGTTCAACAGAGATATGCATTCGACAGAATATGATTCAGCAATAGAAACGAATGAATTATGGAACCAGGCAAGAATGATTCATCATGAACTTGCAAAATGAAAGTAAAAGCTGGGACAAACAACCCTGTAAAGGTGCTGCTTTCTGGGTTTTTGTTTAAACGGCCATGACCTAACGGGAAGAACCAGTTCTCTAAGTCTCTTACCAAGGTAAAGGATCAAGGTAAAGGATAAACACACTGTGGCATATTCATATATAGAACTTCTACTCAGTAATGAAAACGAAGCAACTATTAGTACACCAAACATCCTGGATAAATCTAAAAATGATTCTGCTGACTTAAAGAATCCTGAATAAAAACAAAAAGTAAATCTTGTATCCTTCAATTACATAAAAGTTCTCTAAAAATGCAGATCACTGGTTGGAAGAGGGGTGGCAGAAACGGAGGGAGAGGACAGAATGAATTAAAAGAATCAGCAGGCGTGTTTGGGGGGTGAGGGTTAGGCTCATTATCTTGATTATGGTAGTGGTTTCATGGCCATATACACACGTCCAAATTCGACAAACTAGGTGCTCATTATTATACATCACTTATACACAAGGTATAGGAGAAAAGATTAGATATACAAACTGTTATAGTTTTCTATTTCCTTGACCAAAAGAATATTGTAAGTATTTTAAAAAAGCAAACAGGATAAAATTTATGAATTTATAAGCCAATTTAGAATTGAGGAAAAAATACTTACATTACGTGGGAATCCTGGCACTCTACAATGATTAAGAGTACACCCAACCTGTAGGAAAGCCTGAGAAATAATAGGCATGAAAATTCTGTATTAAAGAGAGTATATTTGAGATAAATATAGATATATATAGTTACGGCCATAACTAGGAGAGATAGGCAGTTGCCATCATAAATTCATATTCCAATAAAAAGTACAGAATACTGTTAACACCAAGTTTCTAAAACCATTGCAGTTTTCTTTCAACATTCATTTTCATTCTGAACCAGGCCATGTCATGTCAGATTTTTGAAGTCCATAAATATTTGCATGAAAGAGGAATCTTGTGTATTATAGATTAAAACTATGAAAATAGCAGCTAGTTAGCAACGCAATTCCACATAGCCACTAACAAGAATTTCCTTTCATATTTAATAGTATTTCATGTAAACCAATGAATAGCAACATGGAAACTAATACATAAAAGGAATATAAAAATTTCTGGAATGTATGGTCACCACAACAAAAGGCAAATCTTGTTTCTTTAAAAACAAGATTGTACCAGTATTTTAGGAGAAAATAACTTTGCAGTGGAATTCATACTAATCCACATGGAGTTTCAGTTTCATGCAGATTGAAATCTCTCTGGAAAATAAACTCTGAGCTCTCTAACACTTTCATCTCAGCCCTCACAGTTGAGGTGACTACCCTGTGTGCTTTCAGAAAACACACTGTCTTTGAGTAGCCACTGTCTAAAAGGGAGCAGTCATCTCAGCAAATTCATTAAAGAAGCGGATCAGATGCATGAAAAGACCAAGGCCATCCTTTCCTCACTGGTCAAACACCCCAGTTCTGGACACTCTTGTCCCATCTGGCTATGGTCGAGACGCTGGTGTCAGGAGTGCCCTACTCCCTAAGTCAGCTCAGACAGGGGCCACTGAACACTGTGGTTCTGCTGGTCACCCTTTGTGCTAGACTGAGTCCTCCTCAATCACCCGAGGAAAAGCTGTTGTTTAAACTAGTGTGAAAGAGCCCAATAAAAGGTGAGAAAGTACAGCATGTTCAAGGATTACACACATTTTCCAATGGAGTAGTTGGTGGCCAGAGCACCAGGAACCAGAACAATACCCTTTGTGCCTTCATGTCCTGTCCCCTTGACGAGGCTCAGTGGCACAAAGTAGGAGTCGGGTAAGTGTGGGATGGGGACAGGGCCAGTTGTATATGAGAGTGGAACAAGGGGTATGGCCTGGAGAGACGGGGGTGCTTGTTCTCCTGGGGGGGGGGGGGAAGGGAAGGGAAAATGGTAGAGATGGCAGGAGTGGGATGGATGAGCGAGGAGACCACACAGGAGAGAAGTTGGAGGAGGTTTCAAAGTTGGTCAGTAGGTGAGCAGGGCAGCAGGTCAGTAGGATTCAAGGAGCAGAAGAGTTGGACTCGCAGGACCAGTAGCCTTCTCCTGTCTGGTCGATGCCTTAGTAACCTGCATGGCTTATAAATTCTCCCTCGTCCAATCCCTGCCTTCGCCCCTGACGCATCACAATGGAACCCAAGCCTGACATACCACAGGTAACCCACAATGTACCATCCCAGACCAACTGCCATACCAACTACAGGTCCTCTCTGGGACCATCAAGAAACTTGTGATTTATGGTCCTTCCCAACCCATCTTCCTTGTCCCCCACATTCTGGGTTGTTCCCCTCTTTCCTGAGCTCCCAGAATTTCCCATCCTAAGTCTTGGCTACAAAACTTACAGCGTGAATGAAGCCAGAGCTCTGAGTAGAAACAAACAGAAGCAGTGCAGGGGATTTCCACCCCTGCCCTCTCTCTGCAACTGATAGAATAAACAGACAAAAATCAGTAAGGATGTGGAACATTTGAATAGCAAACCGATATATATATGTGCTCATCTCATTATTCCTAACAGCTGTACTGGAAACGTTATTTTCAAGCACACGTGGTACATTTAAAAAAATCACTCTATTCTGGACTTGAAGCTCGTCTCCATCAATGTCAGAGGAATGAAATCACAGAGGACGTGTTCTCTTGTTTTGTGATCATAACATAATCGTGCTAGAAATTATGATAGAGCACTAACTAGAAACTCCCCATGGTGGAACTGGTAATGTGCTGTTTTAAATGAAACACGAATCAAAGGAGAAATCTCAGGCGTAAAGGAATATGTATGAACTCAGCAATACCAAAGCCAGATATAGAAAGACTTCATGAGCAAATAAAAATGTAGAGCACTATCCCTTAAGAATATGGATGTAAAAATCCTCAGTGTAAATCTGACAGCACATCCAACGGATTATACACTGTGAGCAAGAGGGGTTTATCCCAGAAATACGAGGGTGCTTTAACATAAAAATCAATCAATGTAACAGACTACATTAATAGAAGGAAGGACAAAAGCCCACACATGATCATGCTAATTGATGCAGATAAAGCATTTGAGAATATCCAATACTCTGTCATGAAAAAAGCGTTCAGAAAGTTTGAACTAAGAGGGATGTTCCTCAACATGATAACGGCCAAACAGGAAAAACCCACATTTTTTTTTTTTTTTTTTTTAACGTTATACTTGATGGTGAATGACTGGAAGCTTTTCCCCTAACATCAGGAACGGAACAAGGATCCTTGCTGTGAATACTTCTGTTCAACGTGTAACAGAAGTTCTAGCCAGATTAGGCAAGAAAAGAAATAATTACCCACATTGGATTGGAAGAAGTCAAACTATCCCTACTTACAGTTGATGTGATCTTCTAAAGATTAAAGCCTAAAGAATTAACAAAAAACACTGTTAGAGCAAAGAAACAAATTTGGCAAGGTTACTGGATACAAGACCAGCAGAAAAAATCACCTGAATGTCTATACAGTAGCATTGAAAAATCAAGAAGTAAACCGAGAAAAACATTCCATTTACAATAGCATCCAAATGAATACAGTACCTAGGAATAAATATAACTAATGAGGTAAGGTTGAAAGATTTGTACCCTGAAAACTAAAAAACATTTCTGCAGGAATTTAAAGAAGATCTAAATAAATGGAAAGGTCCTGTGTTGGTGAATGGAAAGATTTAATATCCTTCAAATGGTAGTATTCCCTAAAGTAATCCACATATGTAATTCCCTGCCTATCAAAATTGCTACCCTTTTTGTGTAGAAATGGTAAAGTGGGTTCTGATGTTGGTACAGAATTGCAAGGAAACTCAAGTAGCCAAAATAATCTTGAAAAAGAAGACCACGTGGCAGGACTCTCATTTTCCAATTTCAAAACTTACTACAAAGGTTCAATAATCAAAACAGTGTGGCACTAGCATAGAGATACACGTATAGATCAATAGAATAGAACTGAGCATCCAGAGCTGAACCCTCACCTACGAGGCCAATTGCTTTCCCACAAGGCTGCCAAGTCCATTCAATGAAGAAAGAAGAGTCTTTTCAACAAATGATGCTAGGGGAACTGGATATCACATACAGAAATTGATGTTGGACTTTTCCTCACCTTGTATACAAAAATTAATTGAAAATAATGATTTAAATATAGGTACTTCAACTATAAAAGCCTTCTTAGAAGAAAACACAGGTGTACTTTTCATGACCTCGGATTGGCCAATGGTTCCTTAGAAGTGGCATGTAAAGCACAAGCACCTACTAAAGAAGTCGAGAAATTGAATTTCATCAGAAGAAAAAATTCTTGTGCATCAAACAAAGGACGCTAACCAGAGAGTGGAAAACAAATGCATAAAGAGAGAAAATGTTTGCAAATCATATATTTGATAAAGGTCTAGTATCCAGAAGGTATTGAGAAAACTAAGGACAAAATCACAAACCACCCAATGCAAAACTGGGCAAAGGAATTGACATTTCTCCAAAGAAGATTACAAATGGCCAACAGGCACATGGAAAGATGCTGAACATTATTAGTCACAAACCCTATTGCACAAAGCCCTCAGTCAGGATCCCATATAGGTCTACAATTACTGGTGCCTGCAGGCTCCCCGACCCTTTAAACCTACAGAGCCTGAAGCCCTGTCTCCAACTTGTCAAGAACCCGGGCACTTCTCTGTCTTGAGCATTAGTAACTCCCATTGCCCTGCCCCTCTGTTCTTTCCTCCTTTTTCCAGGCCCCTCAGATACCCTTTGGGCATTTCCTAGACAAACTGGGGCTCCAGGGAAGGTGACTGCTGAGTAGTTGGGCCAGTGTTCGATGCTCGTTACTAACACTCTAACCACATCATAAACACACGCTCAAGACATACATTCACACTGATGACACAACTTCTGACCACATGAAAATGAGTACAGCACACACAGGTATTGTAAATGATTTTTTATCTTCTAACAACCCATCAGCACTGAGAACTCACACATATTCTGACCACACTCACATCCTGCATTCACACACTGACCACACATTCTCACATTAGTCCACCTTAAAAACACACAGAACTCTGACATGCACACACTCATTGCATATTGTCCAAATTCCCACATGTCCATACACCCAACTGACCATAGCAAACATACATACAAAGAGACCCTGAAATGACCATCTACCCTCTGATCATACCCAAATATGAAAATCATGTACACACCGTAACAACATACGGACCCCCACCACACTGACCATTCACTCTCTGCACACACACAAACACAGACCACACATGCACCCAGAGTTAACAGGGCATCTGGCTGTGCTTGTGTGGGCTTTGATCATGGGGCATCTCCCACCTCAGCATCAACATGGAAACCCAGAGAGGGGTGGGGACTCATGTGACACAGGGACAAAGTGCAGGAGATTGTGATGTTGGTCCCTCATGAAGTACATCTGAGCCTTCAGAGCTGGTTGTCACAGTAGCATGTGAAACAGAGATAAGAGAGCCAAGAGGATCAGAAATGGTGTCTAAGAGTTCTCTTATAAAATACCCATTTCCAACTAAAGGATGTAGTTATTCCACTCAAGCTATGAAGAGAATTCGTCAAGGAGTTAATTAACGTGTTTTCATTTTAACGTGATGATGGACAATTCTCCCTGGAGATCAGCCAGTATTGCTGGTGAAATTCCTATTTCAATTTCTGTTAAATCTTATTTTTTGTTTAAAATATCACTTAGAACTGAAAATGTCTGTCCTTCGCAGGGGTGCGCGGCCTCCGCTGAACAGCAGGCACAAAGCCACCTTCCCTGCTCGCCAACAGCCGGCAGAGGGCGCGCCGTCTCCTTTTCTGGCCCTTGGTTCTTCAGAGAGCAGAGGCTCTGAGCTGGGTGTCAGCCTGGCTGGTGATGGTGCCCCTGGGGCGGGAAGAAGAGCTTCGTTTCCACAGGACCCAGCCCCAGGGAGGCGCCCCAGGCTTTGGGACCTGAGAGTCAACAGTGAGTACAAAGCTTCCTTTTGGGGCCCAGAGTGCTGAGAAGGGGCTTTGCTGTGGCTTCTCCAGGCCAGTCATGGTGGAGCCTGAGGTCAAAGGAAAGATGCGCGGCCCTGTGTACAGGCTGTTGTTAACTTTTTAATGGTTCCTTTTACTTTTCGCTATGAGTCGAAATGCACTCGACGGCAATGGTCTGGTTTGGTTTTTATTTTTAGAAAGAGTCTTGATGCCTCAGTGTTTAAGCGCTCGACTGCGGTTGGAACCCACCAGCCGCTCAGCGGGACAAAGATGTAGCAGTCTGTTTCCTTAAAGATGACAGCCGAGGAAACCCTGTAGAAACCCTGGTGGAAGCCCTACGGAAACTCTGGTGGCATGGTGGTTCACTGCTAGGTTGGCAGTTGGAATCCACCCGGTGCTCTTTGGAAAGCCTATGAGGCAGTTCTACTCTGTCCTATAGGGCCGCTATGAGTCAGAATGGACTGGGCGAACAATGGGTTTGGGTTTTTTTTTTTAATGAGTCGGAATTGACTTGAAGGCAGTGGGTTTGATTTTTGTTTCAGTTTTTACCTGTAACTTTGAAGTAGCTGGGAAATAGTAAAAAAATTGAAAAGTAGGTGTATTAAAACCCTGAACATTAATTTTAATTATTTTCTTTATTAATATACTAGAAATTACTATAATTTTCCTGTCCTAGTTTTCATGAAGGCATTGCTGTTGTTAGTTGTGGTGGAGTGAACTGGATTCTGACTGAGAGCAACCCATGTGAGCAGAGTAGAACTGCTCCATAGGGCTTTCAAGGCTGTGAGCTTTCGCAAGCAAATTGCCAGGTGTGTCTTACAAGGTGCTTCTGGATGGCTTCCAACCGCCAACCTTTTGGCTTATACTCCAGTGCTTAACCATCTTTGCAACCCAGGGAATCCTCATAGAAGCATAAAAACAAGGCAAAACCAAAACCAAACAAACAAACAAAAACGTTGCCATCGTGTCTGACTCATGACTACCGTGTAGGACAGAATAGAACTCCACCATGGAGTTTCCAAGGAGCGGCTGGTAGATTCCAACTGTCAACCTTTTGATTAGCAGCTGTAGCTCTTAACCACTGCACCACCAGGACTCCCATGGAAGGATAGTCATCAAAAACATTTTTAAAATATAATTCTATTTTTTGTCTCATTTTCAATTGAGATAATTGCCAAGTTTGAGGATTCTCATGACTCAGTGATGACCTCGAATAATTTCGAATTTCAGCTTTCTGAAAGGTATTTCATAGGACCTCATCGTGGCCATTAATGTTGAAAAAAAAAAAATTACCAAAACTTGTTCCAAGTCAGTATAATATTGTCCTAAGCACAATTCCTGAATCAGATTTAGATGAATAAAGAACGTTGATATCTATTTTAGTACCAGCTATTGATATTTGACACAGCTTCAAACTCTTTAAGATGAAATTTCTGCAGGACTTAAGTTGCTAGAATTTTTAATAGCCAAGCCAATGGCTGTAAGTTGGATGTAGTCATTGAAAATAATTGTTTTTTCTATTAAAAATTCAAGATTTAGACACAGTAAACTTTTTCTGTCTTTACTTTAAGGGCAAAGTCGGGGTGTTCGTAATGTCCTGTTTAAAATACATCTATTCCTGTAATAATTGATACTTGGATCCAGTGAACCATACATTTCCCATTCCTTCATTTTCTTATATTTGCATTCAGAAGTATATGTCTTGTTAAAGTTTTACCTCCACAAAACATGCTTTCCAAGTTACTTTCTCTCATTTGCTGTAAGCAAGGGGCTAGGCCTTCTAGTAGTCATGGAGCTTTCTGTGTACTCAGGATTTCTCACTGGACAGCTTTATTGACTTTTTCTCCTTGGTTCAAAATATCATCCCACACTGAGGAGTTACACAAAAAGTTGGAATCTATTTGCACAAATATACTTTTCATTTCAGTACAGGAGCTTTCTCCATTTGATATTTTATGTATGTTAGTGTTGGAATAATATGTCAGTTTGTATGGGCATCGCTCTGATCTTCACATCCATTGGGTATCTTTCTGTGTTTATAATGTAGTGTTTAGAATACATATGAGAATATCTTATCTGCTCATTTAATTTAAACCTAAGTAGTATATTCTTTGTTCTATATTTTAAAGGGTGGTTGTTGTTATTTGCCATGGAGTCCATTCCGACTCACAGCAACCTTATAGGACATCATGGGACACATTCTTGTGGCTCTTGTGTCAATCCGTCTCATCGAAGGCTTCCCGTGTTTTTGCTGACCCTCTGTTTCACGAAACACGATGTCCTTTGTCTAGTGATTGGTTTTTCCTGATGACATGTCCAAAACAGGAGAGCCAAAGTAAACCTTGCCATCCTCACTTGAAGGAGCCTTCTGATTGTATTTCTTCTAAGACTGATTTGTTTGTTCTTCTGGCACTCCACAGTGTATTCTATATTCTTTGCCAACACCACAGTTTTTCTCCTGCCTTCCCTTTTAAATGCACCAGATTTTCTCCTGCCTTCCCTTTTCATTGTTCATGTTTTGCATGCATGAGGGGATTGAAAAGACCATAGTTTAGGTCAGGGGCATCTCAGTCATCAAAGTGACATTTCCACTTTTTCAAACTTTTAAGAGGTCTTTTGCAGATTGGCCCAATGCAATGCATTTTTTGATTTCTTGACTGCTGTTTACATGGATGCTTTCATCGTCAAAAAGACCATTTCAAGATGTATCCTGAAGTACATTGCTGTCAGTGATAGGATAATACCCATATACATGAAGGGAAGACCAGTTAGTAAGACTATTATTCAAATTTACACATGAATCACTAAGGCCAAACATGAAGAAATTGAAGAGTTTTACCAACCTCTGCAGTCTGAAATTGATCAAACATGCAGTCAGGATGCATTGATAATTACTGGTGATTGGAATGCGAAAGTTGGAGACAAAGAAGAATTGTTACTTGGAAAATATAGCCTTGGTGATAGAAATGATGCTGGAGATCACATGATAGAATTTTGCAAGACCAACGACTTCTTCATTGCAAATACCTTTTTTCAACAACATAAATGGCTACTGTACACGTGGATCTTGCTAGATGGAATACTCAGGAATCAAATAAACTACATCTGTGGAAAGAGACGATGGAAAAGCTCAATACCATCAGCCAAAACAAGGCCAGGGGCTGATTGCAAAACAGACAATCAGTTGCTCATATGCAAGTTCAAGTTGAAACTGAAGAAAATTAAAACAAGTCCACAAGAGGCAAGGCATGACCTTGAGCATATCACATGTGAATTTAGAGTCTATCTCAAGAATAGATTTGACACATTGAATACTAATGACCGAAGATCAGATGAGTTGTGGAAGGACATCATACATGAAGAAAGCAAAAAAATACAAAAACTCATTTCCATTGACTTGATTCTGACTTATAGCAACCCTATAAGACAGAATAAGAACTGCCCCATAGAGTTTCCAAGAAGCACCTGGTGGATTCGAACTGCTGACCTTTTAACCAAAAGCCAGAGCACTTAACCATTACGCCACCAGGGGAGGTCATTAAAAAGACAGGAAAGAAAGATAAGACCAAAATGAATGTCAGAAGAGACTCTGAAACTTGCTCTTGAACGTCCAGCAACTAAAATGAAAGGAAGAAATGATGAGGTGAAAGCACTGAATAGAAGATTTCAAAAGGCGTCTCAAGAAGACAAAGTAAAGGGTTGTAATGACATGTGCCAAGGCCTGAAGATAGAAAACCAAAAGGGAAGAACACATTTGGCATTTCTCAAGCTGAAGGAACTGAAAAAAAAAATTCAAGCCTCGGGTTGCAATATTGAAGGATTCTACAGGGAAATATTAAACAACGCACAAAGCATTAAAAGAAGGAATACACAGAGTCACTATACCAAAAAGAATTCATCAACATTCAACCATTTCAGGAGGTAGCATATGATCAGGACCCAATGGTACTGAAGGAAGAAGTCCAAGTTTCACTGAAGGCACTGGCAAAAAACAGGGCTGCAGGAATTGATGGAATACGTACTGAGGTGTTTCAAGAAATGGATGCAGCACTGGAAGTGCTCACTCATCACTGCAAGAAATTTGGAACACAGACACCTGGTCAAGCGCCTGGAAGAGGTACGTATTTATGTCTATTCCCAAGAAAGGTAATCCAGCCAAACACACAAATTATTGAACAATATCGTTAATGTCACATGCAAGTAAAATTTGATGAAGATGATTCAAAAGCGGCTGAAACACTGTATCGACCAGGAACTACCAGAAATTCAAATGAAATTCAGAAGAGGAAGTGGAACCAGGGATATCATTGCTGATGTCAGATGGATCCTGGCTGAAAGCAGAGAACACAGGAAAGATGTTTCCCTGTGTCTTATTGACTATGCAAAGGCGTTCGACTGTGTGAATCATAAGATATTACGGATAACATTGCAAAGAATGGGAATTCTATAACACTTAATTGTGCTCGTGAGTTACCTATACATAGATCAAGAGTCAGTCATTGGAACACAACAAGGGGATACTGTGTGGTTTAGTCAGGAAAGGTGTGCATCAAGGTTGTATTCTTTTGCCATACTTATTCAGCCTGTATGCTGAACAAATAATCTCAGGAGCTGTACTGTATAAAGAAGAATGGGGCATCAGGATTGGAAGAAAACTGCAATATACAGGTGAACGACCTTGCTTGCTGAAGGTGAAGACGACTTGAAGCACTTACTGATGAAGATCAAGGACCACAGCCTTCAGTATGGATTACATCTCAACAAAAAGAAAACAAAATCTTCACAACTGGACCAATAAGCAACATCATGATAAACGGGAAAAGACTGAAGTTGTCAGGGATTTCATTTTACTTGGATCCACAATCAACACCCACGGAAGCAGCGGTCAGGAAATCAAAAGCCGCGTTGCATTGGACAAACCTGCTGCAAAAGACTCCTTTAAAGGGTTGAAAAGCACAGATGTCATCTTGAAGAGTAAGGCACACCTGACCCAAGCCATGGTGCTTTCAATCACCTCATATGCATGGGAAAGCTGGACGATGAATAACGAAGACAGAATAAGAATTGACACCTTTGAATTGTGGTGTTGGCAAAGAATAGTGAATACACCCTGAACCCCCAAAAGAACAAACAAATCTGTCTTGGCAGAAGAACAACCCGAATGCTCCTTAGAAGAAAGGATGGCGAGACTGTGTCTCACATCTTTTGGACATGTTGTCAGGAGGGATCAGTCCCTGGAGAAGGACATCATGCTTGGTAAAGTAGAGGACCAGTGAAAAAAAGGAAAACCCTCAGCAAGATGGACTGAAATAGTGACTGCAGCAATGGGCTCAAGGATAACAACCGTTGCGAGGATGACCCAAGACTGGGCAGTGTTTTATTATGTTGTACATAGGGTCGATATGAGTCAACGGCACCTAACTACAACAGCTTGCGTGGATATTTATTATTGATCGAAGTAGGATGAAATCTTTGACAACTTCAGTATATTTGCCATCTAGCATGACATGGTTTATTGGTCCAGTTGTGAGAATTTTTGTTTTCTTCACATTTGGGCGAAATCTATAGTGAAAGCTCTAGTCTTTGACTTTGATCAGTAAGTGCTTCAAGTCGTCTTCATTTTCAGGAAGCAAGGTTGTGTCAATTGATTATTGAATTTGTTAATGAGTGTTCCTCCTTTCTTGATGCAGTCTTATATAGCCCAGCTTGTAGGATTATTTGTTCAACATGCAGATTAAATAAATAAGGTGAAAAAATGCAACCCTGCCACACACCTTTTGCAATTTGTTCTGTTTGAACAATTGTCTCTTGTTCCATGTCGAGGTTAGGCATGAGCACAATTAGGTGTTCTGGAGTTCCCCTTACTTATAATGTTCCTCATGTGTGGAATATGCTTTGTTTATTAACTGGGCATTTCCTCTGTTCATCCTCTAGGACAGGCCCCTTGCCTTCCCTTACATTTGTACACACAGGTAGGACTAGCACATAAAACTAATCATCACAACACCTATGAAAATTAACAACAGTTCCTGTGTCCTACCTTGACCTCTGCATCCACCAGGCTATACAAGACACCCCCTCTCTCAGGGTCCCTGACAGGATCCAAGTCCCAACCTTGTACCCAGAGGCTTTTGCCACAGCCACCCAGGCCTGGCCACTCTCAGAGCCCTGGGCACAGGCCTCTAGAGGGCCCCAGCATGAATTTGGAGCCAGGAAAGCACTCCCTGTTGTGACAGCTTCGATGGAGCAGGACATGCCTGGACCATAGCCCCGTTTGCATGCAGTGGCCTCTGTTGGGAGTGCCAGGGCCCTCTGTGTGTCCTGTGGGGCCACGGGTCTGTGCATGTGTGTGAGTCTGTGCGTGCAGTTGTGTAATCTGTGTGGCTGTCTCTGAGTTTCTGAGTTAGTGAGTATATTGATTGTGTGTTGTGTTTTCTCCTGTGGCTGTTGTGTCTCTATGCTCTTCTGTATGTGTCTGTGTGTCTGTCTCAGTGAAGAGGTGTATGTCATTTGTGGAAATCCATGTATCTCTGTGCCTGTGCCTCTGTGTGTGTGTATCTGGGCATGTGTTTCCTTGCTGGAGTGTCTGTGTGTATCTGTGGTTTGGATCTGTGTGCTTGTGTAAATTTGCTCCTTTGTGTTTTCCTGACTGTGTATCTGTGTGTGTGTGTCCATCGTGTGTCAGTTTGCCTGGGGGCTGTCTCAGGTGACCCTGAGTGTGTGTCTGTGTGTGCGTGTACTCCCCATAGTGTCTCTGCCTGGATCTGCTGTGTGGGGCCCTGTGAGCCTATACATGAGCCCACATCAGTGTTCCCAGCTGAGAGCGGGTGTTCTCCGTTTATGCGTCTGTGTGCTCGTTCCATCTATACATTTCCCAATGAGTGTGTGTATGTGTTTGTGTGTTCCCCAGGAACATGCAGCCACAGAGGGGACTTCTTCGAGGGCCACCCCCATGTAGGTGAGAAGAGACAGTTTGTCCACCCTCCTCCCTCAGGCGGGGCTGGGTCCTTCCGTCACTGATCCATCAGCCTCTGGTGTGCTCCTGGTGGTCCCACCTCAGGCCCCAAGGATGGAGGGAGTGAAGGGTCAGTTCACAGGACACCCAACCAGGGGGCAGCTGCAGTGAGTTATAGTGAGTGGGAAAGGATCGGGGGTGGGGTTGGGGGAGTCTTGGGTTCCTGGGAGGGGTGATTGTGTGGGTGTCCTAGGGAGGCCTGGGGGTCTGTAGGGCTCTGTGTCCCTGGGGTGGTGTGAGTCGCTGGGAGTTGGGGAGAGAGTTGGGGCAGTTCTGGATCCCTGGCAAAGGTTTGGGTAGCAGAGATCTCTAGGGAAATCCAAGGAAGAGGGCTCCTGGGGCCTGGTTAGTGGTGAATGGGCAGCACACCTAGGGAGGACTTGGGGAGTCCTTGGGGCTCCTGGATCCCCAGAGATCCCTCGTCCCTCACTCACCGTGGTGCCTAGGAGGTCGGGCAGTGGTAGCAGCAGCAGCAGCGTTACTGTCAGGAGCAAAGGCAACAGACCCACTGGATGGTAGCAGGTGGTGGAGTAACTGGGAAATGAGTACAGGCACCAAGCAAGGGCCAACCCTGCAGACACTGCTCCTGGGTGACTTTTGGGCCCACCCTCGTGTGAGGCCCAGTAGGAGCCCAGCAGAGCCCGAGCCTAGGGCCACATGGAGTTTCCCTTCGGGCCTCAGTGTCCCTGGCCATGGAAACGGGCACATGGGGCCACCAGATGGTGCTAGATCCAGTAGGGAGAACCTTTGTGGCCTGGGTTATCTTGGATTGGGGATTGGGGAGACTCTCAGAGGAAGTTGTGAGAAGTGCTTAGCACAGGCCCAGGCACAGAGCAAGCTCACAAAACAGGACAAGTGTAGACGTTGATGGTGGCATTGTATTACTCCTCACCCCAGTCCTAGCACCCTCCTGGCAACCCCAAAGGGACAGAGCCGCAGGAGGAAGGGTCCTGGCTGAATTTAACTTCAAAGAGGAAAAATGTAGGAACCTAGGCGCTCCTGATCCCCTTTGAAATCAGCTTTCTCAACAACACCTCCCCCCACCACATAAGGGAAACTGAGGCGGTGAGGGGTATGCCCATGTTCACTCAGGGGCCCTGAGGTGAGTGCCGGTTCAATCCGCCCAAACTCCTTTTTCCGAAGTTCACTGAGTTTCATCTTGCCAGTGATGGTTTTGGGCAGCTCTGGGACAAACTCCACCTGGACAAGGAGAAAGCAAACCCGACCTGACTCAGTCCTGCTATCATTTCCTTCCATTTCCGACTCTTTACCTTGTCACCTGCACAGACCTCAGACAGGCTGATACCATGTGGGAGTCTCTGTGGGGTTCACCAGGTATCTCAGGTCCTCATCCTGACTCTCTGAAAGTGAATGTAGCGACACGATTTGCTTTGGCCAATGAACTGTGAAGTGTGTTACCTCTAGGCAGAAGAGTTCAGAACCCCTCAGATGGGAGGCTGACCATCCTGTCTTCCCATCAGCATAATACCTGGCAAGTGTCTACAGGGTGGCTGCACTTTATCCAGGTCCCAGGATGATGGGACATGGAGTAGAGTTCCCAGAAGACCCATGGCAATGAACTTTCATTGGTATCAACCTCTAAGATTTTTGGGCTGTTTGTTATTATGTTAGGCTGGATTCTGAGGCGAAGGAAAACCAGAAAAGCATATATGTATATATCAATAAAATGGCTGACGCAGTTGTAGACTGGAAAGTCCCAAGTCCACGGATCAGGTTGGACGCTTCTCCTGATTCACGTAGCTGCAAGGGCTGGTAAACCCAAGTTCGGCAGGTTGGAGAGTATGGCTGTTGTTCACAGGCTATGAAGATTGATGAATCCCAAGATTGGCAGACAAGACCGCAGGGAAGCTGCTAGCTCAAGTCCTAAGAACCGGAGGTCAGATGAACAGGAGCCAGCTGCAGGATTCAAATCTAGCAAAAGCCACTGAGCCCTGCCAGAATGTCCCCCCATACTCCATGCAGGCCACATGCCCACAGAAACTCCGTTTCAACTGATTGGCTACTTGTAGCAGATCCCATCTTGTGTGGGTACACCTCAGGTGTCCAGGTCATTGGTCATCGAGTGTGTGGTGCAGGGCATCACCTACAATCCTAGAAGGGCAGGACTACGTAGGGGTGATTGGAGCAGGCACAGGTATCTGGTTGCAGTTGGGGGTTATGTGCTGAGCAAGGTTACAGGGATGACAGCTGCCACTGAGTGCCGGGGTGGAAGTCACGTCCCTGTTCCCTAGAGCGCATAAGTGGGAGAATTTTGTAGCTGGTCTCCGGGCACCCAGTACTGTTGGCTGTAGAGACTGAGAGGCAAGACTTATTCTCAGACCCTTGTTGCGGGTGGCTGGTGGAGTGAGTGGAGCCACCAGTTCTCAGGCCCCTGATGTGGGTAGGTAAGGACCCTGCTTTATGGGCAGGGTGGTGTCAGATGTCATGAATCTGCCACTCCCCCTTAGCTGTTGCAGTTGAAAATAGGCTTCAGGTATATACCCTGTTGTACTGTGGTAATGAGGGGTATGCTGTTGAAATGGCCCCACACAGGTCAACGCAGGAGTGAAGGGCATTCAAAGTTTGTGGATCCTTTGTGGCTGTATCTAGCCAAAGGGACTGTGCCTGCCCTGAGTTCCTGGTTTAGGGGAGCTGGCAGATTATTTTTTCCTTTTTGTTAATTTGTTCCCTCTCCACAGCTGGCAGAATGGCTTGGGATGAGCTACAGGTTGTACTTGTGGCCCAGGGGGCAAGGCAATGGCTGTACCAGAGTGGGGAGGGGGTGAGTAAGTGGGATAGAGGTATTTCCCAAAGGGGAGAAGGGATTTTTTTTATCCGTAGGTTAGACGCTTCCACTTAACGTTCACAGATTCAGCACTGCTTCTCCCTGGTACTGGAGGCTTGAACAGACTCTCCACCGCTCAGTTTCTTCAGGTGTGGAAAATGCATCCCGAGCACTGCTGCTTGCCTTAGGCAGTGTGAGCCAGCCGATCTAGGCTCCAGGGTGCTGGCCAGATCAGGTCTGGCAAATCCTTGGTGCTTCTGAACTGTGTCTCCCTCCCTGTAACACTGAGTCCAGATCCTCAACTTTGTGTTTGGTGTTCAGGGCTCCTAGATTGTCATATATAATTGATTCAATTGTTTCTTCAGGTCTTTGCTGTAAGTGGGAACATGGGAAGCATCTGACTAGCCCACCATCTTGGCGCCACCTTCCCGCAATCTCTTTCGTGATATAAAAGTACAGATGGAGCAAGTAAGCAGGCAAACAGAGATAGATGCCACACCACATGAGATCTCCATGAGAACCAAGAAAGAGAAGTTGAAGAGTGATAGGGACCGTCTCCCAGAGCCAACAGAGAGTCTTCCCCTATAGCTGGCACTCTGAATTCAGACTTCTAGCATCTTAAACTGTGAGAAAATGCATTTGTTAAAGCCACCCACTTGAGGTATTTCTGCTATAATAGCACTTGGTAACTAGGACAATAACCTACTACATGCTCTATCCTAAAGTCTATGTGCACTGGAGAAGAATGTATGTACTACTGATGTTGGGTGGAGTGTTCTATATAGTTCTACTAGGTCTAGTTGGTTTAGAGTGTTGTTCAAAGCCTCTATTTCCCTGCTGATGTTCTGTATAGACATTCTGTCCATTTTTGAAACAACTATGACTGTAGAACTATTTCTATGCTCAGTTCTGTCATGTTTACTTCATCTATTTTAGGGCTCTGTTGTTAGGTAATATCTTCTTAATGAATTGACCCTTTTATCAGTATGTAATGTCCTTGTCTGTTATAACAGATTTTGACCTAAAGTCTATTTTGTCTGATATTAATACAGCCATCCAACTCTTTTGGTTGCTATTTGCATAGAATTTCTTTTTCCCATCCTTTCAGTTTCAACCCATTTGTGTATTGGATCTAAAGTGCATCTCTTGTAGACAGCATATCGACACATGAATACTTAGGGAAAGAGGTCTTTACCTACTATAGAAATGGGAATCACTAGTATGTAGAGGGCAATTTAAGTCATGAAAGTGGTTGTGAATGAGCAGAATGACGTGAGAATACATTCAAGAACACAACTTTGGGGCATTCTTACTGGGAGATAGGGGCATGTCACTCAACCTTAGTTTCTTCAGAGGTGACTTTTTTGGGCCCTGATGTCCTGTCTGGAGCCGTGTTGGCACAGTGGTGAAGAGATCACCTGCTAACCAAGAGGTTGACAGTGCAAATCCACACTCCTTGGAAACACCATGGGACAGTTCTACTCTGGCCTATGGGGTTGCTATGAGTCGGAATGGACTCTATGGCGACAGGTTAATGTCCACTCCAGCCCGAAGAGCTTTTGACAATTGTTGCACACACTTATTTCAGATTCTTGCATCTGAAGTCCATGTGGCCAAGGATCAAGTGTATTGTTTGTTATACCAGATAGCAGGTGCTCAATAAAGCTTTGTTGAGTAAACAAATATCAGTGTAGACTGGTCGTGTACTTATCTTACATCTAATGAAGTTATGCCAGATAGCAGTTGTAAGATTCTTCTTTAAATGTTATGAATTTTGGTTGATAACTGATTTTCTCTAGTGATCAAGGTATTGGAAGAGGAGACTCTGACAACTCTGTAATGCTCTTCAGAGACTGGAAGAATAAAGGTGGTTGAGGCCGTGGACATTTCGACCTGGGAGTATGTGGAGGAGGCTGCTGATGAGACCCACATGGCCAGTTGGATGGGTAACGTGGACAAGAGCTGGGTAGCAAAGTAGAGCACCAGTCATGTGGTAGAGTGTGATGCCAGTCATGTGGGGGAGGGGGGCCCCTTCCCTGTGGGCAAATTAGGGAGTGGGGCTCCAGCTGTGTTTGGGAGGGGAATCAAGGCCCAGGAACACAGTTGTGGGGGTAAAGAGGAAGAGTCTGGCAGAGGTCCAGAAAGACAGCTAGGAGGAGGAGGGGGAGGGTGTGGCCTAGGTCCAGTAACACAGCTGGGAGGAGAAGATGGACTATATGGTTAAGGTCCAGGAACACAGCTGAGAGGAGGTGGGGGAGGTTTTGGCCAAGGTCCAGGAACAGAGCTGGTATGAGGAGGTGGACTTGCTGGCTAAGATCCAGGAATACAGCTGGGTGGAGGCAGGGAAGGTTTGGGTCAAGGTCCAGGAACACAGCTGGGAAGGGGAGGGGGAGAGGCAGGTTTTGTCCAACGTCTAGGAACAAAGCTGGGAGGAGGTAAGGGAGTTTTTGGCCAAGGTCCAGGAACATAGCTAGGAGGAGGTAGGGGAGGATCTGGCCAAGGTCTGGGAACATAGCTGGGAGGAATAGGGACAGGGTGTGTCCAAGTTCTAGGAACACAGTTGGGAGGAGGAAAGGGAGGGCCTGGCTTTGTTGAGGAAAATATTGGGAGAAGGAGGAGGTGGGTCTGGCTGAAGTCTAGGAACACAGCTGGAAGGAGGAGGTGAAGGGTCTGTCCAAGGTCCAGGAACACAGATGGTGGGAGGAGGTGGAGGGTCCTTCCAAGTTCTAGGAACACAGTTGGGAGGAGGAGTAGGGCTTGACCAAGGTCCTAGGGCACAGCTGATAGGAGAAATGGTAAGGGTCTGGCAGAAGTCCAGGCACAGCTGAGAGGAAGAGATGGATGGTCTGGCCTAGGTCCAGGAGCACAGCTGGGAGGAGGTGGAGGGTCTTTCCAAGTTCTAGGAGCACAGTTGGGATGAAGAGGTGGAGGTACTGACTGAGGTCCAGGAACACAGCTGGGAGGAAGAGCAGGATAGCTATCCAAGTTCCAGGAACACAACTCAGAGGAGGAGGGAGAGGGTCTGGCCAAGGTCCAGGAACTCAGGTGGGAGGAAAAGGTAGAGGGTATGGCCAAGATCCAGGAACACAGCTGGGAGGAGTGGAAGGAGAGTCTAGCCTAGGTCCAGGAACACAGTGGGGAAGACGAGGGGGAAGGTCTGAACAAGGTCCTCAGCACATCTGGGAGGAGGAAGTCCAGAGTCTGCAGAGGTCCAGGAACACAGCTGGGAGGAGTTGGTAGAGGGTCTGACTGAGGTCAAGGAACACACCTGGGAGGACGTGGTGGAGTGTATGGTGAAGGATCCAACCAAGGCCTGGGAAGACATCCTGGTAGAGTACATGGCTCACTCCCCATGTGTGCTGATGGAGGGAGTTTATTGGGCAGTGTGTGGCCAATCGTCCTGGGCAAAGAAGGTCTCTCCTCAGCCCTCTGATTCTGTTGAAGAAACAGTTAAATTTTTTAAAAATGTTCCTGTAGAACAGACCAAAGCACTTCAAAATATAAAAGCTGTAACAAAAAGATGCAGGTGTCATCACCTGGCACCTTCCCCTCCACCAGCTCTCTGAAGATCAGCATCAGGAGGCGGAGCAAAGATGGCAGAATAGACAGACGCTTCTGGTGGGCCCTCTTTACAACAAAGACCCGAAAAAACAAGTGAAATGAGTATATTTATGACAAGCTAGGTGCCCTGAGCATCAAAGGCAAACTTAGAAAACAAACTGAGGTGCCGGGGGAGGAAGAAAACAAACTGAGGGGCAGGGGGAGGAAGAAAACAAACTGAGGGGTAGGGTGAGGAAGAGATGGTTCAGAAGCAGAGAGGACTTACCAGACCTGCATCGTGGAGTGCCCTCAGGCACCATTCCTGGGAGCGGTGGTGGCAGGCTGGCAGTAGTGTTTGGCCACAGTTTCCTCAGGGAGAAGCAGCCAGCCACACAGCCTAGTCACACCTCCGGAAGCAGAGAAGAATGGCGCTCTTGGCAAAAGCTAAGTACTTGTATGGATTTCACCACACCCCCACCCCTGCCTACTCCCACGCCGGCTTCAGTGGCTGACTTCTTTGGGCCGAGATAGGCCCTGTTGAGTGCCTAGAGCCATCCTCCCAGCCTTGGAAATGGAATAAACTTGACACTGGGGGAAAAGATAATTTGCCAGCTCCACTAACTGGGGGAGCTCAGGACAGATGCATCTCCCGTCCAGGCATAAATGGTTCATGGACTTTGAGTACCTTTCCCCTCTGCATGGACCTGTGTGGGCCTATTTTAGGAAAATAGGCCCCTGTTGGCAGACTCAAACCGTTTCAGCTGTGCAGTGGAGAGATGGGTGTTTGATGTTTGACATCGCTTTGCCTATTAAACAGGGTCCTCCCCAACCCACATGATGGGCGTAAGGACTGGTGGCTCCACTCAGGTCACCCAGCCACCCACAACAGGGGTCCAAGGATAACTGGTACCTCCCAGTCCTTACAACCAAAAACATTGGGTGCCCATGGTCTGTCTGCAGAACCCACCTATCTGTATGCTCTAGGAAACAGGGACATGCTTTCCTCAGAGACACATGGGGGACGATTCTCAGCCCCCTGCCTTGTTCAGAGTGTGACCCCCTGCCCCAACCAGATACCATTTCCTACAGCAATCACCCCTGCCCCTCTAAGACTATAGGACAGAGCCTGTACCACACAATTGATGATCAGCTACCTGGACACCTGAGCTGAATTCATACAAGAAAAGTGAATGGACTCCTAGACTGATATACCTGATAACAGCTCTAGCCATCTGGGGAAAGGATGTCAGAGCTCCAAAGGCAAAAATCATCAAATTAGCTCACTCAAGCAACCCATTTGGGCATATCAAAACAAAACAAAGGCCATCTTGTGGGAAGAGGTGAAGCAGGCACTCTTGGCACAGCGCAGCCCACTGCAATCTGTGGATGAACGTGCCGCCCAGCCACCATCATGCCTGGGCACTTACAGGAAGGCTTCGGCTGCGTGGTTACCAACCGATTCAACCAGTTATTTGACGATGAATCGGATCCCGTCGAGGTGTTGAAGGTGGTGGAGAACAAGAAAAAAGAAGCCGGCGGGGGCAGTGTTGGGGGCCCTGGGGCCAAGAGCACAGCTCAGGCCGCAGCCCAGACCAACTCCTATGAGGCAGGCAAACAGCTGCATAAAGAGTCCCAGAAAGACCGCAAGAACCCACTGCCTCCCAGTGCTGGCATGGTTGACAAGAAAGAGGAGATGCAGCCACCCGTGGCACTTAAAAAAGAAGGAATTAGACGTGTTGGAAGAAGACCTGATCAGCAACTTCAGGGTGAAGGGAAAATAATTGATAGAAGACCAGAAAGGTGACTACCTCGGGAAAGACGATTTGAAAAACCACTTGAAGAAAAGGGTAAAGGAGGAGAATTTTCATTTGATAGACCAATCATTGATTGGCCTATTCGGGGCCGTGGTGGTCCTGGAAGAGGTCGAGGAGGCCGTGGACATGGAATGGGCCGAGGAGATGGATTTGATTCTCGTGGCAATTGTGAATTTGATAGGCATAGTGGAAGTGATAGATCTGGCCTGAAACAGGAAGAGAAACAGGGAGGTAGCAAATCTCACAACTGGAGACTATCGAAGATGAATTAACTGACTTGGATCATTCGAATGTGACTGAAGAAGCACCTGAAGGTGAAGAACATCCAGTGGCAGACACTGAGAATAAGGAGAACGAAGTCAAAGGTAAAAAAAAGAGGGTCCAAAAGAGATGACATTGGATGAGTGGAAGGCTATTCAAGATAAGGACCGGGCAAAAGTAGAATTTAATATCCGAAAACCAAATGAAGGTGCTGATGGGCAGTGGAAGAAGGGATTTGTTCTTCACAAGTCAAAGAGCGAAGAAGCTCGTGCTGAAGATTCGGTCATGGATCATCATTTCCGGAAGCCAGCAAATGATATAACGTCCCAGCTGGAGATCAACCTTGGAGACCTTGGCCGTCCAGGACATGGTGGCAGGAAGAGGTGGACGTGGGCATGGTGAACGTCCCAATCGTGGCAGCAGGACTGACAAGTCAAGTGCTTCTGCCCCTGATGTAGATGACCCAGAGGCATTCCCAGCTCTGGCCTAACTGGATGCTATAAGACAACCCTGGTTCCTTCGTAGACCCTCCTCTCTGAGGCTTTGCATGCTTAAGGATCCCAAACAACTAAGAAATTAAAAAAAAAAAAAAGACTCATTCATACCATTCACACCTAAAGACTAAATTTTATCTGTTTTGAAAATGAACTTCTCTTGCTACACAGAAGTAACAAATATGGTAGTCAGTTTTGTATTTAGAAATGTATTGGTAACAGGGACGTTTTCATAATTTTTAGAGATTTTGCATTCTTCATAAATACTTTTGTATTGCTGCTTGCAAATAAGCATTTCCAAACTTGAACTATAGGTGAGAACAGTGTGTACCAGTTTAAAGCTTTCACTTCATTTGTTTTTTTTTAATTAAGGATTTAGATGTTCCCTTAATTCCAAAGTGATTTTAAATATGGACATAATATTGGTTTTAATACCTGCTTTGCATTTTCACACATGGTCAGCTGAGACATGTAAACTTGATTTGTCAAATTTTATGCTGTGAGGAATACTAACTCCTTTATGTATTTTAACTTAGTTTTAATATTTTCATTTTTTGGGAAAAATCTTTTTTCAATTCTCATGATAGCTGTTATATATGCTAAATCTTTATATAGAAAAATATCAGTACTTGAACAAATTCAGAGCACATTGGTTCATTAACGCTTGCTCCTGCAGTGATGCATGGTTCATTAGGTTCAAATTATACTTGATTCAAGATTTTAACTATATGACTTTTCCATTTTAAAAAGCCAGTTAGATACTTTATAGGTGAAAGTTGTTTAAGCTTATTGTTGATAGACAAATCCTGTCGAGTGAAGTAGTTACATGGGTATGGATTTTTTCCCCCTCCAACAGAGTGGTGGAATAGTTTGATTTGGCTAATGCATAATATTTAACCTATGTAAAATAAGTGTCTGGCCCTTCAGTATGATTCGTGTATTTGAAAGGTCCCCAAATCAAAATTGTACTTCTTTAAACAACTCTTTAACCCTTCCTTGTTCTGAAGAAACCAAAGGGCACTGGCTAGTATGGTGAGAGGGGGAGGATTTTAATTTTTGGAATTTGGAAAGCAGGCAGCTTTACGTTATAAGGTTGGAACAGCAGCACTATCTGTGAAATACAAACAAAAATCTTAAAAAAAAAAAGCAAGAAGCTACAACACAGTAAGGAAACATAAAATAAGCTAATACAATAACTTATAGATGGCTCAGAGACAACAGTCAATATCAAGTCACGTAAAGAAACAGACCATGATCGCCTTAACAAGCTCTCAAAACAAAGAGTCAAGGGATCTTCTAGGTGAAAGTGCATTCCTGGAATTATCAGAGGCAGAATACAAAAGATTAATATACAGAACCCTTCAAGACATCAGGAAGGAAATGAGGTAATATGCAGAACAAGCCAAGGAACACACAGATAAAGCAATTGAAGAAATTAAAAAGATTGTTCAGAAATATAATGAGAAATTTAATAAGCTGGAAAAATCCACAGGCAGACAGCAATCAGAAATCTGGAAGATTAACAATAAAACTACAGAAGTAAATGCAATAGAAAGTCGGAGAAGCAGAACTGAATAACTGGAAGGCAGAATTCCTGAACTTGAAGATAAAGCACTTGGCACTAATATATTTGAAGAAAAATCACATAAAATAATTTTAAAAAATGAAGAAAACTTAAGAATCATGTGGGACTCTATCAAGAGAAATAACCTCTGAGTGATTGGAGTGCCAGACCAGGGAGGGATAACAGAAAATACAGAGAGAATTGTTGAAGATTTGTTGGCAGAATACTTCCCTGATATTGTGAAAGATGAAAAGATATCTATCAAAGATGCTGGTCGAACTCCACATAAGGTAGATGTTAAAAGAAAGTCACCAAGACATATCATAATCAAATTAGCCAAAACCAAAGATAAAGAGAGAATTATAATAGCAGCTACGGATAAATGAAAAGTCACCTACAAAGGAGAGCCAAAAAGAATAAACTCAGACTACTTAGCAAAACATGCAGGTAAGAAGGCAATGGGAATCCTCATGAGAGCATTAAAACGACAACAACAAAAACGTTGCTGTTGCGTCCAACCTACAGCAACCCTATAGGACAGAGTAGAACTGCCCCCTGGGCTTTCCAAGGAGTGACTGGTGGGTTGGAACTGCCAACCTTTTGGTTAGCAGCCTAGTTCTTAACCACTGTGCCACCAGGGCTGCCACGCAAGCATAGTCATCAATAATATTTTAAAACTGTAATTTTTAGTTTGTCTCATTTTCAATGGAGATAATTGTTGTGTTTGTCGATTTTGATGACCTCAAAGAATTTTAAATTTCAGCTTTCTGAACCATCTTTCATAGGATCCATTGGGATCATTAATGTTTAAAAAAAATTACCAACGTTCATTCCAAGTTGGGATAATATTGTACAAAGCACAATTCATGAGTCAGATGTTGATGAACAAAGAACATTAATATATTTTTTAGTACCAATTATTGATATTTTACACAGCTTAAAACTATAAGATGAATCTTTTACAAGATATAATTTGCTAGAATATTTAAGAGCCAATCAAATGACTGCAATTTGGATGTTTTCATTGAAAATACATTTTTTCTATTAAAAGGTCAAGATTTGAAGACTGAATTTTTTTATATCTTCACTTCAAAGGTGAAATGAGAATGTCCATAATGTCCTGTTTAAAATATATCTATTCTCATAATAATTGATAGTTGGATCCAGTGAATCATACATGTCCCATTCCTTTACTTTTCTTTATTTTCAAATTCAGAAATGTACTCATATGTCTTGTTAAAGTTTTACATTCACCGAACATGCTTTCAAAGTTACTTTTTCTCATTTGCTGTAAGCAAGGGGCTAGGCCTTCTCATAGGCCTGGAGCTTGATATACACTCTGGATTTCTTATTGGATGGCTTTATTGACTCTTTCCACTTGGTTTAAAATATCATCCCACATTCAGGAGTTGCATAAAAGGTTGTAATCTGTTTGCAGAAATATGCTTTTCATTTTGAGCAGAGGCACTTTCTCCCTTTGGTATTTTATGTATATTTTATTGGGATAATATGTGAATTTGTATGGGCATTGCCCTGATCACCATACATCTGAGCTTGACATCCCTTGAATATCCTTATATGTTTATAATGCAGTTTTTAGAATAAACATGAGAATATCCTATCTGCTCATTTAATTAAAAAGAAGGTGATGTATCATTGTTCTATATTTTAAGGAAAGCCTGGTGGCTTAGTAGTTAAGAGCTGCAGCTGCTAACCAAAGTGTCAGCAGTTCAAATCCACCAGGCACTCCTTGGAAACCCTGTGGGGCAGTTCTACTCTGTGCTGTATTTTGAAAGGTTGTTGTTATTTGCCATGGAGTCCATTCCGACTCACAGCAACTTTATATGACATAATGAAGTCCATCGTTGTGGCTGTTGTGTCAGTCCATCTCCTTGGGGGTTTCCCTTGTTTTTGTGGCCTCTTTATGTTACCAAACACGATGTCCTTCTCTAGAGAGTGGTCTTTCCTGATGACACGTCAAAATAAGCAAAACAAAGTAGATCTTGACATCTTCATTTCTAAGGAGCCTCCTGCTTGTATTTCTTCCAAGACTGACTTGTTTGTTCTTCTGGCACTCCACAGTATATTCAATATTTTTTGCCAACACCACAATTTAAGTGCATCAGTTCTTCTTCTGCCTTCCTTTTTCATTGTCCAAGTTTCCCATGTATATGAGGTGATTGAAAAGACCATGGCTTAGGCCAGGGGCATCTTAGTCATCAAAGTAACTTTTCAGTTTTCAAAACTTTAAAGAGGTTGTGTGCAGCAGATTTGCCCAATGCAATACATTTTTTGATTTCTTGACTGCTGCTTGCATGGATATTGATTGTTGATCCAAGTAGGGTGAAATCCTTGACAACTTCAGTTTCTTTGCCATTTATCATGACGTTGTTTATTGGTCCAGGTGTGAGTATTTTTCTCTTCTTCACATTCAGGCATAATCTATACGGAAGGCTCTGTCTTTAACTTCATTGGCAAGTGCTTCAAGTCGTCTTCATTTTCTGCAAGCAAGGTTGTGTCAGTTGAGTTTGTTAATGAGTATTCCTCCCATCCTGATGCTGTCTTCTGCATATAGTCCAGCTTCTAAGATTATTTGTTTAGTGTGCAGATTGTATAAGTAAGGTAAAAGGATACAACCCTGCCGCACACCTTTTGCAGTTTCTTCTGTTGGAACAATCGCCTCTTGATCTGTGTAGAGGGTAGGCATGAGCGCAATGTAGTGTTCCGAAGGTCCCATTATTTGTAATGTTACTCCTGTCTGGGATATACTTTCTTTATTAACTAGGCATTTCCTCTGTTCATCCTCTAGGACAGTCCCCTTGCCTTTCCTTACATTTACACACACAGGTAAGAGTGACGCACAAAATTAATCATCACAACACCTATGAAAATGAACAACAGTTCCTGTGGCCTCCCTTGACCCATTCATCCACCAGGCTTCATAGGACCCCCCCCACCCCCACTTTAAGGGCCCCTAACAGGGTTTGAGCCCAACCTCGGGCCCAGAGGCTCTTCTCAAAGCTACCCTGCCCTGGCCACTCTCAGCGCCTTGGGCAGAGCATGAATTTGGAGCCAGGAAGGGACTCCCTGTTGTGACAGCTTCAGTGGAGCAGGGCATGTCTGAGCTTCAGCCGTATTTGCCTGCAGTGGCCTCTGTTGGGAGTGCCGGGTCTGTCTGTCCTCTGGCACCAAAGGACTGTGCATGTGTGTGTCTGTGTCTGTCTGAGTTTCTGAGTCTATGAGTATATTGATTGTGTGTTTTGTTTTCCCCTGTGTGGCTGTTGTGTGTATCTCTGTGCCCTTCTCTGTATATGTGTGTGTGTGTGTGTGTGTGTTTGTGCATCTGTCAGTGAAAAGGTGTGTGTCAGTTGTGGAAATCCATGTAATCCATGTGCCTCTGTGCCTGTGGTGTGTGTGGGAATGTGTGTCCTTGTTGGAGTATCTGTATTCTGGATCCATGTGTGTGTGAATTTGCACCTTTGGGTGTTCCTGAGTGTAGATCTGTGTGTGCGTGTGCCCATCATGTGGCAGTTTGTCCTGGGTGGACGTCTAGTGTGGCCCTGAGTGTGTGTGTGTGTGAGCCTCTCCATGAGCCCACACCCTTTGCCCAGGTGTGTCTGGGTGGTCCTTGTCTGCACATCTCCATGCTCGTTGTGTGTGTACACTTCTCACCGAGTGTGTTTGTGTGTGTGTACCCGAGGAACACACAGGCACAGCGGGGACTTCCTCGAGAGCCACCCCAGGGGTGGGTGAGAGGAGACAGTATGTCCATCCTCCTCCATCAGGTGGGGCTGGACCCTTCTGCCCCTGCTCCTCTCAGCCTCTGCTGTCCTCCTGGTGGTGCCACTTCAGCCTCAAGGATGGAGGCAGTGAAGGGTCAGTTCACGTGGCCCCCAGCCAGGGGGCAACTGCAGAGGGCTAGAGTGAGTGGGAGGGCTAGAGAGGGTCCTGGGTTCCAGGGGAGGTTCTGGGGGAGTCCTGGGTCCCTGGGAGGGGTGATTGAGTGGGTGTCCCTTGGGAGGGCGGGGTTCTGAGGACTCTGTGTCCTTGGGGTGGGGCAAGTAGCTGGAGTTTGTTGGGAGTTTTGGGGGAGTCCTGGATTCCTGGGCATAGGTTGAGTTGGGGAATTCTGTAGGGAAATTCAAGGGGGAAGGCTTCTGGGGCCCTGGTTAGGGGTGAGTGGGCAGCACACCTGGGGAAGACTTGGGTCCCCAGAGAGCCCTGATCCCTCAGTCATCATGGTGGCCAGGAGCTGTGGTGGTAGCATCAACAGCAGCGTTACTCTCAGGCACAAAGTGACAGACCCACTGGATGGTGGCAGGTGCTGGACTGTCTATCCAGCAAGTGCAGCCACCAAGGGAGGGCCGAGCCTCCAGAAGCCCTTCCCGGGCCACTCCTGGGTTCACCCTCCTGTGGAGCCAAGAGGAGCCCAAAGGGCTAAAGCCTAGGGCCACCTGGAATTTCCCTCCCAATCTCAGTCTCCCTGACCATGGGAATGGGTACACTGGGCCACCTGATGGTGCTGAATCGAGGAGGGAGAACCTATCTGGCTGGGGTTATCTCAGGTTGGGGGCTGGGGAGGATGGCAGAAGAAGTTGTGAGAAGACTTAGCACAGGCCCAGGCACGGAACAAGCTCGCAAAACAGAGGCGCTGTAGACGTTGATGGTGGCATTTTATTACCCCTCATCCCCAGTCCCAGCACTCACTTGGCCAATCTCAAAGGGATAGAGCAGGGAAGGAGGGGCAGTGAGTGAATTTAACTTCAAAGAAGAAAAATGTAGGAATCTAGGCACTCCTGATCCCCTTTGAAATCAACTCTCTTAACACAACTCCCCCCACCATGTTGGGGAAACTGAGGCTGCTGGGGGTGTGTCCAAGTTCACTCAATGGGCCTGAATTAACTTGTTGATTATATCCACCCAAACTC
The DNA here is from genome assembly GCF_024166365.1 of Elephas maximus indicus. Classification (NCBI taxonomy): domain Eukaryota; kingdom Metazoa; phylum Chordata; class Mammalia; order Proboscidea; family Elephantidae; genus Elephas; species Elephas maximus. Next base: position 74,545,715 of record NC_064830.1, read on the forward strand.
ATTTTTCCGAGGTTCACTCTGTTTCTTCTTGCCAGCAATGGTTTTGGGCAGCTCTGAGATAAACTCCACCTGGATAAGGAAGAACCATATCCAACCTGACTCAGTCCTACTATCATTTCCTTCCATTTCCCACTCCCTTCCTGGCCACCTGCACAGACCCCAGACAGGGTAACACCATGTAGGGGTCTCCATGGGGCTCACCAGGTATCTCAGGTCCTCCTCCTGACTTCTGGAGGGTGGCTGTAGCCACAAGACATGTTTTGGCCCGTGAACTGTGAAGTGTGTCACCTCTAGGCAGAACAGTTCAGAACCCTTCAGATGGGAAGCTGACCACCCTGTCTTCCCATCAGAATAGTACATGACAGGTGTGTACATGGTATTCGTGCTTTATCCAGGTCCCAGGGTGACGGAACATGGAGCAGAGTTCCCAGGAGACCCATGGTAAAAAACTTTCTTTGCTATCAGCCACTAAGACTCTAGAGCTGTTTGTTATTGTCTTAGGCTGGGTTCTCTAGAGAGGAAAAACCCGCATACCTTATATATGTATATGTATAAAGAAAAATATATATATAAACCAAACCAAAACCAAACCCAGTGCCTTCGAGTTGAGTCCTATTCACAGCGACCCTATAGGACAGAGTAGAACTGCCGCATAGTTTCCAAGGAACGCCTGGTGGATTCAAACTGCCGACCCTTTGGTTAGCAGCTGTAGCACTTAACCACTATGCCACGAGGCTTTCCATATATATGTATATGATCCATTGCCATATATATGTATGTATATATATATGTGTATATATATATATACATGCATACATATACACACACGTATATATAGAGAGAGAGAGAGATTTATATCAAGGAAATGGCTCACGCCATTGTAGAGGCAGGAATGTCCCAAGTCCGTGGGTCAGAATGGAGGCTTCTCCTGATTGACGCAACTGAAGGGGCAGGCAAATTCAAGATCATCAGGTTGGAGAGCGGGGCTGTTGTTCACAAACTGTGAAGATTGATGAATCCCAAGATCGGCAGGCAAGACCTCAGATAAACAGCTAGCTCAGGCCCCGAGAACTGGAGGTCAGATGAACAGGAGCCAGCTGCAGGATCCAGAACTGGCAAAAGGCCCTGAGCTGTGTCAAAATGTCCCCGCACACTTGATGGAGACCACACACCCAAGGAAACTTCCTTTGAACTGACTGGCTACTCACAGCAGATCCCATCGTGGGGGTGATCACGCATCAGATCTCAACAGGGAAGTGATCACAACATCATGTGACTGCCAAAACACTGAGAATCATGCCCCAGTCAAGTTGACACACAATCTTAACCATCACAGTTACCCATAGTATAACGTAGCCCACCTAATGCTATGCATCATTTTCTCTATTCTCTGTGAGGCAGCATTGTTATTGCTGTGAGCTGCCACTGAGTCAGTTGTGATGCATGACGACCCCAAGGACAATAGAATGAAGTATTGCCATCTCCATGATCATTGTTATGCTCAAGCCCATTGTTTTGGCCATGATGTATTTGAGCACATTCCAACTGAGAAGGCTCATCTTCCAACTCTATACCAGAAAATACTCTGTTGTGATCCATAGGATTTCCGTTAGCTAAGTTTTGAAAGTAGATTGCCAGGCCTTTGTTCCTGTTTTGTCTTAGTCTGGAAACTCCACTGAAACCTGTCCACCATGGGTGGTCCTGCTGATGTTTGTAATACTTATCTGCCTGTTGGTCTTACTGGTGTTGCATGATGTGAAAGCTATGCGGCAACATAGCCTAAAATGAAAAGCATTGCTTTGCCTATGAAACAGGATCCTCACCTACCCACATCATGGTCCTAAGGACTGGTAGCTCCACTCAGGTCACCCAGCCACCCGCGAAAGAGGTCCAAAGATAACTGGTACCTCCCAGTCCTTACAACCAAAAACTTTGGGTGCCCATGGTCTGTCTGCAGAACCCACCTATCTGTATGCTCTAGGGAACAGGGACATGCTTTCCTCAGAGACACATGGGGGACGATTCTCAGCCCCCTGCCTTGTTCAGAGTGTGACCCCCTGCCGCAACCAGATACCATTACCTACACCAATCACCCCTGCCCCTCCAAGACTAGAAATGGTGCCTGAGGGCTCCCCGCGATGGAGGTCCAGTGACTCTTCTCCACTTCTGAATGGCCTGTTCCTCCCCCGCCCCTCAGTTCATTGTCTAAGCTTGCCTTTGATGCTCAGGCCTCCCAGCTTGTCACAAATATACTGATTTCACTTGTTTTTCTGGATCTTTGTTGTAAAGAGGGCTAGATGGAAGCGTCTGTCTAATCTGCCCTCTTGGCTCCGCCTCCCTTAGTAACATTCTTCAAGGCAAAAGGCTGCACCTTGAGAATCAGCTCCAAGCAGCCACCCAGGCTCTCGCAGATTCTGACCTTGGAACTTCCCTCCTCTGGAGGGGTGCACAATCACTAGCCCACCGTTGTACCTGGAGCCCATTCTGGAGCGAAAGTTCCATCTACCAGTACATGCAACCCAAGATGACTCGACAGACTCCCAAACTTGGACAGGGGAGGGGAATTCCAAGAATGGGCAGGCTAAAGGGACTGAGGTATAAGACCCGGAACTAGTCTCCCCCTTAAAGACCCCCAAGTTAGCATCTTGGGGAGCTCATGGTCTAGACCCTGCGTTGCTCCTTATCTGCGCCAATAATAAACTTGCCACTTTCTGTTTCCCTTAAAACTGTTGTCCCTCTTACTTCAACGGGGAACCTTGGGGCCTATGGTTAAGCGCTAGGGCTGCTAACCAAAAGTCGGCAGTGTGAATTCACCAGGCGCTCCTTGGAAACTGTGTGGGGCCTTTCTACTCTGTCCTGTAGGGTTGCTATGAGTAGGAATTGACTTGATGGCAACCAGTTTGGCTTTTTTTTGTTTTAATGGTAGATGCTAAGAACCTAAGAGGCCTTGGGTTACAGAGGCAGCTGCTGAGGCCCATATGGCAGATTGGGCAGGGAAGGTGGAGGACACCAAGGGATGGAGGGGGATGCCAGCCAGATGGGTTACTGGGCCCCCAGGTGGGTGGGGGAGCGGGATACCACTGGGGTGGAGGAGGGGGACCCAACTCATGAGGGGGAGGTTGACCCCACCCACCAGGGGGAGGGGGGTCCCAGCCATGTAGGGGAGAGGGACAGCAGCCAGGTTGACAAGGGTCGCAGCATCCGAGTAGGGGGGATGGACGGCTGCCAGCTGGAGTGGGTGGACGGCATACTGGGGGGTTGGGTGGAGGGCAGCCTCCTGTTGTAGGCGGAAGCCAGCTACATGGAGGCAGGGGAAGCGAGCTGGGTTGGGGAGAGGGATCCCAGAAGGGTAAGGGAGGGGGACTCCAGCCAGGTGGGGGAGGAGGGTGCCAGCCTGGTAGAGGAGGTGGAGGCCAGAAGGGAGGGGGAAGTGAGCACCCTTGTGGAGGCTTGGGAGGACAGCAGGGTGTACAAGGAGGTAGAGACTCTGGCCAAGCCTTCGGAGGCCAGCAGGGAGAAGGAGGGGAAGGGTCTAGGCAAGGTCCAGGAACAGAGTTAGAAGGAGGAGGGGGAGGGTGTAATGGAGGATCCAGAATACTGCTGGGAGGAGGAAGGGGAGGCTCTGGCCCAGGTTTGGGAACACGGGAGGGAGGGGGAGTGGGAGGGTCTGGCCGGAATTTGGGAACAACAGTGGAAGAGGTTGGGGAGGCTCTGGCCCAGGTTTGGGAGCACATGTGGGACAAGGAGGAGGGGGAGGGTCTGGAAGATGTTTGGGAACACGGGTGGAAGGAGGAGGGGGAGGGTCTGGCCTAGGTTTGGAAACACGGGTGGGGGGGGAGGGTTTGGCCCAGGTTTGGGAGCACAGGTGGGATGAGGAGGAGGGAGAGGGTCTGGCCCAGGTTTGGGAACTCAGGTGGGAGGAGGTTGGGGAGGGCCTGGCCCAGTTTTGGGAATGTATCTGGGAGGACGTGGTAGAAGGTATGGTGAAGGGTCATTCCAAGATTGGGGAAGACATCCTGGTGGAGCTGGTGGCCCACCACCCATGGGTACTGATGGAGGCCATCTGATGGGGCAGCGTGTAGCCGATCCTTCTGGGCAAGGAAGGGTCCCTGCTGAAGCTTGCTGACCCTGCAGAATAGAAGCAGTTAAATTTTTAAAATACTTCAATAGGACAGACCAAAACACTATGAATTATAAAAGGTGAAACATAATGATGCAGGCGGGTGTCCACACCTGGCACCTTCCCCTCCACCAGGTCTCAAAAGAGCATTGGTGCCAGAAAACTCTGTCCCTCCCGCTGATCCCACTACAGTTTAGGGGGTGGTAAAGGACGCAACCAAAAAGCAAAAAACAAAAACTAGATTGAGAAGTCAGAGTGCACAAGAAACTTTGAGATCATACATAGGAGTAAGGAAGGAAGAGAGGAAGCCAGGCCCCTCCTGGGCCTGTCACTTAGAGTCCAACCAAGCCTGTGGTAAAAAGGAGGAAAGTGCCCCCACCCTCAATGGTGGAGTGAGGACAGAATTGAGTGTTTGGAGCCCCAGAAATAACTGTCAAGATGTTGATACAGAGGTGGTTACAGCACCCTTTAGAAAGTCCTGTTCTTCCATTATGTGGTGTTTTCTGAAGCATTTGTTCACTCTTTCTGTGCGGAAACATATACATTCTTCTCTACACAACATAGAAAGGCTGGTTTTTGGGTCTTTCCACCTGACATTATGTTAAGAGCATTTTCTGTGTTCTGAAATGTCTTTGAAACATATGACTTTGAGGAGCTGCCTCCGCTGTAAGGATTTACACTAGTTCCACCATCCCTCTACCATGAGTCATTTAGCTCGTTGCCATATTTTCACTGTAATCCATCCTGTTCCACTTGAATGTGGTCTCACCAGGTCTTTGGATACATGGTGGTTCTTTCATTAGGGCAGCTGACTAGAAGTGCAATTGTGCTGAATAAAAGGGTGTGAGTATTTGGAAGGCTTCGGGTAGACAGTGTTACATTGCATTTCAGGATGGTTGTGAGAATTCACAATTCCACTATCAATGTGTGAAAGGGGCCCCAGAAGAGTTAATATTTAATTCCTTTGATAGAAAGAATTTATCAAATAAAAGTTTTCTCATTGAAGTTATATAGTTGTCTTGTTCACTGATTCTTCACTAAAAAAGATGAGACTGTTGTACAAATTTAGCTTTGGTTTCACTCATCGATTTGTGTTCTCATTAGTAGTTTAAAGGGAAATCCAATAATAGCCCTGTGAGTATAAAAATTCCTGATTATTCATGATTCAAAGCATATGTATAAACGAAAAGAAACCCAGCCCAGGTGGTGTCGTGGTTAAGAGCTAAGGCTGCTAATCCAAAGGTCGGCATTCCAGTCCAACAGCTGCTCCTTGGAAGCCCTACTGGCCACTCTACTCTGTCCTGATTATCCATGATTCGAAGTGTATCTATAAGGTATGTTAAGATACTCACCGAACAGAGACTGAGGAGAAAGATTATTGCTAAAACAGCAATCTCCAGAAAGAGGAACATCGTTACAAGTTTTCGGTCCAGCCCAGGAAAACTATTGTCAATGAGCTGAAAGAGCAGTATTCAAAGTCACGTGAAGCCTCAAAAGAAATGTACAATATAGCAGTGACATGGACTCCTGGAGAGAAACCCCAAATCAGCCTCCGAGAACGAGCCCCACCCATCAGATATCTCCAGTGGGTTTCTCTGCTTCCAGGAAGCTTGGCAGCTGGCCACCTGGCGCTTCTTCTGAGTCTGGCAGTGTTGTTAGAGGTTGTGAGTGTCCTGTCTGTAATGGGGCTCAATCTCTAGTTCCCCAGAGGCTCTACCTGCCCTTGTGTCTAATGCTGAATCACACTTTTCTCATGGATACATTAACTTTTTAGCCTCTTAAAAACCAGCACAGGGCAAAAAAACAAAAACAAAATCACTACAGAGATGTCTTTATTCAGAATTAATGAACTTTTAGGGCTTGAACAAAAGCAAAGTGGTGACCATGCAGATGACACTAACAACGTGAAGCTTCTCTAAGATCCTTGATTTTAATTCTATTCCACTCCTCTGTGCATGTAGACAGACTTCATCTGAGTAAGTTCGGACTTTTCTGATGCCTGGTCGGGAGAGATTGCTTTGGATTTCACTATTTGTTCTTGAAAAATCATTACTTTCATTCTAAACATTTCCTTCAAGACAGTGTGTTCAACAGAGATACCCATTTGACAGAATATGATTCAGCAACAGAAACAAATGAATTATGGAACGAGGCAAGAATGATCCATCTTGAACTTGCAAAATGCAAGTATAAGCTGGGAGAAACAACCCTGTAAAGGTGCTGCTTTCTGGGCTTTTGATTAAAGGGCCACGGCCCATTTGGAAAAACCAGCCCCCGAGGTCTCTTTCCAAGGTAAAGGGCAAACCCACTGTGGTATATTCATATACAGAACTTCTACTGAGCAAGGAAAACAAAGCAGCTACTAGTACACCAAACATCCCGGATGAATCTAAAACGAGTATGCTGACTTAAAGGATCCTGAATAAAAACAAAAAGTAAATCTCGTACGCTTTAATTACACAAAAGTTCTTTAAAACTGCAGATCAGCGGTTGGAAGAGGGGTGGCAGAAATGGAGGGAGAGGACAGAATGAATTAAAAGAAGCAGCAGGAGTGTTTGGGGGTGAGGGTTAGGCTAATTATTCAAAATTCAACAAACTGCATACTTTAATTAGGTGCTGATTATTATATATCACTTATACACGAGCTGTAGGAAAAAAGATTAGATATACAAACTGTCATAGTTTTTTATTTCCTTAACCAAAAGAATATTGCAAGTATCTTTAAAAAGTCAACAGGATATAATTTATGAATTTATAAGCCAGTTTAGAATTATGTGGGAATCCTGGCACTTTACAATGGTTAGGAGTACACCCAACCTGTAGGAAAGCATGAGAAATAATAGGAATGAAAATTCTGTGTTAAAGAGAGTATATGTGAGATAAATGTAGATATAGTTATGGCCATAACTAGGAGAGGTAGGCAGTTGGCATCATAAGTTCATATTCCAATAAAAGGTACAGAATACTGTTAACATCAAGTTTCTAAAATCATTGAAGTTTTCTTTCAACATTCATTTATATTCTGAACCAAGCCATGTCATGTCAGATTTTTGAAGTCCATAAATGTTTTGCATAAAAGAGGAATTTTGTGTATTCTATCATTAAAACTATGAAATTAGCAGCCAGTTAGCAACACAATTCCAGACAGCCACTAATAAGAATTTAGTTTTGTATTTCATAGTACTTCACCTGAACCAATGAATAGCAACATGGAAACTAATATATAAAAGGAATATAAAAATTTCTGGAATGTATGGTCACCACAACAAAAGGCAAATCTTGTTTCTTTAAAAACAAGATTGTACAAGTATTTCAGGAGAAAATAACTTTGCAATGGGATTCATACTAATCCACATGGAGGTTCAGTTTCATGCAGATTGAAATCTCTCTGGAAAATAAACTCTGAGCTCTCTAACACTTTCATCTCAGCCCTCACAGCTGAGGTGACTATTGTGTGTGCTTTCAGGAAACACACTGTCTTTGAGTAGCCACTGTCTAAAAGGGAGCAGTCACTCTCAGCAGATTCATTAAAGAAGCAGATCAGATGCATGAAAAAGCCAAGGCCATCCTTTCTTCATTGGTCAACCACCCCAGTTCTGGGCACTCTTGTCCCATCGGGCTATGGTCGAGACGCTGGTGTCAGGAGTGCCCTACTCCCTAAGTCAGCTCAGACAGGGGTCACTAAACACTGCAGTTCTGCTGGTCACCTTTCATGCTGGACTGAGTCCCCTTCAACCACCCTGGGAAAAGCTGTTGTTTAAACTGGTGTGAAAGAGCCCAATAAAAGGTGAGAAAACACTGCATGTTCAAGGACTGCTCACATTTTCCAATGGAGTAGTTGGTGGCCAGAGCACCAGGAACCAGAACAATACCCTTTGTGCCTTCATGTCCTGTCCCCTTGAGGAAGCTCAAGTGGCACAAAGAAAGAATCTGGTAAGTGTGGGATGGGGACAGGGCCAATTTTGTATGAGAGTGGAACAAGGGTATGGCCTGGAGGGATAGGGGATGCTTGCACTCCTGGGAGGGGGAAGGGAGGGAAAGGGATGGGAAAACGGTGGAGATGGCAGGAGTGGGTTGGAGGAGGAAGGAGACCACACAGGAGAGAAGTTGGAGGAGAGTTCAAAGTCAGTCAGTCAATGAGTAGATCAGCAGGTCAGTAGGATGCAAGGAGCAGAAGAGTTGGATTCGCAGCATCAGTAGCCTTCTCCTATCTGGTCGATGCCTTTGTAGCCTACATGGTTTATAAATTCTCCCTTGTCCAATCCCTGCCTTCGCCCCGACACATCACAATGGAACCCAAGCCTGACACACCACAGGTAACCCACCGTGTACCATCCCAGACCAACTGCCATACCAGCTACAGGTCCTCTCTGGGACCATCAAGAAACTTGTGATTTATGGTCTTTCCCAACCCATCTTCCTTGTCCCCTACATTCTGGGTTCCTCCTTTCCTGCACTCCCAGAATTTCCCATCCTAACTGATGGCTATGAAACTTATAGCATGAATGATGACAGAGCTGTGAGAAGAAACAAATAAAAGCAGAACAGGGAGTTCACACCCCTGCCCCCTCTCTGTAACTGATACAATAAACAGACAAAAATCAGTGAGGATGTGGAACATTTGAATAGCATGTTGAATATATGCGTTTATCTCATTTTTCCTAAGAGCGTTATTTTCAAGTACACATTTACAAAAATCACTCTACTTTGGACTTGAAGCTCGTCTCCATCAATTTCAGAGGAATGAAATCACAGAGAACACATTTTCTTGTTTTGTGATCATAACATAACTGTTCTAGAAATAACGATACAGCACTAACTAGAAACTCCCCATGTTGGAAATGGTAATGTGCCCTTTTAAATGAAATACTAATCAAAGGTGAAATCTCAAGGGAAAAGGAATATATGGGACCTCGGTGATAAGGATAACATAAAGCGGAATTCAAATGCAACTCCTTTTGCCCTGGGAATTCCGATTTGGGTTGGGAAGATATTCAGGTCTCAAAATCATCCCTTATTAACTTAGAAAATATCACACCTTAAATAGTTATAAAATGTCAGTTAACTCTGTCACCCCACTATTCATTAGTGTGGACTTTAAATGATGCACGTAAATGGGGAATGTATCAATCTAACTCTCACACTTGATCTTCCTGGGATCTCCAAAGAATTCGTGCATTTTAAGAGAAAAAGTTTCTCAGCTTCTCTCCTAAAAAAAAAAAAAAAATTTTTTTTTTTCTCCTAGGGGACCACTGAACAATACCCAGAGAGCATGGCAACCCCAGGAATAATGGGTGGTGAATGTCAAGAAGGTAGGCAGGGCCTAGAGGCACCCGTGACTAGGACAAACCCACATAGGTGATCATCTTTCCCAGGCCCTGTCCTGAGTTGAACTCATATGTAGGTGTTTATCTGCAGGATTGGACACAGTGATTCTGAAATTTATTCAGGCCCATGGCAGCTTCAAGATTGTTACATTAACTCAAATTACAAGAATCAAAAATGAAAGTGATGACATTACTATCAGCCTTACAGAAGTAAAAATAGGTTGTAAGTGAATGCTTTGAACAACTGAAAACCAACCAAATAAATAGGGTAAATCAAATGAGCAAATTCCAAGAAACACTCATACTACAAAAGAGTTGAAAGAGAAATAGGAAATGTGTATAGACTTATAACAAGAGATTGAATCAGTCATAAAAACGCTCCCAACAATAAAGCCTGAGAACAGAAGCTTTTGTGGCTAAATTCCACTAGACATTTAAAGATTTATCACCAATTCTTCTCAAAATCTTCAAAAACAAAAGAAGACGAGGGAATACTTCCTAACTCATTGTATAAGGTCAGCATTACTCTGATACTAAAGGCAGATATAGACTTCACAAGAAAAGAAAAATGTGGCACACTATTCCTTAAGAATATAGACATAAAAATCTTCAACCAAACAAGGGCAACACAAATCCAGCAGTACAGCAAAAGGATTATACACTGTGAGCAAGAGGAGTTTACCCCAGAAATCCATGGGTGGTTTAACAATCAATCAATGTAATATGCTTCATTAATATAAGGAAGCACACAAGCCCACACATGATCATGTTAATTGATGGAGATAAAGCATTTGAGAACACCCAATAGTCTGTCATGAAACAAATGTTCAGAAAGTTTGAACTAAGGGAATTTCCTCAACATAATAAAGGCCATATATGGAAAAACCAACAGCTAACATTATACCCAACGGTGAAAGACTAAAAGCTTTTCCCCCTAACATCAGGAACAGGACAAAGATTGTTGGTGTCAATACTACAATTCAACTTGTATTGGAAGTTCTAGCCAGATTAGTCAGGCAAGAAAAAGAAATAGCGTATCCAGGCTGAACTGGAAGAAGTCAAACTATCTGTACTCACAGTTGATATGATAGTGTAAAGATTAAATCCTAAAGAATTAACAACAAACACTGTTAGAGCTAATCAACGAATTCAGCAAGGTTGCGGGATACAAGACCAACACAAAAAATCAGTTGAATATCTATACGCTAGCATTGAAAACTCCAGGAAGGAAACTGAGAGAACAATTCCATTTACAATAGCATCCAAATGAATACACTACCTAGGAATAAAATTAACCAATGAGGTGAAAGATTTGTACCCTGAAAACTACAAAATATCTCTGCAGGAATTTAAAAAACAACTAAATAAATGCAAAGATCCTGTGTTCGTGAATACAAAGATTTAATACTCTTAAAATGGCAATATTTCCTAAGGGAATTCACATATGCAATGCCTTGCCTATCAAAATCCCAACCTTTTTTTACAGAAATGATAAAGCCAGTCCTAAACTTGGTATAGAATTTCGGGGAATCTCATGTAACCAAAATTATTTTTAAAAAGAAGAGCCAAGTGGCAGAACACATACGTTCCAATTTCAAAACTTACTACAAACCTTCAGTCATTAACACAGCGTCATACTGGCATAGAAATACACATATAGATCAACAGAGCATCCAGAATTGAACCCTCACGTATGAGGCCAATTGCTTTTCCACAAGGCTGCCAAGTCCATTGGATGGAGAAAGAAGAGTCTTTTCAACAAATGATGTTAGGGGAACCGGATATCACATACAAAAACTGATGTTGGACTTTTACCTTACCTCATATACAAATATGAATTCAAAATAATCAAAGATCTAAATATAGGTACCAAAACTATAAAAGTCTTAGAAGAAAACATAGGTGCGATTTTCACGACCTTGCATTTGGCGATGGTTTCTTAGAAATGGCACCTAAAGCACAAGCAACTATAGAAGAAATAGAGAAACTGATTTTCATCCAATTAAAACAAATTTTTGCATCAAAGGATGCTAACCAGAGAGTGGAAAACATACCACAGAATGGGAGAAAATGTGTTTGCAAATCATACATTTGATAAAGGTCTAGTATCCAGAAGATACAAAGAACACTAAGAACGAAATCATAAACCAGCCAATGCAAAACTGAGGAAAAGGACTTGAATAGACGTTTCTCCAAAGAAGATTACAAATGGCCAATAGGCACATGAAAAGTAGTTCAGCATTTTTAGTCCCAAATCCCTATCTTGCACAAAGCCCTTAATCAGGATCCCATAAAGTTCTACAGTTACTGATGCCTGCAAGTTCCCCAACCCCTTGAACCTACAGAACTCAAATCCCTGTCTCTAGCTGATCAAGAACCTGTCCTGGGCATTGGTAGCTCCCATTGTCCAGATTCCTCTGTTCTTTCCTCCTTTTTGCAGACCCTCAGGTAATCTTTGGGCAATTCCTGGATAAACTGGGGCTCCAGGGAAGGTGACTGCTGAATAGTTGGGCAAGTGTTCAATGCTGCTCCTCACTAACACTCTCTAACCACATCACAAACACACACACATACACACATTCACACTGACCACACAACTTCTGGCCACATGAAAATGAATGCAGCACACACAGAGATATTGCAAATGATTGTATTCTTCTGACAGCACATCAACACTGAGAACTCACACATATTCTGACCACACTCACATCCTGAATTCACACACTGATCACACATTTTCACATGTCAGTCCACTTTGGAAACGCACAAAACACTGACAACAAACACACATTGCACATTCGCCAAGATTCCACATGTCCATACTCTCACTGACCATAGCAAACATAGTAAAATGCACATACAAAGACACCCTGAAATGACCATCTACCTTCTGATCATACATAAACATGAAAATCATATGTACACACCCTAACAACACACTGACCCCCACCACAATGACCATTCACTCTCTGAATACACACAGAGACCAGACACACACCCAGAGTCAAAAACGCACCTGACTATGCATGTGTGGGCTTTGATCATGGGGCATGTCCCACCTCACTATCAACACAGAAACCCAGAGAAGGACAGGGAGTCATGGGACACAGGGACAAAGTGCAGGAGATTGTGATGTTTGTCCCTCATGAACTACATCTGAGCTTTCAGAGCTGGTTGTTATAGTGGCAGCATGTGAAAAAGAGATAGGAGAGCCAAGAGGGTCAGAAATGATGCATAAGACGTCTCTGACAAATACTTATTTCCAAATAAAGGATATAGATATTCCACTCAAGCTCTGAGGAGAATTCCTCAAGGAATTACCGTGTGTTCGTTTTAACGTGATAATGGAGAATTCTTCCTGGAGATTAGTCAATATTGCTGGTGAAATTCCTATTTAAATGCTTCTCTAGATAACACTGTAATTAACTTTTTTTTTTTTTTGGTTTAAAACATCACTTAGAATTGAGAATGTCATTCCCAGGGGGCGGTGCGGCCACCGCTAACAGTTTGCACAAAGCGACCTTTCCTGGGCGGCAGCAGCCGGCAGAGGGCGCCGCGTCGCCATTTTGACCGGCGGCGCCTGAAGAGCTGGTGGATCCGAGCTTCGGCCTGGAGGGTGACCGGGCTGTCGGGGAAGGACAAAGACCTTAGTTTCCGGGGGACCCAGCGTCAGGGAGGCCCCGCGGCTATGGGACCCGAGAGACAACAGTGAGTACAAAGCTTGGTTTTGGGGCCCTGAGTGCTGAGGAGAAGGGGCTTTGCTGTGGCTTCTCAGGCCAGCCACGGTGGAGCCCGAGGGGAAAGGGAAGACGCTACCCCTGTGTACAGGCTGTTGTTACCTTTTTAATGGTTCTTTTTACCTAAAGAAGGAACCCAGGTGGAGGCGCAGTGGTGAAGTGCTCGGCTGCTAACCGAAATTTTGGCGTTTGGAACCCACCAGCCGCTCAGCTGGAGAAAGATGTGGCAGTCAGCTTCCTTGAAGATGACATCCTAGGAACCCCTAGGGGCCAGTTCTCCTCTGTCCTGTAGGGTTGATATGAGTTGCAGTGGACTTGATGGCAGCGGGGTTTTGTTGTTATTTTTACGTATAACTTTAAAGTAGCTGGGAAATAATAAAAAAATGAAAAGTAGGTGTATGAAAACACTCAACATTACTTTAAGTTGAATTATTTTTCTTTATTAAAATATTAGAAATTACTCTAATTTTATTGTCCTGGTTTTTGTGAAAGTGCTGATGTTTTCAGTTGCGGTAGAGTGGGTACCCTTTTGGTTCAGGGCGACCCCATGTGTGCAGAGTAGAACTGCTGTATAGGGCTTTCAAGGCTGTGATGTTATTGGAAGCAGATTGCCAAGTTTGTATTACAAGGCACGTCTGGGTGGGTTCCAACCGCCAACCGTTTGGCTTATAGTCTAGCGCTTAATCATCTGCACAGCCCAGGGAGTGCTCATGGAACCATGAAAAAACAAAACAACAACAAAAAACAAACTCACGTTACTGCGGCGTCCACCCTGTAGAGACTCTATAGGACAGAGTAGAACTGCCCCGTAGGGTTTCAGAGGAGTGGCTGGCGGATTGGAACTGCCAGCTATTTGGTTAGCAGCCTAGGTCTTAACCACTGTGCCACCAGGGTTCCCATGGAAGGATAGTCATCAATTACATCTTTGAAATATAATTATTAGTTTGTCTCATTTTCAATGGAAATAATTGCCATGTTTGTCGATTTTCATGCCCTCAAAGAATTCTAAATTTCAGCTTTCTGAACCATCTTTCATAGGATCCAGTGGGACCACCAATGTTTAAAAAAAAAATTTACCAAGGCTTGTTCCAATGAATGGATAAATCAATTATTTATGATGAATGGATAAATAAATTCTGGTGTATTCACACAGTGGAATACTATGCATTGATAAAGAACAGTGATGAATCTGTGAAACATTTCATAACATGGAGGAATCTGGAAGGCATTATGCAGAGTGAAATTAGTCAGTTGCAAAAGGACAAATATTGTATAAGGCAAGTATTATATGAACTCAAGAAATAGTTTAAACAGAGAAGAAAATATTCTTTGATGGTTACGAGGGGGAGGAAGGGAGGGTGGGAGAGGGGTACTCGCTAATTAGATAGTAGATAAGAACTACTTTAGGTGATGAGAAAGACAACACAATATAGGCGAGGTCAGCACAACTGGACTAAAGGAAAAGCAAAGAAGTTTCCGGAATAAACTGCTTCGAAGGCCAGCGTAGCAGGGGTAGGGGTTTGGGGACCATGGTTCCAGGGGACATCTAAGTCAATTGGCACAATAAAAATCTATTAAGAAAACATTCTGCATCCCACCTTGGAGAGAGGTGTCTGGGGCCTTAAACGCTAGCAAGTGGCCATCTAAGGTGCATCAATTTGTCTCAACCCACCCGGATCAAAGGAGAATGAAGAACACCAAGGACACAAGTAATTACGAGCCCAAAAGACAGAAAGGGCCACATAAACCAGAGACTACATCATCCTGAGACCAGAAGAACTAGATGGTGCCCAGCTACAACTGATGACTGCCCTGACAGGGACTACAACAGAGAACCCCTGAGGGAGCAGGAGAACAGTGGGATGCAGACCCCAAATTCTCATAAAAAGACCAGACTTAATGGTCTGACTGAGACTAGACGGACCCCAGTGGTCATGGCCCCCAGACCTTCTGTTGGCCCAGGACAGGATCCATTCCCAAAGCCAAATCTTCATACAGGGATTGGATTGGACAATGGGTTGGAGAGGGATGCTAGTGAGGAGTGAGCCTCTTGGATCAGGTAGACACTTGAGACTATGTTGGCATCTCCTCCCTGGAGGGGGTTAGAAGCTGACGAAATGGACAGGAAAAGAGAGTGGAGGGAGGGAGCGGGTTGTCTCATTAGGGGGAGAGCAGTTGGGAGTATGTAACAAGGTGTATATAAGTTTTTGTGAGAGACTGACTTGATATGTAAACTTTCACTTAAAGCACAATAAAAAATGAAAAAAAAACCCTAAAACTTTAAAGAGGTCTTTTGCAGATTTGCCCAATGCAATACATTCTCTGATTTCTTGACTACTGCTTGCATGGATATTGATTGTTGATACAACTAGGAGGAAATCCTTGACAACTTCAGTTTCTCTGCCATTTATCATGACGTTGTTTATTGGTTCAGTTTGAGGATTTTTGTTTTCTTCACATTCAGGCATCATCTGTACCAAAGGCTCTATGTAGTCTTTGACTTTGATCACTAAGTGCTTCAAGTCTCTTCATTTTCAGCAAGCAAGGTTCTGTCAATTGATTATTGAGTTTGTTAATGAGTGTTCCTTCAATCCTGATGCTGTCTTCTTCATATCTCAGCTTCCAGGATTATTTGTTTAGCGTACAGACTGCATAAGTAAGGTAAAAGGATAGAACCCTGCCGCACCTTTTGCAATTTATTCTGTTTCAACAATTGCCTCTGGATCCATGTGAAGGTTAGGCATGAGCACCATGAAGTATTCTGGAGTTGCCATTATTTATAACGTTACTCCTGTCAGGAATATACTTTCTTTATTAACTGGGCATTTCCTTTGTTGATCCACTAGGACAGGCCCCATCCCTTTCCTTACATTTGCACACACAGGTAGAACTGACACACAAAATTAATCATCACAACACCTATGAAAATTAACAACAGTTCCTGAAGCCTCCCTTGACCTCTGCATCCACCAGGCTCTACAGGACACGCCCACTTTAAGGGCCCCTGACAGGGTCCCGAGTCCTAATCTCAGCCCCAGAGGCTCTTCCCAGAGCCACCCTGCCCTGGCCAGCGCCCTGGGCACAGCCCTCTAGAGAGCTCCAGCATGAATTTGGAGCCAGGAAAGCACTCCGTGTAGAGACAGCTTCAGTGGAGCAGGGCATGCCTGGACTGTAGCCTCATTTGCCTGCAGTGGCCTCTGTTGGGAGTGCCGGGGCTATCTGTGCCTCCTGGGGGGCCGAGGGTCTGTGCATGTGTGTGATTGTGTGCGTGCAGGTGTGTAATCTGTGTGGCTGTCTCTGTCTGAGTTTCTGAGTCTGTGAGTGCATTGATTGTGTGCTGTGCTTTCTCCTGTGTGGCTGTTGTGCGTTTCTCTGTGCCTTTCTCTGTATATGTGTGTGTCTTGGTCATCTAGTGCTGCCATAACAGAAATACCACAAGTGGATGGCTTTAACAAAGAGAATTTTATTTTCTTATACTCTGGTAGATTACAAGGACAAATCGAGGGCGTGGGCTCCAGGGGAAGCTTTTCTTGCTTTGTTGGCTCTGGAGGAAGATCCTTGTCCTCAATCTTCCCCTGGTCGAGGAGCTTCACAGGCACAGGGGCCCTGTGGCCAAAGGACACACTCTGCTCCTGGTGCTGCTTTCTTGGTGGTATGAGGTCCCCAACTCTCTGCTTGCTTCCCTTTCCTTTTATCTCTTGAGAGATAAAAGGTGGTCCAGGCCACACCCCAGGGAAACTCCCTTTACCTTGTATTAAGGAGGTGACATGATTAAGGGCAGTGTTTCAATCCCACCCTAATCTTCTCAGCTTAAAATTACAATCACAAAATGGAGGACAGCCACACAATACCAGGAATCATGGCCTAACCAAGTTGACACATATTTTGGGGGGGAAACAATTCCATCCATTACAGTGTGTGTGTGTTTTCGTGCCTGTCAATGAAAGGGTATGTGTCAGTTGTGGAAATGCATGTAATCCATGTGCCTCTGGGCCTGTGTATGTGTGTGGGAATGTGTGTCCTATTGGAGTATGTGTGTTTTGGATCCATGTGTGTGTAAATTTCTCTTTTGGGTATTCCTGAGTGTGCATCTGTGTATGCGTGTGTCCATCGTATGAAAGTTTGCCCTGGGGGGCCATCTAGGGTGATTCTGAGTATGTGTCTGTGTGCTCCCCACGTTGTGTCTGCCTGGGTCTGCAGTGTGGGGCCATGTGAGCCTCTCCATGAGCCCACAACCTTTGCCAGATGAGTCTAGGTGGTCCTTGTCTGTGCATCTCCATGCTCGTTGTGTGTGTACCTTCTCACTGAGTGTGTGTATGTACCCCAGGAACATGCAGACGAAGAGTGGACTTTTTTGAGAGCCATCCCAGAGGTGGGTGAGAGGAGACGTTATGTCCATCCTCTGTCAGGCGGGGCTGGACCTTTCTGCCCCTGCTCCTGTCAACTTCTGGTGGTCCCATCTCAGGCCCCAAGATGGAGGGAGTGAAGGGTCAGTTCAGAGGACCCCCTAGCCAGGGGGCAACTGCAGAGGTGTATAGTGAGTGGGAAGGGTGGAGGGGGTCCTGGGCCCCTGGGAGAGGTGACTGAGGGAGTGTCCCTACGGAAGGCTAGGGTCTCAGGGCTCTGTGGCCCGGGGGTGAGGTGAGTAGCTAGGCATTGGTGGGAGTTTTGGGGGAGTCCTGGATTCCTGGGGATGGGTTGAGTGAGGGAGATCTCTAGAGAAATTCGAGGGGGAGGGCTTCTGGGGCCCTGGTTAATGGTGAGTATGCAGCACACCTAGGTAGACTTGGGGAGTCTTTGGGGCTCTTGGAATCCTAGAGAGCCCCGGTCCCTCCCTCACTGTGGTGGCCAGGAGCTGTGGTGGTAGCAGCAACAGCAGCGTTACTGTCAGGCACAAAGGCGACAGACCCACTGGGTGGTGGCAAGTACTAGACTATCCAGCTAGCAGGTGAAGCCACCAAGCAAGGGCCGAGGCCCCAGATGCCCTTCCAGGGCCACGCCAGGCTTACCCTCCTGTAGGGTCAGGAGGAGCCCAGCAGGTCTGGAGCCTAGGGCCACCTGAAGTTTCCCTCCCAGCCTCAGCATCTCTGGCCATGGGAATGGGCACACGGGGCCCCCAGATGGTGCTGGTTCCAGAAGGGAGAATCCATCTGGCCTGGGATCTTGAATTGGGGGTTGGGGAGAATCTCAGAGGAAGTTGTGAGAAGCACTTAACACAGGCCCATGCATTTTTATCTCCCCTCAGTCCCAGTCCTAGCACTCACCTGGCCAACCCCAAAGGGACAGAGCAGTGGGAGGAGGTGTGGTGACTGAATTTAACTTCAAAGAAGAAAAATGTAGGAATCTAGGCTCTCCTGATCCCCTTGAAATCCAGTCTGTGAACACACCTCCCCCCGACCATACTGGGGAAACTGAGATGGGGTGTGCCCAGGTTTAGTCCATGGGCCTGAGTTGACTGTCGATTATATGAGCTGCAACTCTTTTTCCGAAGTTCACTCTGGTCGGTCTTGCTAGTGATGGTTTTGGGCAGCTATTTAACAAACTCCACCTGGACCAGGAGAAAGCAGATGCGGCCTGACTTGGTCCTGCTATCGTTTCCTTCCGTTTCCCACTCCCATCCTTGTCACCTGCAGAGACCCCAGACAGGCTGGCATCATGAGGGGTATCTCAGGTCCTCCTCCTGTCTCCCTGAGGGTGGACGTAGCCACATGACTTCCTTTGGCTAATGAACTGTGAAGTGTGTTACCTCTAGGCAGAAGAGTTCAGAACCTTTTAGATGGAAGGCTGACCACCGTTTCTTCCCATCAGCATAGCACCTGGCAGGTGTCTCTATAGTGGCTGTGCTTTATCCAGGTCCCAGAGTGACAGGATGTGGAGCAGAGTTCCCAGAATACCCATGGTAATGAGCTTTCTTCACTATCAGCCACTAAGATTTTAGGGCTGTTCGTTATTGTTTGAGGCTGGGTTCTCTAGAGAAGAAAAACCAGTAAAGCTTATAAATATATATAAAGAGAGAAAGATTTAAATAAAGGAAATGGCTCATGCAGTTGTAGAGGCTGGAACATCCCATGTCCGTGGATCACGATGGAGGGTACTCCTGATTCACGTAGCTGCAGGGGCTGGTGAACCCAAGATCATCTGGTTGGAGAGCCGGCTGTTGTTCACAGGCTATGAAGACTGATGAATCCCAAGATCGGCCGGCAAGACGGCAGGTAAGCTGATAGCTCAAGTCCCGAGAATAGGAGTTCAGATGAACTGGAGCCAGCTGTAGGATCCAGAACTAGCAAAAGCCCCTGAGCCCTGCCAGAATGTCCCCCCACACCTGATGCATGACACATGCCCAAGAAAACTCCTTCAACTGATTGGCCACTCACAGCAGATCCCATCATAGGGGTGATCACATATCAAATCTCAATAGGGACGTGATCACAGCATGAAACGACTGCCAAAACACTGAGAATCAGGCTCTAGCCAAGCTGATGCACAATGTTAACCATCACAGTTCCCCACGGTACAACCTCATGCTATGCGTCATTTTTTCTGTTCTCTGTGAGGTAGTGTTGTTGTTGCTGTTCGTTGGCATTAAGTCGGCTCCAACTCATGACGACCCCAAGGACAACAGAAAGAAATGTTGACTGGTCCTATGCCATCTCCATGATCATTGTTATGCTCAAGCCGATTGTTTTGGCCACGATGTATTTTGAGTACCTCCCAACTTAGGGGGCTCATCTTCCAACTCTACATCAGAAAATATTCTGTTGTGATCCATAGGATTTCCATTAGCTAACTTTTGGAAGTAGATTTCCGGGCCTTTGTTCCTTTTCTGCCTTAGTCTGGAAACTCCACTGAAACCTGTCTGCCATGGGTGGTCCTGCTGATGTTTGCAGTACTTGTCTGTCCGTTGATCGTACTGTGGTGGCTTGGGTGTTGCCATGATATGAAAGCTATGAGGCAACGGAGCCTAAAATGGAAAGCATGAACTCTGTTGTCAGATACACCTGGGTTTGAGTTCCAGCTCTGCCTTTTATTAGGTGTAATTTCAGGCCATTTACTTTGTGTCTGAGTTTCCTCCACGTAGAACAGGAGAGTTATACCATAGCAGGTTATGGCAAGGATTAAGTGAAATAATACTACATGTAGAGCATTTACTACAGGGCCCAGGACACAGGGTAGGTGATCAAACAAATTTTAGCCACGTAGCTACATAATATGCATTGATTGTAAAGATCCGAACAATGCCGCAAAGTATTACAAAAGATGGAAATGTTAAATCTTTGGCATCTGTACCCTTTCAAACTCTGAGCACGTAGGATCATACATCGTATACCATTCCATATTCTGCCATGTGCTGTCGAGATCTGTTTTTGTAAAAAATTAAATATGTGCAATCATTTCTAACTATATAAAAAAAAATCCTGTTGCCCTTAAGGTTGATTACGACTCATAGTGCTCCTACAGGACAGAGTGGAACTGCCCCATAGGGTTTCCAACGCTATAATCTTTGCAGAAGCAGACTGCCACATCTTTCTCTCAGAGAGCAGTTAGAGAGTTCAAACTGTCTACTTTTTTGTTGGCAGCCAAGCAATTAACCACTGTGCCATCAGGAGGTGCCTGTATTAATTCTGGGAATAACTGAATCACTTCTCTATGTTGGACATTGAGATCAGTGATTTTCAAACCATACTGTGGCCCATTAGATAGTTGTAAAAGAAATTTTGTTGGTTGCAAGTAGCATTTAAAAACAAAGAAGTAGAACAGAAAGTACTGAATGTATTGAGTTATAATGATATTTTATTAACTTGTATATGTCATATTTATGTATATATGTATTGGGCTGCAATACAAAATGTATTTCTTACAATGAATCATGTTAGAGATAGTTTTGAAGCTGCTGATTTGCATTTTTTTTTTTTTTGGATTCTGGAGGCTTATAAATAACCTTCTTGCACTTATGTCTGTGGACACTTGTCTGATTATTTTTCTTTAGGTTAACTTACCAGCAGTGAGTTCCTTTTTGGTTTTTGACACACGCTCAAGGATCCCAATCAATTAAGTCCGCTCCACCACATCCTTCAGTTGAATTGGGTCTTCTGCAGTAGAAAAAGGTAGTACGGTTGTTTACCTAAGCTTACCCTAACCACCTTGGAGGACTTGGGAGAGCTCAGCACCAGAACCAGCCAAGAGGGCCAGACCCCATCCATCTGCCATGCTCATCTTCCTCGGGTACTTGTGTGGGGCTGTTGCTCCCTTCATGTGCTGCTGTATCTCCTTGGTGAGATGGTCCTGGCCATGGGACAGGAACAGTGGGGCCAGGACAATGAACACTATCACCACCTGCAGCACAGGAGTGAAGCCATGGTGAGTGCCAAGAAATGATACCCCCACCCACTGGCTTCACATCAATTGCCACCCGTAGCAACCCTATAGGACAGAGGAGAACTACCCCATAGGGTTTACAAGGCTTTATGGAAGCAGACTACCGCATCTTTTTCCTGCGGAGTGGCTGGTGGGTTTGAACCGCCAACCTTTCAGGTAACAGCCAAGCACTTAACCCCTGTGACAGCAAAAATGTAATGTTTATTGAATGAATGGAAAAACAAGGTGATGCTTGTGCTGTGTTCTTGATAAGAGCATGGTGACTGTCTTAGTTATGTAGCTTTGCTATAACATAAATACCACAAGTGGATGGCTTCAACAAAGAGAAATTTACTTGCTCACAGCCTACTAGCTAGAAGTTCAAATTCAGGGCATCAGCTTCACAGGAAGGCTCTGGGGGAAGAGCCTTCTCATCAATCTTCCCTTGGTCTAGGAGCTTCTCTGCTCAGGAACCCCAGTCCAAAGGACACGTTCTGCTCTTGGCACTGCTTTCTTGGTGGTATGAGGTCCCCACTCTGGTCTTGCTTCTCTTTCCTATTATCTATTACAAGGTAACATTTGGTGCAGGCCACACTCCAGGGAAACTCCCTTTACATTGGATCAGGGATGTGACCTTAGTAAGGGTGTTACCATCCCACCCTAATCCTCTGTAACATAAAATTACAATTACAAAATGGAGGACAACCACACGTTACTGGGAATCGTGGCCTAACCAAGTTGACACATACTTTTGGGAGACACAATTGAATCCATGACATCGACTTTGGAAAAGGAAAGAGTCGGGTTCAAATCTAACTACTTCCAAGTCCATCTATGTCTTGGAAAATTATTTCCTTCTTTTAACTTCAGTTTCCTTGTCTAAGAAACAGATATAATAGAAGTTCATCCCTTACTGGTATCTGTAAGTATTCCAGGTAATGATATATGTGAACCATCTGGCTAGTTTAAATTTATTGTTACTATTTTTTTTTTTTTTAGTAGTAGTAGTATCATCATAATTATTAATCTTATTGTATGTATGTACAGTTCCCTACATGGGACCTAGTGAGGAATACCTATTGGCAATTGATGATTATGATTAAGGATATCCCCAAACTGACTGCACAGGGCCCAGTACATAGTAGGTTTTCAATAAATACTTGTTGAATGAAGGAATACAGGCTGTGGAGCCAGGTTGCTTAGATTCCCATTCTAGCTCCATCACTTATTAGAAGTGTGATCCAGGTGAGTTACAGAACTTCTTTATGCCTGTCTCCTCATCTATAAAACCAAACCAAACCCATTGCCTTCCAGTTGATCCTGACTCATGGCGAAGCCATGTGTTACAGGGTAGAATTGCTCCGTAGGGTTTTCTTGGATATAATCTTCATGGAAGTAGATCACCAGGCTTTTCTTCTCCAGTGCTACTGGGTGGGTTCAAACCGCCAACCTTCAGGTTAGGTTAAAAAGACCTCTGCTTGCCAGGACCACACCTTATCTGTAAAAACAGTATATAAGAATACTTAACTCCTTGGATTTTTGTGAGGGTTAAGTGAGTTGGCACATAGTAAGGATCGCTGCTCACAGGCGGTGAAGATCGATGAATCCAAAGATCAGCAGGCAAGACCATAGGTAAGCTGCTAGCTAGTCTCAAGAACTGGAGATGAGACAAACAGGAGCCAGGTGCAGAATCCAGAAGGAGTAAAAGCCCACAAGCGTTGTCAGAATATCCACTTATATTCAATGCAGGACAAATGACCAAGGAAAGTCCCTTTCAACTGTTTGGCTACTCAGACCAGATGCCATCGTGGAGGTGATCACATCATATCAAATTTCATCATGGAAGTGATCACAACTTCATATGACTGTCAAGCTACCAAGAATCATGGCCGAGCCAAGTTGACACACAACCTTAACCATCACAGCCTTCATCATCATCATTTATACTCTTTATGTACAGAGCCACAGATGAGGCCCACTGCCACCTGCTGACCACATAGTGAAGGCCACACACACATGAGCTGTGCCCTCTGTGCCAGAGGACCAAGGCTGGCTAGATAGTACCTTGAAGTTTCTCGTTATTCTGGCTTCCAAGTGCCCACATGCAGACATGATCACATCGTGTCCTGTACTCATCTCCCATCTAATGGGATCTGGACTGCTCACCTCGGCTGACTCACCTGCTTCTGGGAGCTCGGCCAGGGCATTCTCCATCTGTGCCTGACTGATTTGGTAACTGCAAGATCAGCTCTTTATTCCATTATGAGTTCAAAGGCAGATGCCAGGATTGAGGTGACCCAAGGCCAAGTATTGCCTTTGAAAGGTCACATCTTCCCTTGGCACAGAGAGTGACTAACATAGGGAGCCCAAGACTCGTGACCTGCTTGGGACCTGGACCCAAAAAGTGAAGACCTCGACACTCTATGCTATGAAACACCAATGCTCAGGCACACCCAAGGGCTCTCACAACCTCAGATGACAGAGGGCGGATGCTTTGTCTTACCAGAGCTCTGGGTCCTTAGCTCAAGCAGCTTCCACCAGTATGAAATTTCTTAGAAACTCCAAATTTTATCTTAATCATTTATGTAAATTCAGCATCTTATTCCCCAATATCTAAGTCTTCGCTTTGGAAATTAAAAAAAAAAAAACCTCTATTTCCTGTAATATCCAAGCATTATAGCTCTAGGGTATTGTCTCATTCTCTCTCTCCTTTTTTTTTTTTTTTTTTAGCATAGGGGTTAGAAACATGGATTTAGAGGCAGACAAGCTCGGTTAAAATATGAACTCCACCGTGTGATATCTTTGAGACTTAAGGGAACATTCTTCACTGCTTTGTGACACAGTTTCCTTATCCTAAAATGGGATAAAAAGAGCATCTGCCTCATACTGTTGAAGGAGCCTGGGTGGTGCAAGGAGTTTGCCATCAGCTGCTAATGCAAAGGTTGGTGGGTCGAACCCACCCAGTGATACTGTGGAAGAAAGGCCTGGTGATCTGCCAAGAAGACCCTACGGAACAGTTCTACTCTGTAACACATGGGATCTGCAGGAGCCTGGGGCTGACTCGATGGCAGCTAACAACAACAACAACACAGTACTGAGGGCTAGGTGAAATGAGTTAATAGGTATAAAGTTTTAGGAGAGTGCTTTCACATCCTAAGTACTCTATGAAACCAAAAACACCAAACCTGTTGCCACTGAGCCGATTCTGACTCATAGCGACCCTCTAGGACACAGTAGAACTGTCCCAGAAGGTTTCCAGGGAGTGGCTGGTAGATTGTTACTGCTGAACTGTTGGTTAGCAGCCTGAGCTCTTAACCACTTCACCGCTGGAACTCCATAAGCTGTAAAGTGCAATTTCTTACCCACATATGCATACGCCTCTGTAACACCACCAAGATCATGACCCTGAAAATAGGGCCAGTTCCCAGTTAACTCCCTTACAGCCTTGTCCCACTCAGTATTACCTGAAAGTAACCACTAGCCATTTTAAAACCCTTTAGTAGTTCATAGGAGTACTTGGGTGGCACAGACTGTTAAGTGCTTCACTACTAACTGAAAGGTTGGCAGTTCAAACCCACCCAGCGGTGCCTTGAAAGACAGACCTGGCAATCTGCTTCTGCAAGGTCACAACATTGAAATCCCTATGGAGCCCATGTCTACTGTGAAATACATGAGGTCAGCATGAGTCGAAATTGACTCAACAACAACTACCAACAACAGTAGTTAACAGAAAGGCTATGACATAGAAGGACGTGTCTTGTCTCCTCCAGGGTTGAATCAAAGAGGGCTGATCAGATCCATGCTTGCTCTCTAGGGCATGCTTCCTTTTCAGGGGAGAGCAGAAAGATCAGGAGAGGGATAGGTGGGAGCGATGGCAACAACACCTTTCATGGTCTGGTGAGGTGGGGTTGTTTGGGGAGCATAGGGCTTTATTCCTGGTCCAGCTCTAGAGGACTCAGTCAGTTCAGATTGAACCGTGAAGAAGGGACCACTGGCATGTTCATTACCTTGGGGCTCCATTGGCCCTAAACACAATGATATTTACTAATGAACTCCCTGCTTATGTCAGTGTTCCCTGGGTGATTTGTCCTGTGTCTGTGTGGCATCCATTCATGTCTCCTTAAACATAATTATTCTCCAAATAAAGCCATGCTTCCATCTAACATGGTGTAACTATGCTGCATACAACTGAGTACATTTTCTTTGGGTCTTCTTCTTATGTATCCCTCCCTGTTTAAGTCAGGGGTGTATATTCCAGACTCTCCTTTCAACAGCTTTGTTACTTGGCCTTTCTTACTGATTGTCCATGGGGTTTAAAATTCAAGATGGGAGGAGGGTGATGCTGAAGAAACTCTAACGTCATTGGCAAAACTATTGGCAAATAAGGACTTCAGAGAGTTAGGGCAGCTTCCATTTGAAAGAGAGAAAATGAACAAGAGGGCTGAAGGCATAGGCCCTTCAGAAGAGAATGAATTTCCTATCAGCTATTTAGAGTCTCTGGGGAAAATTGTCGAAGCCCTCAAAATTTGGGGTAAAAAAATATTTATACCTAAACTTTCCATCGATGTTGATTCACTCTTTGTTTATTCTGAGAATTAGAGCATAGTTGGAATTCTAACCTAAATATGGTTAAATATGAAGTAAACTTATTTTCATACCCTTCAGATTTTCTTTTCCCAAGGCAAATTCTCACATTTCTTTTCCTTTTTTTCTATGTACTATGTATTTATTTTAAAAGTTTAAAAAAAAAAATTTAATCTCATGTATGTACTTGAACTAAGAAGCACACTCTCCATGGGTATTATTAAAGTACTGTAAAGTCCAGCCTAATCTTTGTCGGAAGAGTTGGCTTTGGGAATGGTTTTAGTTCTGGGTGAACAGAGAATCTGGGGGCCATGCCTTCTGGGGTTCCTCTAGGCTCAGTCAACCGTCAAGTCTGGTCTTTTTACGTGAGTTTGTGTTCTGCACCACACTTTTCTCCTGCTCCGTCAAGGACTCTGTTGTGTTCCTTCTAAGGGCAGTCATTGGTGGTAACAATTGGTGGTAGCTGAGCACTATCTAGTTCTTCTGTTCTCACACTGATGGAACGTCTGATTTACGTGGCCCTTTTGTCTCTTGGGCTAATATTTTCCTTGTGTCTTTAGTGTCCATTTTCCTTTGCTCCAGGTAGGTTGGAACCAATTGATGCATCTTAGATGGCTGCTCCCAAGCTCTTAAGACCCCAGATGCAATTCAGCAAAGTGGGATGCAGAACATTTTCTTAATCAACTTTGTTATGCCAGTTGACCTAGATGTCCCCCGTAACTAAGGTCCCCTGACCCTCACTTCTGGTACTCTGTCCCTGAAAGTGTTTGGTAGCGTTCAGGAACCTTCTCAGCTTTTGGTTTAGTCCAGTTGTGCTGACTTACCCTGTACTGTGCGTTGTCCTTCCTTTCACCTAAGATATAATTCTTGTCTACTATCTAGTTAGTGAATACCCCTCTCCCTCCCTCCCCACCCTTATAAGCATGAAGGAATGTTTTCTTCTGTGTTTAAACATTTCTTGACTTCTTATAATAGTGGTCTCATACAATATTTGTCCTTTTGCGACTTACTAATTTCACTCAGCATGATGCCTTCCAGATTCATCATGTTGTGAGATGTTTTGCAGATTCATCGTTGTTCTTTATCATTGCATAGTATTCCATTGTGTGAAATATACCATAATTTTTTTATCCATTCATCCGTTGATGGGATCCTAGGTTGTTTTCATCTTTTTGTTATTGTTAACAGTGCTGCAATGAAGATGGGTGTGCATATATCTGTTTGCGTGATGGCTCTTATTGCTCTAGAATATATTGCAGGGAATAGGATTGCTGGATTGTATGGTACTTCTATTTCTAGCTTTGTAAGGAAGCACCAAATCGATTTTCATAGTGGTTGAACCATTTTACATACCCAGCAGCATTATGTAAGTGTTCTAGGCTCTCCACAACCTCTCCAACATTTATTATTTTGTATTTTTTGGATTAATTCTATCCTTGTTGTGGAGAGATGGTATCTCATTGTAGTTTTGATTTGCATTTCTCTAATGGCTAATGATCATGAGCATTTCCTCATATGTCTGTTAGTCGCCTAAATGTCTCCTTGGTGAAGTTCCTGTTCCTATCCTTTGCCCATTTTTTAACGGGTAATTTGTCGTTTTGCTGTTGAAGTTTTGCAGTATCTTGTAGATTTCAGAGATTAGATCCTGGTCGGATATGTTGTAACCAAAATTTTTTCGTGGTCTGTAGGTTGTCTTTTTACTCTTTTGGTGAAGTCTTTTGATGAGCATAAGTGTTTGACTTTTAGGAGCTCCCAGTTATCTACCTTCTCTTCTGTTCTTTGTGAATTGTTAGTTATGTTTTGTGTTTTGTTTCTGCCATGTATTAGGGCTCTTAGCATTGTCCCTATTTTTATTTCCATGATCTTTATCATTTTAGACTTTATATTTAGGTCTTGGATCCTCTTTGAGATAGCTTGTACATGGTGTGAGGTGTGAGTCTTGTTTCATTTTTTTCCAGATGGGTATCCAGTTATGCCAGCACCACTTGTAAAAGAGATTGTCTTTTTCCCGTTTAATGGAGTTTGGGCCTTTGTCAAATATCAGCTGCTCCTAGACGGATGAATTTACCTCTAGATTCTCAATGCTGTTGCATTGGTCTGTGTATCTCTTGTACTAGTACCAAGCTGTTTTACTGTTGTTTGACTCCCATGGTATAATAGGTTCTAAAATCAGGTTGTGTGAGGCCTCCCACATTGTTCTTCTCCTTCAGTAATGCTTTATTTATCTGGGATCTTTTCCCTTTCCATAAGAAGTTGTCAGTTTGTTTCTCTGTCTCATTAAAAAATGTCATTGTAATTTGGATTGTATTGCCTTGTATCTGTAGATAGTTTGGGGTAAAATTGAGATTTTGACAATGTTGAGTCTTTCTATCCATGAGCAAGGTATATTTTTCCACTTACATGGGTCTCTTTTGGTTTCTTTCAGTAGTGTCTTGTATTTTTCTTTGTATATGTCTTTTACATCTCTGGTTGTATTTATTCCTAAGTATTTTCTCTTCTTGGAGGCTATTGTAAATGGTATTACCTTGGTGATTTCCTCTGAGTTTCTGTTTGTTGGTGTAGAGGGATCCAACTGATTTTTGTATGTTTATCTGCTATCCTGATACTTTGCTGAAATCGTCTATTAGTTCCAGTAATTCTCTTATGGATTCCTTGGGGTTTTCTGTGTATAAGATCATATCATCTGCAAATAGGGATACTTTTATTTCTTCCTTACCAATTTGGATGCCCTTTATTTCTTTCTCTTACCTTATAGCTCCGGCTAGGACCTCCAGCACAATATTGAATAAGAGTGGTGATAAAGGGCATCGTGCGGACCCCCTTCTCAAGGGAAACGCTTTCAGACCCTCTCCATTTAGGATGATGTTGGTTGTTGTCTTTGTATATATGCCCTGTATTATTATGTTAAGGAATTTTCCTTCTATTCTAATTTGCTGAGAGTTTTTATCATGAATGGGTTTTGGACTTTGTCAAATGCCATTTCTTCGTCAATTGACAAGATCGTGTCATTCTTATCTTTTGTTTTATTTATACGAGGGATTACATTGTTTTTCTAATGTTGAACCATCCCTGCATAACTGGCATGAATCGCACTTGGTCATAGTGAATTATTTTTTTGATATGTTTTTTAATTCTATTGGCTAGAATTTTGCCGAGGATTTTTGCGCCTGTTTTAGGGGGATATTGGTGTGTAATTTTTTTTTTTTTTTTTTAATTTTGTGGTGTCTTTACCTGGTTTTGGTATCAGAGTTATGCTGGCTTCATAGAATGAGTTCGGAAGTATTCCATCCTTTTCTATCCACTGACATACCTTTAGTAGTAGTGGTATTAACTCTTTTCTGAAAGTTTGGTAGAATTCTCCAGTGCAGCCATCAGGGCTAGGGCTTTTTGCGGGGGGAGGGGAAGCTTTTTAATTACCTCTTCAATCTCTTCTTTTCTTATGAGTTTATTTGGTTGTTCTACCTGTCTGTGTTAGTTTAGGTAGCTAGTTTGTTTCTAGAAATTTGTCCATTTCCTCTAGGTTTTCAAATTTGTTGCAGTACAGTTGTTCATAGTATTCTGTTATGATTCTTTTAATTTCAGTTGAGTCTGTTTTGTTATCGCCCATCTCATTTCTTATTTGGGTTATTTGCTTCCTCTCCTGTTTTTCTTCAGTCACTTTGGTCAATGGTTTATCAATTTTGTAGATCTTCTCAAAGTACCAGCTTTTGGTCTTGTTAACTCTTTCAGTTGTTTTTCTATTCTCCATATCATTCATTTCTTCTCTAATTTTTATTATTTCCTTCTTCTGGTGCCCACGAGCTTATTCTGCTGCTGTTTTTCTGTTTGTTCGAGTTGTAGGGTTAGTGTTTTGATTTTGGCCCTTTCTTCTTTTTGGATGTGTGCATTTATTGCTATAAGTTGACCTCTGAACAGTGCTTTTGCCCTGCCTCAGAGGTTCTTGTTGGATGTGTTTTCGTTCTCATTGAATTCTGTGAACTTGTTTGCTGTATCTTTAATTTCTTCTATAACCCAGTAGTTTTGGAGCAAGGTGTTCTTCAGTTTCCATGTATTTGATTTTTTTCTTTTTTTCCTTTTATTGCTTTCTACTTTTATGTCTTTATGGTCAGAGAAGATGCTGTGTAATATTTTGATGTTTTCAATTCTGTTAAGGCTTGCTTTTTTGGCCTAATACGTGCTCTGTTTTGGAGAATGTTCCATGTGTGTTGGAAAAGAAAGTATACTGGGCTTCAGTTGGGTGGAGTGTTCTGTATATATCTATGAGATCAAGTTGGGGTGACTGTGGCCTTTAGATTTGCCATGTCTTTATTGAGCTTCTTTTCGGATGTTCTGTCCTTCACCAAAAAGTGGTCGGTCGAAGTCTCCTACTATTGTTGTGGAGCTATGTCTCTTCTCAGTGCTGTTAGAGTTTGTTTTATGTATTTTGGAGCCCTGTTTTTGGGTGCATAAATATTTCGTATGGTTATGTCCTCCTGGTGTATTGACCCTTAAGCATTATATAGTGTCCTTCCTTAACCTTTGTGGTGGGTTTTGCTTTAAAGCCTATTTTGTCAGAGATGAGTATTGCCACTCCTGCTCTTTTTTGATTGTTTTCTTAATATATTTTTTTTCCGTCCTTTGAGTTTTAGATTGTTTGTGCCTTTGAATCTAAGTCTGTCTCTCGTAGGCTGCCTATAGACAGATCATTTTTTAAAATCTATTCTGCCACTCTCTGTTTATTAGTGCATTTATTCCATTTACATTCAGTGTAATTATTGAAAGGTATGAGTTTAGTGCTGTCATTCTGATGTATCTGTGTGTGTGTGTATGTGTGTTGTTTTTGACAGTTTCTTTGTTGAGTTAATTTTCTGTGCTGAGTCATTTTTCTTTGTGTATTTTCTTTTCAACTTTTTTCATTATTGTTTCTTTTATATTTGTTAAGTCTTTATGTTTTTCTTATTTTTTAATTGGGTGTGTAGGATAGTTTCCTTTGTGGTTACCTTAATATTTACCTCTGTGTTTCTAAGTTTAAACCAATCTTTTATTTCTAGATACCACCTTGACTTCATCACCATATGAAAGTTCTATGACTACATTACTAAGTCCCTCCTTTTTTGTTTTAATGTTGTCATCTTTTACATATTGATGTCTGTTTCCCTATTTTCAATGTTTTAGCTTTGATTTATGTTTTTGACTTCCCTATCTGGGTTGATATTTGGTTGTTCTGTCCTGTGTTCTAGTCTTGGGTTGTTTTCTGATATTATTGATTTTGTAACCGGAGGAATCTCTTTAGTATTTCTTGTAATTTCGGTTTGTTTTTTACAAATATCCTAAAGTTCTGTTTATCTGGAAATGCCCTAATTTCTCCATCATATTTGATAGAGAGTTTTGCCTGATATATAATCCTTGGCTGGCATTTTCCTTTTTGTTCAAGGTTTTATATATGTCATCCCATTGCCTTCTTGCCTGCATGTTTTCTGCCAAGAAGTCAGAATATAGTCTTATTGACTCTCCTTTTTAGATGACTTTTCATTTATCCCCAACTGCTCTTAAAATTCTCTCTTTATTTTTGGTTTGATTATACTATGTCTTGATGAGTTTCTTTTGGGATCTACCCTCTGTGGGGCTTGATGAGTTTCTTGGACAGGTATCTTTTCATCTTTTATGGTATCAAGGAAGTTTTTGCCGGCATATCTTCAACAATTCTGTCTGTTTTAACCTCCTCCCCCTCCTCCCCGTTCTAGTACTCAAGTCACTCATAGATTATTCTTCTTGATAGAGTCCCACATAATTCTTAGGGTTTCGTCATTTTTTAAAATTCTTGTAGCAGATTTTCCCTCAAAAAATTGCTGTCAAATGCTTTCTCTGCAGTCTCACTAATTCTGACTTCCATTGCCTCAATTCTGCTCCTATGCATTTGTATTCAGTTGTATAATTCTGAAATTTTGTTGTTAATATATTCGGTTTCTGTTTGCTGTTTCTCTATGGATTATTGCAGCTTGTTAAATTTGTCATTATGCTCTTGTATAGCATCCTTATGTTCCACTATTGCATTGTCTCTGTGTTCCTTGACTTGGTCTACATTTTGCCTGATCTCCTTCCTGATCTCTTAAAGAGCTCTGTATGTTAATCTTTTTAATTTTACCTCTGATAACTCCAGGACTTTTTCATCCTCCAGGAGGTTTCTTGGTTCTTTGTTTTGGTCACTTGCTGAAGCCATCATGGTCTGCCTCTTTCTGTGATTTGATATTGACTGTTGTCTCTAACCCATCAATACGTTATATTTATTTATTTTATGTTTCATTACTGCTTCCTAGCTTCTTGTTTTATTCCACTTTGATATGCCCAAGTAGGCTGGTCATTTGAGCTGCTTTGATTATTGGCATTATAGAAGCTCTCACATCCTGATACCAGGCAGTTATAGCTGTTATTAGGTATGTGAGCCCAGGAGTCCATTTATTTTTCTTGTGTGGATTCAGCTCAGGTGTCCATGTCTTCGGTCATCAAGTGTGTGGTGCAGGCTCTCACCTACAGTCCTAGATGGGCAGGACTACATAGGGCTGATTGGGTTAGGCATAGGTATCTGATCAACTCGACGGCACTGGGCTTGTGTTATCTGGCTATAGTCAGGGTTATGTGCTGAGCAAGGTAGGGGGCTGACAGTTGCCACTAAGTGGGGGGGTGGAAGGTATGTCTGTGTTTTCTAGAGCTCGTAAGTGGGTAGGCTTTGGATCAGGACTTTGGGGACCCCATGCTGTTGGCTGTAGAGACTGGGAGGCAACACTTATTCTTGGACCCCTGTTGTGGGTGGCTAGGTGGAGTGGCTGAAGCCACCAGTCCTCAGGCGTCTGATGTGGGTAGTCAAGGACCCTGCTTAATGGACAGGGTGGTGTCTAATGTCAAGAATATGCCACTCGTCCTTAGTGGTTGCACTTGAAAATAGGCTCCAATTATATACCCTGTTGTACTGTGCTAATGAGGGGATACACTGTTGAAATGGGCCCACACGGGTCTAGGCAGGGGTGAAAGGCATTCTAAGTCTGTGGACTCCTTATGCCTGTGCCTAGGCAAAGGGTCTGTGCCTGCCCTGAGTTCCTGGCTTAGGGGAGCTGGCAGATTATTTTTTCCTGTTTCTTAATTTGTTCTTTCTCAAAAGCCAAGAGAATGGTTGAGGACATGCGATGGGTTCCACTTCAGGCCCAGGGGGTGAGGGTGTACTTGAAGCAGAGTGAGAGGAGCTGGGTATATAGGAGAGAGGTATTTCCCAGAAGGGAAAAAGGTTTTTTGGATCCCTTGTGGTAGATTAGATGCTTGCACTTAACTTCCGCAGATTCAGTGCCACTTCTCCTTGGAACCAGAGGCTTGAGCAGACTCTCCGCTGCTTGGTTTCTGCCGATATGGAAAAGGCACCCGAGCGCTACTGCTTGCCTCAGCCAGCACACGCAAGCTAATCTAGGCTGCAGGGTGCTGGCCAAGTCAGGTCTCGCAAATCCTTGCTGCTTCTGAATTGTCTCTCCATTCCCCTGATGCTCAGTCCGACTCTTCAACTTTGTCTTTAATGTTCAGTGCTCCTAGATTGTCATATAAAATTGATTTACTTGTTTTTTCAGGTTTTTGTTGTAAGAGAGACCATAGGAAGCATCTGCCTGGTCCACCATCTTGACCCCTCCTCCCATCAATCTCTTTTGAGATATAAAAGAGCAGACTGAGCAAGTTAACAGGCAAGCAAGCAGAGATGGGGGAAAGTAGATGCCACACCACATGAGATCTCCACAGAACCAAGAAACAGAAGCTGAAAAGAGAAAAGGACTGTCCCCCAGAGCCAACAGAGAGTCTTCCCCTATATCTGGCACCCTGAACTCAGACTTCTAGCCTCTTAACCTGTGAGAAAATAAATTTGTTTGTTCAAGCGACCCACTTAATTTACTTCTGTTATAGCAGCACCTGATAACTAATGCAGTGGCCTAGTATATGCCCTATCCTGGAGAATAATCTATGTGCACTAGAGAAGAATGTGTGTTCTAGTGATGTTGGGTGGAGTGTTCTATATATATCTACTAGGTCTAGTTGTTTTTTGGTGTTGTGCAAACCCTCTATTTCACTACGAATGTTCTGTCTAGACATTCTGTGTATTATTGAAATAACTATGGACTGTAGAAGTGTCTCTCCTTTCAGTTCTGTCATGTTTATTTCATCTATTTTAGGACTCTGTTGTTTGGTACCTATGTAATAGGTAATATCTTCTTAATGAATCGACCCTTTTATCAGTATGTAATATCCTTGTGTGTTGTAACAGATTCTGACCTAAAGTCTATTTCGTCTGATATTAATATAGCTATCCGTCTCTTTTGGTTACAATTTGCATAGAATTTCTCCCCCACCCTTTCAGTTTCAACCTGTTTGTATTTTGGATCTAAAGTGTGTGTCTTATAGATAGCATATCGACACGTGAAAACTTAGGGGAAGAGGTCTTGACCTAATATAGAAATGGGAATGACTAGTATATACAGGGCAGTTGAAGTCATGAAAATGGTTGTGAATGAACAGAATGAGACGAGAATATGGGCAAGAATGCAGCTTTGGGGCACCCTTACTGGGAGATTAGGGGCAAGTCACTCAACCTTAGTTTTTTCATCTGTAAGGATGGGCCTTGATGTTCTCTCCAGAGCCCGGTGGTGCAGTGGTGAAGAGATTGGCTGCTAACCAAAAGGTTGACAGTTCAAATCTATGCTCCTTGGAAACACCATGTGACAGTTCTTCTTCTCTGTCCTTTTGGGTCGCTGTAAGTTGGAATGGACTCTACGGCAATGGACTAATGTCCTCTCCAACCTGAAGAGCTATAGACAATTGGTGCACACACTTATTTCAGACTGTTGCGTCTGAAGGCCATGAGGCCAAGGATCAAGTCTATTGTTTGTCATAGCAGACAGCAGGTGCTCACTAAGGGTTTGTTGAGTGAACAAATATCAGTGTTGACTGGTTGTGGGCTTTATCTTACATCTAATCAAATTACAAGAAACACTAGTTGTGAGATTCTTTTTTAAATGTTACGAATTTTGGTTGATAACTAATTTTCTATAGTGAGTTTATTGCCACAGCTAAGATTTGTTAGGTAAAGAATTGTCTCTTTAGACAGGCAAGGATTTTCTTCCATGGAAGATGGAAGGAGGTAGAACGAGACCACTTGAGAACAGCAACAACAATACTGCTAATCAAAGTATTGGAGGAGAAGACTCTGGCAACACTGTAATGGTCTTTAGAGGCCGGAAGCATGGAGGTGGTCCAGGCCGTAGACAATGAGGCCTGGGAGTATGTAGTGGAGGCAGCTGATGAGGCCTAAATGGCCAGTGAGGTGGGGAATGTGGACAAAAGCTGGGTAGTGGAGGGGGCTGCCATTCATGTTGGGAAGTGCGAAGCCAGCCATGTGGGGGAGGGGAACCCAGGTATGTTTTGGAGTGGGACTCCAGTTGTGTTTTGGAGGGGAATCAAGGTCCAGGAACACAGTCGGGGGAGAGCGGGGAAGGGGGAAGGGTCTTGCAGAGGTCGAGAAACACAGGCGGTTGAAGAGCGGGGAAGGGTCTAGCCTAAGTCCAATAACAGAGCTAGGAGGAGAAGGTGGACTATCTGGCTAAGGTCCAGGAACAGAGCTGGCAGGAGGTGCGGCAGGTTTTGGTCAAGGTCCAGGAGCACAGCTAGAAAGAGGAAGTGGACTGTCTGGCTAAGGTCCAGGAACACAGCTGGGAGGAGATGGGGGAGTTTTTGGCCAAGGTCCAGGAACACAGCTGGGAGAAGAAAGTGGACTGTCTGGCTAAGGTCCAGGAATCCAGCTGAGAGGAAGTGGGGGAGGATCTGCTCAAGGCCTAGGAACACAGTTGGGAGAAGGAAAGGGAAGATCTGGCCTTGTTGAGAAAATTGTTGAGAGGAGGCGGTGGAGGGTCTGTCCAAAGTCCAGGAACACAGCTGGGAGGAGGAGGTCAAGGTTCTGGCCGAGGTCTAGGAACACAGCTGGGAGGAGAAGGGGGAGAATCTGGCATTGTGGGAGGAACACAGTTGAGATGAGGTGGAGGAAGATCTGGCTGAGGTCCAGGAACATTTGGAAGGAGGATGGGGAGGGCTTGGCTAATATCCAGCAACATAGGTGGGAGAAGGTTGAGGGTCTGTCCAAGGTCCAGGAACACATTCCGGGGGAGGAGGTATACGGTATGTTTAATTTCCAGGAATACAGCTTCAGGAGGCGGGGGGAGCTTCTGTCTAAGGTTAAGGAACACAGCTTGAAAGAGTAAAGGGAAGGTCTGGCCAAGATCCAGGAACAGAGCTGGGAGGAGGAGGGGTAGGGTTTGGCCAAGATCCAGTAACACACCTGGGAGGAGGAGGGAGAGAATCTGGCCAAGGTCCAGGAACACAGCTGGGAGGAGAAAAGGGAGGGTCTGGCCTAGGTCCAAGAACACACTTGGGAAGAGTATGGGGACGTTTTGTCCACATTCCAGGAACACAGTTGGTTGGATAATGGGGAGGGTCTGACCAAGGTCGAGGAACACAGTAGGGGAGAGAAGGTGGAGGGTCTGTCCAAGTTCCAGGAACATGCTGGGAGGAGGAAGGATAGGTTCTGGCCAAGGGTGAGGAACACAGCTGAGAAGACGAGGGGCAGGGTCTGACTGAATCCAGGAGCACAGCTGGGAAGAGTTGGAGGGTGTGTCCAAGTTCTAGGAATACAGCTGGTGGGAGGAGGTGGAGGGTTCTTCCAAGTTCTAGGAACATAGTTGGGAGGAGGGGTAGAGTCTGACCAAGGTCCAGGAACACAGCTAGTAGGAGGAACGGGGCGGTCTGGACGAGGTCCAGGCATAGCTGAGATGAGGAGGTGGAGGGCCTGGCCTAGGTCCAGGAATACAGCTGGGAGGAGGAGATGGAGGATCTGGCCAGGTTCCAGGAACATAGCTGAGAGGAGGAGGGGTAGGGCCTGTCTGAAGTATAGGTATAGGGCCACAGCTTGGAGGAGAAGGAGGAGGGTCTGGCACATGTCCAGAATACAGCTGGGAGGAGGAGGGGGAGGGTGTGGCCAAGGTTCAGGAACATAGCTAGAAGGAGATGGAGGGTTTCTCCAAGGTCTAGGTATAGAGCTGGGAGGAGGGTGTGGAGGGTATGTCCAAGGTCTAGGAACACAGCTGGGAGGAGTATGGGGAGGGTCTTGACAAGGTTCAGGAACACAGCTGGGTGGAGGAGTGGGAAGGTCTGGCTGAAATCCAGGAAGACGGCTGGGAGGAGTAAGGGAAGGGTCTGTCCAAGGTCAGGAACACAGTTGGGGGGAGGAGGGGAATGATCTCTCCAAGTTCTAGGAACACAGCTGGGAGGATGAGGGACAGGGTTTGGCTGAGGTCGAGGAACACAGCTGGTAGGTGGAGGTGAAGGGTCTGGCCAAGGTCCATGAACACAACTGGATGGAGCAGATGGTCTGTCCAAGGTCCAGGAACACCGCTGCTGCACGGAGCAGAGTGTCTGGCCAAGGTCTAGGAACACAGCTGGGGGGACGAGGTGGAAGGTCTAGCCAATGTCTAGAAACAGCTGGGAGGAGGAGATAGAGGGTCTGTCCAAAATCCAGAAACACAGCTGGGAGTAGTAGGGGTAGGGCCTGGCTGAAGTCCAGCAGCATAGCTGCAAGGAGGAGTTGGAGGGTCTGGCCAGGTTACCGGAACACCGCTGAGAGGAGGAGGGAGAGGGTCTGGCAGAGGTTGAGGAATACAGCTGAGAGGAGAATGTAGAGGGTCTTTCGAAGGTCAGGAGTACAGCTGGGAGGAAGTGGTGAAGGGTCTGGCCCAGGCCCAGGATCACAGCTGGGAGGAGTGGTGAGAAGGTCTCCACTAGTTTCAGGAAGACACCTGGGTGGAGGAATGGAAAGGTGTGGCTGAAGTCCGTGAACACAGCTGGGCAGAGGAGGCGGATGGTGTGTCCAAGGTCCAGGAACACACTTGAGAGGAGGAGGTGAAGGATCTGACCAAGGTCCAAGAGTACAGATGGGGGGTGATGTGAAGGGTCTGTCCAAGTTCCAGTAACCCAGATGGCAGGAGGAGGGTTAGTATCTGGTCAAGGTCCAGGAACACAGCTGGGATGAGAAGGAGGATGGTCTGTCCAAGGTCCAGGAACACAGTTGGGAGTTGAAGGGGCAGCATCTAGCCAAGGTTCAGAAACACAGCTGGAAAGAGGAGTGGGAGGGTCTGGCCAAGGTTTCGGAACACATTTGGGAGGAGGAGGTAGAGGGTCTCTCCAAGGCCCAGGTATACAGCTGGGAGGAGGGGCCAGAGGTCCTGTCCCAGTTGTAGGAACACAGTTGGGAGGATGAGAGGCAGAGCCTGGCCCAGGTAGAACACAGCTGGGAGGAGGAGGGGAGTGTCTGTTCAAGGTCCAGGAACTCAGCTGGAAGGAATAGGTGGAGGATCTGGCCAAGATCCAGTAACGCAGCTGGGAAGCGGAGGGGGAGGGTCTGACCAAGGTCCAGCAACACATCTGGAAGGAAGAAGTCCAGAATCTGGCAGAGGCCTGGGAACACAGCTGGGAGGATTTGGTGGACGTCTAACTGAAGTCTGGGAACACAGCTAAGAGGATGTGGTGGAATGTATGGTGAAGGGTCCAACCAAGGCCTGAGAAGACATCTGGGTAGAGCACATGGCCCACTCCCCACATGTACTGATGGAGGTCATCTATTGGGCAATGTGTGGACGATCGTCCTAGACAAAGAGGGTCCCTGCTGCAGCCCTCTGACTCTGCAGAATAGAAGCAGTTAATTTTTTAAAATACTTCTATAGGACAGACCAAAGCACTTAAAAAAAAAAAAAAAAGCTGATACAGAAAGATGCAGATGTCAGCACCTGGCACCTTCCCATCGACCAGGTCTCTGATAAGCAGCATTAGCGCCATGAAACTCAATGGCTCCTCCTGATCCCATTGCAGATTACGGGGTTTAAAAGATGCAACCGAAATGCCAAAAAACAAAACAAAAACTAGATTGAACAAGTCAAAGTGCACAAGAAACTTTGAGATCATATATAGTAGTTCAGCCAAGGCTTTGTTAAAAAAGAGGAAAGCGCCCCTACCCTCAAGGCTGGAGTGAGGACAGAATTGAGTGTTTGGAGCCCAGAAACAGCTGCCAAGGAAGTTGATACAGTGATGGTTACAGCACCCTTTAGAAATTCCGGTTCTTCCATTCTATGGTATTTTCATGGAGCATTTGTTCACTCTATCTGTGCAGAAACACATGTCCTCTTGTCTACACAATGTAGAAAACCTGCTTTCTGCATCTTTTCACTTGACATTACGTTAAGAGCATTTTCTGTGTTCTGAAATGTCTTTGAAGCTCATGACTTTTAGGAGCTGCCTCCACCGTAAGGATTTACACTAGTTACAGAATCCCTCTACCATGGGTCATTCAGCTCGTTGCCACATTTTCACTGTAATCCATCTGGTTCCATTGAATGTGCTCTCACCAGGTCTTTGGAATCATGGTGGTCGTTCCATTAGGGTAGATGACTAGATGTGGGATGGTGCTGAATAAAGAAAAGAGTGTGAGCATTTCGAAGGCTTTGGGTAGACAGCGTTACATTGTATTTTGGGATGGTTGTGAGAAATCACATTTCCACTACCAGTGTGTGAAAGGGGCCCCAGAAGAGTTAATATTTATTACTTCGTTGGACAGAAAGAATTTGTCACTTAAAAGTTTTCTCATTGAAGTTATACAGTTGTCTTGTTCACTGATTATTCACTGAAAAGATGAGATTATTTTACAGAGTTAGCTTGATTTCACTCATCAATTTTTGTTCTCATTTATAATCTGAAAATCCAGTAATAGGCCAGTGACTATAAAAATTCCTGTTTAGTCATGATTCAAAGCATATCTAAAACCCATTGCCGTCGAGTCCATTCTGACCCACAGTGACGGTATAGGACAGAGTAGAACTGCCCCACAGAGTTTCCAAGGAGCGCCTGGTGGATTTGAACTGCCGACCTTTTGGTTAGCAGCCTTAGCCCTTATCCACTACGCCACCAGGGTTTCCAAAGCATTTCTATAATCCAAAAAAAAAAACATAAAAAAACCCAGCCTGGTGGTGCAGTGGTGAAGAGCTACTGCCGCTAACCAAAAGGTCAGCAGCTCGAATCCACCAGCTCCTCCTTGGAAACAATATGGGATAGCTATACTCTGCCCTGATTATTCATGATTCAAAGCAGATTTACAAGCTATGCTGAAATACTCACTGAAAGGACAGTGCACACAAAGACTATTGCTAAAATAACTGCCCAGGAACAGAAAAACTTTGGCAAGTTTTTGATCTGGCCCAGAGAAACAATTGTCAAAGAGCTTAACCAGCTTCAAAGAAATGTACAATGTAGGAGTAAGATGTTATCATGGAGAGAAACCCTAATTCAACCTCCAAGAAGTAGCCCCACCCATCAAATATCTCCAGTGGATTCCACTGCTCCCAGGAAGACTGGAAGCTGGCCACCTGGTGTTTCTTAGGAGCCTGGCAGTGTTGCAGTGTGCTGTCTCCAATAGGGCTCTCACTAACCCTCTCTAACCACATCGTGAACGCACACAAAGACACACACTCACACTGACCACAAAACTTCTGACCACATGAAAATCAATGCCAGACACACTTAGATATTGAAGATGATTGTGTATTCTGACAACACATCTACACTGAGAACTCACACATGTTCTGACCACACATCCTGAATTCACACACTGACCACACATTCTCACATTAGTCTACCTTTAAAACGTACAAAACGCTGAGAACAAGTATACACTCGTTGCACATTGTCCAAGATCCCACATGTCGATACACCCAACTGACCATAGCAAACATACATACAGAGACCCTGAAATGACCATCTACCTTCTGATTGTACCCAAATATGAAAATCATATGTACATACCCTAACATCATACTGACCCCCACCACAATGACCATTCACTGAATACACAGACAGACCACACACACACCCAGAGTCAACAAGGCACCTGGCTGTGCATGTGTGGGCTCTGATCCTGGGGCATCTCCCACCTCAGCATCAACATAGAAACCCAGAGAAGGGTGGGGAGTCAGGTGACACAAGGACAAAGTGCAGGAGGTTGTGATGTTGGTCCCTCATGAGGTAAATCTGAGCCTTCAGAGCTGATTGTCACAGTAGCATGTGAAACAGAGATAGGAGAGCCAAGAGGATTAGAAATGGTGCCTAAGAGGTCTCTGATAAAATACCCATTTCCAAATAAAGAATTTAGATATTCCACTCAAGGTCTGAGGAGACTTCCTCAAGAAATTAACGTGTTTTCATTTTAACGTGATGATGGAGAATTCTTCCTGGAGGTCAGTGTTGCTGGTGAAATTCTTATTTAAATGATTCCCTACGTAAAAGTGGAATTAACCTATTTTTTGGTGTAAATATCACTTAGAATTGAGAATGTCTGTCATTCCCATGGGGCACTGCTACCTTTAAGCAGCCGGCACAAAGTGACCATCCCTGCGCGCCAATAGCCAACAGAGGGCGCACCTCGTCTTATCTGACCAGTGGCTCCTGGAAGGGTTGGTGGTTCTGGGCTTAGGCCTGGTGGGTGATGGTGCAGCTGGGGCGGGAAGGTGAGCTTCATTTCCACAGGATCCAGCATAAGGGAGGCGCCCCTTAGCTTCGGAACCCGAGAGTCAACAGTAAGTGCCAAGCTTCCTTCTGGGGCCCTGAGTGATGAGGAGAAGGGGCTTTGCTGTGGCTTCTCCAGGCCACCCATGGTGGTGCCTGAGATGAAAGGGAAGGTGCGGGTCCCTGTGTACAGGGTGCTGTTAACTTTTTCATGACTGTTTTACTTATAGAAGGAGCCGTGGTAGCACAGTGGTTAAGCGCTCGGCTGCTAACCAAAAGGTTTCCGGTTGGACCCACCAGCTGCTCAGCTGCAGAAAAGTGTGGCAGTAGGCTTCCTATAGATTACAGCTTTAGAAACCCTATGGGACAGTTCTACTGTGTCCTACAGAGTCTCTGGGAGTCGGAATTGACTTGATGGTAGTGGGTTTGTTTGTTTGTTTTGACCTATAACTTTAAAAAGTAGGTGGGAAATAGTAAAAAATGGAAAAGTAGATGTATTAATATTCTCAACCTTATGTTAAGTTTAATTATTTTTCCTCATTAAAATATTAGAAATTATTCTAATTTTACTATCCTATTTTTCATGAAAGTGTTGTTGCTTTAATTGTGGTGGAGTGGATTCAATTTTGACTCAGAGCCAACCCATGTGTGCAGAGTAGAACTGCTCCTTAGGGTTTCCAAGGAGCTGCTGGTGGATTTGAACTGCCAAACTTCTGGTTAGCGGCCATAGCTCTTAACCACTGCAGCACCAGGGCTCCCATGGAAGCATAGTCATCAATAATATTTCTAAAATGTCATTCTTAGTTTGTCTCGTTTTCAGTTCAGATAATTGCCATGTTTAATGATTTTCATAATCCTATGATGACCTCAAATAATTTGAAATTTCAGCTTTCTGAGCTGTCTTTCATAGGACACATTGTGACCATGAATGTTATTTAAAAAAAAAAATGACCAAGGCTCGTTCCAAGTCGGAATAATACTGTACTAAGCAGAATTCATGAATGAGATTTAAATGAACAAAGAACGGTGATATCTTTTTTTAGTACCAACTCTTGATATTTTACAGAGCTTAAAACTCTTTAAGGTGAAATTTCCACTGGATATAAAGTTACTAGAATATTTAAGAACTAAGCCAGTGCTGTAATTTAGATGTATTTATTGAAAATAAATATTTTTCAACTAAAAATTCAAGATTTGAATACAGCGACTTTTTTTTATGTCTTCACTTCTAAGGCGAAATCAGGATGTCCATAATGTCCTGTTTAAAATATATCTTTTCCCATAATTGATACTTGGATCCAGTGAATCATACATTTCCCATCCCTTTTCTTTATTTTCAAATTCAGAAATACACTCATGTGGCTTGTTGAAGTTTTACATTCCCCAAATAGCTCTCAAAGCTACTTTTTCTCATTTGCTGTAAGCAAGGGTCTAGGCTTCTAATAGGCATGGAGCTTTATATACACTCTGGATTACTCATTGGATGGCTTTATGGACCTTTTTCACTTCATTCAAAATATCTTTTCACATTGAGGAGTTGCATGAAATGTTAGAATCTATTTGCACAAGTATGCTGTTCATTTCAGTAGAGGAGATTTCTCCATTTGATATGTAAATTAGTATTGGGATAATACGTGAGTTTGTATGGTCGTTGCCCTAATTACTGTACATCAGACCTTGACATCCATTGGGTATCCTTATGTGTATATAATGTAGTTTTTAGAATACACATGAGAACATCCTATCTGCTCATTTAATTAAAAAAAAGTTTTATATCCTTTGTTCTATATTTTAAAAGGTTATTGTCGTCATTTGCCATGGAGTCCATTCCAAATCACAGCAGCCTTATATAACGTAATGAGGCCCATTGTGCTGGCCATAGTGTCAATCCATCTCATTGAGGTTTTCCCGTGTTTTTGCTCACCCTCTGTTTTACCAAACACGATGTCCTTCTCTAGTGATTCTTCCTTCCTGATGACATGTTCACAAGAAGAGAGCCAAAGTTAAGTCTTGTCATCCTCACTTCTAAGGAGGCTTGTGATTGCATTTCCTCTAAGACTGATTTGTAATGTTACTTCTATCTGGAATATGCTTTCTTTATTAACTGGGCATTTCCTCTGTTGATCCTCTATGACAGGCCCCTTACCTTTCCTTACATTTACACACACAGGTAGGATTGACACACAGAATTAATCATCACAACACCTTTGAAAATTAAGAACAGTTCCTGTGGCCTCCCTTGACCCCTGTGTCCACCAGTCCCCACAGGACACCCCCACTCTAAGGGCCCTTGACAGCGTCAGAGTCCCAACCTTGTGCCCAGAGGCTCTTACCAGAGCCACCATGCCCTGGCCACTCTCTGGCACCTCAGTGCCCTGGGCACAGCCCTCCAGAGGGCCCCAGCCTGAATTTTGAACCAGGAAAGCGCTTCCTGT
This sequence comes from Elephas maximus indicus, assembly GCF_024166365.1. Classification (NCBI taxonomy): domain Eukaryota; kingdom Metazoa; phylum Chordata; class Mammalia; order Proboscidea; family Elephantidae; genus Elephas; species Elephas maximus. The sequence goes on from NC_064830.1 coordinate 74,589,876, forward strand.
TGTAACAGCTTCAGTGCAGTAGGACATGCTGGGAATGAAGCCCCGTTTGCCTGCAGTGGCCCCTGTTGGGAGTGCCAGAGCTTCCTGTGTATCCAGTGTGGCTAAGAGTTTGTGGGTGTGTGAGTGTGTGTGTGCAGTTGTGTAATCTGTGTGGCTGTCCATGTGTGTCTGGGATTCTGACTCTGTGAATATATCGGTTGTGTTTTGTGTTTTCCCCTGTGTGGCTGTTGTTTACTTCTGTGTGTTTTTGTGTGTGTGCGTATGCGAGTCTGTGTCAGTGAATGGTGTGTGTCAGTTGTTGAAATCTGTGTATGTCTCTGTGCGTGTCGGTCTGTGTGATGGTTAAGATTTTGTGTCAACTTGGCTGGGCCATGAATCTCAGTGTTTTGGCAGCCTTTTAATGTTGTGATCACTGCCCTGTTGAGTTTTGATATGTGAACACCCTCGTGATGGGATTTGCTCTGAGTAGCCAGTCAGTTGAAAGGATGTTTCCTTGGGCATGTGGCCTGCATCGAATATAGGCAGACATTCTGGCAAGGCTTGTAGGCTTTTGTCATTCTAGATCCTGCAGCTGGCACCTGTTCATCTCACCTCCAATTCTTGGAACTTCAGCTACCAGCTTACTGTGGTCTTGCCTGCTGATCTTGGGATTTGTCAATCTCACAATTTGTGAGCAAGAGCCCTGCTCTCCTACTTGCTAATCTTGGGCTCGTGAGCAACTGCAGCTACATGAATCAGGAGAAGCCTCTATTCTGACCCACGGACTTGGGAGCATTCCATCCTCAACAACCGCATGACTAATTTCCATGATATAAATCTCTCTCTGTATATGTATTTATACACCTCACTGGTTTGCTTCTCTAGAGAACCCAGCCTAAGACATTTGGTACCCAGAGTGGTTCTAGAGAAACAAAATTGTAAGGGTGAGTCTTCTAAATTGGTTCTCAAGTCTGGTTAGTCTTCAAGATGTTGATGACTTTGCTAATCAATTGCTAATCAATGGTATGAGGTGGCAATACAAATATGCAAAACATCACCACCAATAGCTCAGATATTGGTGAAAGGCAAGGCTCTGGGTGATTGCATGTGTGATATCTTTCTACAGTTTTGCCAGAATAAGAAATATAAGGTAACTGGGTGGTTGATCCTACTATTCCTAGACAAACTGGTGAAAGAAAGAGATGTGCTGAGGGCTTCAGAGTCAAAGCTCAAGTGCCTGATAAGCGACTTGAAATTTTCCACTTGTGCCTTGAAAGAAAGCCTTGAATCTTGTAGTAACAGAGGGGATAGTGCCAAAAACCAAACCCAGAATCTTATTGTAACAGTGGTTGAATTACAATGCCAAGTCAACTGTCAGCCTGGAAAGGTGTCTGAAGTTAAAGTGAGAGCATTGATTGGGAAGAAATGGGATCCTGAAACTTGAGATGGGGACATATGGGCAGATAATCAGGAAGCTGGAGATACCGAGCCCCAAAACTCCATTTACTGCTGGCAAAAGAACTAGCCTTCTCACTCCCATCCGAAGAGACTATTCCGTGTTTGCCTGCTAAACCACCTTGCCCAGTAATACCATTAGCCCTTCCACTCCCATCTAATGAGATTAAGCCAACTGAGTCTAAAGCACCTTTCCTGAGTCATTGCCTAGCACCTCGCCTGAGGCAAATGTTTTACAAGACAATGCTGAATGTTCTCAAAACATTTCCCCACTGACCTATACCTAGACTTACATCCCAGTGAGCCCCAAAAGGTAAAGTACAAAGTATGACCCAGGATGAGGTACCCTACTGTCCAAAAGAATTGCTTGACTTTTCTACTATGTACCAAGAAAAACCTGGGGAATATATATGGGAATGGCTATTAAGGGTGTGGGATAATAGTCAAAGGAACATAAAGATGGATGAGTCTGAGTTTATTGATACGGGTCTACTCAGCACAGATTCTTTCATTCAGTGTTTCAGCTCTAGAAGTGAGGAAAGGATCTAATAGTTTATTTAATTGGGTTGCTGGAGCATGAATTATGCATTGGCCTACAGTAAATGAAGTTGAAGTACCAGACCTGCCTTGATATACTGTAGAAGAAGGTATTCAAGACTTAGGGAAAATGGCACGCTAGAGTGGATTTATCAGGTTAGACCCACAGACACACACAGAGGACACACCTTTTACCACAATGGTGAGGAACAAATTTGTGAAGGGAGGTGCAGGGCCCTTGAAGACTGCTGTGATTGCTATATTATGCAAGTCAGATTTGACAGTGGGAATCGGCCGAAGTGAATTAACGCACCTAAGTATAATGGGGCTGATCGGACCCTGTGGTGGTAGGGGCCAAGTGGCAGCACTTGATTAATGAAGACAAGGTGGGTGTGGTTACTGTAGTGGACAGCAGAGTCAAAGTGGTAATCAGAATAATCTGACTCTTATGGATTAACAGCATGGGCTACTTAATCTTGGTGTCCCTTGGAGTGAAATAGATGGGAAATCTACTAAATATTTACTTGATCTGTACAAGCGGATGAACAACTATCTAACTCGGATTGCCAGAATAGAGAGACAAGGTTCGTCAATCAATTCCTAGACTTGAGTGAGTTTAAAAACCCACAACCCCTTGAATAAAGGGGATGCCGGGTCCCCTTGAGAAAAGACTCCGATATGCTGCCAAAAACTTACACTGTTATCCTTTCTCCCAGCCTTCCTCAAAGGGATCTCCTTGTAGGAGAGTGACTGTTCATTGGGGAAGAGGAAATAATCAGACTTTTCAGGGATTACTGGACACTGGTTGTGAACTGACACTGATTGTGGGAGACCACTGTGGTCCACCAGTCAGAGTGGGGACATATGCAGGTCAGGTTATTCATGGAGCCTTAGCTCATATCCGTCTGAAGTAGGCTCAGTGGGTCCCTGAACCTATCCTGTAGTGATTTCCCCAGTTAAGGAATGCAAAATTGGAATAGATATACTCAGTAACTGGCAAAACCTCTACATTGGATCCCTGACAAATGGAGTAAGGGCTATCATGGTAGGAAAAGCCAAGTGGAGGCCATTAGAAATGCCGCTACCCAGGAAAATAGTAAAGCAAAGGAATACCACATTCATGGAGGGATTGTGGAGATTACGGCCACCATCAAGGACTTGAAGGGTGCAGGGGTGGTAATTCCCACCATATCCCCATTCAGCTCTTCAGTTTGGCCTTTGCAAAACACCGATGAATCTTAGGGAAAGCCAGTGGATTGTCTAAAACTTAACCAGGTGGTGACTCCAATTGCAGCTGCTATTCCAGATGTAGTTTCATTGCTTGAGCAAATTAAGACTTCTCCTGGTAACTGGTATGCAGCTTTTGATCTGGCTTTTCTCCATACCTGTTTTGAAGGACCATCAGAAGCAGTTTGCCTTCAGCTGGGAAGGCCAGCCGTGTACCTTCAGTTGCCTACCTCAGAGCTACATCAGCTGTCCAGCCTCATGTCATAATTTAGTCTGCAGGGAACTTGATAACCTTTCCCTTAAACTAGACATCACACTGGTCCATTACATTGTTGTCATCATGCTGATTGGACCTAGCAAGGAAGAAGGGTCAATGACTCTGGACTTATTGGTAAAACTTTTAAGCAAGGAAGAAGCGTCAATGACTCTGGACTTATTGGTAAAACTTTTGTGTGCTAGAGGGTGGAAAATTCACACTACAAAAATTCAGATGACTTCCACCTCAGTGAAATTTCTAGGGGTCCAGTGGTGTGGGGCATGTCGAGATATTCCTTCTAAAGGGAAGGATACATTATAGCATCTGACTTCTTCCACAAGTAAAAACAAGGCACAGTGCCGGATAGGCCTCTTTGGATTTTGGAGACAACATATTCCTCATTTGGGTGTGCTTCTCCAGCCTATTTATCAAGTGACTCAAAAAGCTGCTGGTTTTGAGTGGGGCCCAGAAAAAGAGAGGGCTCTGCAACAGGTTCAGGCTGCCGTGCAAGCCACTCTACCACTTGGGCCATAGGATCCGGCTGATCCAAAGGTGCTTGCAGTGTCAGTGGCAGATAGAGATGCTATTTGGAGTCTTTGGTAGGTTGCTATTTGTGAATCACAGTGCAGACCCTTAGGATTTTGGAACAAAGTCCTATCATCCTGTACTGATAACTACTGTCCTTTTGAGTAACAACTTTAGGTTTGTTACTGGGCCTTAGTAGAGACTGAATGCTTAACCATGGACCTCCAAGTCAAGGTGTGGCCTGTGGTGCCCATCATGAACTAGGTGTTGTCTGACCCACAGAGTCATAAAGTTGGATGTGCACAGCAGCACTCCGTCATTAAATGGAAGTGGTATATATGAGATCGGGCCTGAGCAGGACCTGAAGACACAAGTAAGTGGCATGAGGAAGTGGTCAAAATGCCCATGGTCTCTGCTTCTGTCACATTGCCCTCCATCTCCCAGTCTGCACCTATGGCCTCCTCATCATGAGTTGACTGAGGAAGAGAAAATGTGTGCCTGGATTATAGATGGTTGTGCGTGATATGCAGGCACTACTCAAAAGTGGACTGCAGGAGCACCACAGCCCCTTTTGGGGACCTCCTGAAGGACAGTGGTGGAGACAGATCTTCGCAGTGGGCAGAGCTTCGAGCAGTGCACCTGGTTGTTCACTTTGCTTGGAAGGAGAAATGGCCAGATGTGCAATTGTATACTGATTCATGGGCTGTGGCCAAAGGTCTGGCTGGATGTTCAGGGACTTGGCAGGAACGTGACTGGAAAATTGGAGACAAAGAAGTACGGGCAAGAGGTATGTGGATAGACCTGTCCAAATGGGCCATAGAATTGAAGATATTTGTGTCTCATGTGAATGCTCACCAATGGGTGACCTCAGCAGAGGAAGATTTTAACAATCAAGTGGATGGGATGTCATGTTCTGTAGAAGCCAGGCATTCTATTTCCCTAGCTACTCCTGTTATTGCTCAATGGGCTCATGAAAAAAGTGGCCGTAGTGGCAGGGATGGAGGTTAAGCATGGACTCAGCAATGTGGGCTTCCACTCACCAAGGCCAACTTGGCTACAGCCACTACTAAGTGCCCAGTCTGCCAGCAGCAGACCAGCCCTGAGTCCCTGATACGGTATCATCCCTCAACGTGATCAGCCAATAACCTAGTGGCAAGTTCATTATGTTGGACCACTTCTATCATGGATAGGGCAGTGTTTTGTTCTTCCTAGTATAGACACGTACTCTGGATATGGATTTGCCTTCCCTTTATGTAATGCTTCTGCCAAAACTACCATCTGTGGACTTACAGAATACCTTATCCACTGTCATGGTATCCCACATGGCATTGCCTTGGATCAAGGACTCAGTTCATAGGAAATGAAATGCAATAATGGGCCCATTCTTATGGAATTCAGTGGTCTTACCATGTTCCTCATCATCCTGAAGTACCTCATGTGATAGAACAACGGAATGGCCTTCTAAAGACACAATTAGAGCAACAGCTAGGTGGCAATACCTTGCAGGGTTGGGGCAGTGTTCTCCAGGAGGCTGCATGTGCTCTGAACCAGTGTCCAATATGTGGTTCTGTTTCTCCCATAGCCAGGACTCATGGATCGAGGAATCAAGAGGTGGAAATGGGAATGGAACCGCTCACTATTATCCCTAGTCACCCACTCACAAGATTTTTGCTCCACGTCCCCACGACCTTATGCTCTGCAGATCTAGAGGTCTTAGTTCAAAGGGAGGAGTGGTCCCACCAGGAGAAACATCAGAGTCCATTGAAGTGGAAGCTAAGAATGTCACCTGGCCACTTTGGGCTCCTCATGCCTCTGGATCAACAGGCAAAGAAGGGAGTTGCCATATGGGCCGGTGTGATTGATCCTGATTACCAAGAGGAAATCGGATTTATTTTACATCATGAAGGCAAAGAAGAGTATGTTTGGAAAGCAGGTGATCTCTTAGGGTGTCTCTTAGTCCTACCATGCCCTGTGATTAAAGTCAATGGAATGCTATAGCAACCTAATTCCAACATGTAAATTCCAACATGAATGAAAGTTTGAGTTACCCCACCAAAGAACCACGACCAGCTGCGGGGCTTGCTAAAGGCAAAGGGAATACGGAATGGGTGGGGGAAGAAGGTAGTTCTAAATACCAGTTACAATCACATGACCAGTTGCAAAAATGAAGACTGTAATTTTTATGAGTGTTTCTGCTTTGTATGTGTACATCCGTCAAATATTTTTGTTTTCTTCACTTATAAAAATAAGATGTAAACGGGCCTACTACATGTTTGGTTGTGTGTGTTCACTGTATCATGTTATGCCCAAATATGACTTTTTAATTGTCTTTATTCAGAGGTTTTGTATGGTTTCATAAAATGTATGTAGGTGCCAAGTTGACAAGGGGTGAACTGTGATGGTTAAGATTGTGTGCCAACTTGGCTGTGCCAGGATTTTTAGTGTTTTGGCAGTTCGTACAATGTTTTGATCACTTCCTGTTAAGATTTGATATGTGATCACCCCCATGATGGGATCTGATGTGAGCAGCCAGTCAGTCAAAAGGGAGTTTCCTTGGGTGTGTGGGTGCATGGAATATAAGTGGACATTCTGGCAAGGCTTGGGGGCTTTTTGCTGGTGCTGGATCCTGTAGCTGGCTCCCGTTATGTGACCCCCAGTTCTTGGGACTTGAGCTAGCAGCTTTCCTGTGATCTTGCCTTTCAGTCTTGGGATTCATCAATCTTCTAAGCTTGTGAGCAAGAGCCCTGCTATCCAACCTACTGCCCTTGTGTTCGCCAGCCCCTGCAGCTACGTGAATCAGGAGAAGCCTCTATCTTGACCCATGGACTTGGGGCATTGCAACCTCTATAACCGAGTGAGCCATTGCCTTGATGTAAATCTGTTTCTCTCTATATATATTTATACGCTTTACTGGTTTTGCTTCTCTAGAGAATCGAACCAGGACAGTGTGTATCTGGGCGTGTGTGTCCCTCCTGGAGTGTCTGTGTTTCTGATCTGTGTCTCTGTGTGTGTGTAAATTTGATCCTTTGGGTGTTTTTGAGTGTGGATCTGTGTGTGCGTGCATCCATCATGTGTCATCTCATCCTGGGGCTGCCTTGGATGATCTTGAGTGAGTGTCTGTGTGTTCGTGTACTCCCTCCAGTGTCTGTGCCAGGGTCTACAATGTGGGGCCATGAGAACTTGTCCATGAGCCCACACCCGTGTGCCCTGCTGAGTCTGGGTGGTCCTTATGTGTACATCTCCGTGGTTGTTGTCTTGGCACACTTCTGAGTGTGTGTATGTGTGTCTGTGAGTGTGCACCCCAGGAACAAGCAGACACAGAGGGGACTTCTTCTAGGGCCACCCCCAGAGGTGGGTGAGAGGTGACAGTATGTCTATCCTCCTCCCTCAGGCGGGGCTGGGCTCTTCTGCCCCTGCTCCCTTAGCCCCTGGTGTCCTCCTGGTGGTCCCACCACACGCCTTAAGGATTGAGGAACTGAAGAGTTTGTTCACAGCAACCCCACCCAGGGGTGGATGTAGAGGGTTATAGTGAGTGGGTGTCTATGGAGCTGCTTGGGCCCCTGGGAAGGGCTGAGGGAGTACTGGGTCCCTGGGAAGCATGCCTGAGTGAGTGTCCCTAGGGAGAGCTCTGGGTCTGTAGTGCTTTGTGTCCCTGGGGTGGGGTGAGTAGCTGGAGGTCGATAGGAGGGTTGGGGAAGTCCTGGATCCCTGGAGAGGGGTCAAGTAGGGGAGATCTCTATGGACATCTGAGGGGGAGGGCTCTTGGGTCCCTGGTTAGGGGTGAGTGGGCAGCACATCTGGGGAGGATTGGAGAAGTCCTTGGGGATCATGGATCCCCAGAGAACCCTGGCATCCCACTCACCGTTGTGGCCAGGAGCTGGGGCAGCAGCAGCATTAGTGTCAGGCACAAAGGTGACAGACCCACTGGATGGTGGCAGGTTCTGTGGTATCCGGCCATCAAGTACAGTCATCAAGGGCCGAGCCCCCAGATGCCCCTCTCAGCCCACCTTTGGGCTTCCCCTCCTGTGGGCCCAGGAGGAGCCCAGCAGAGCTAGAGCCTAGGGTCACATGGAGTTTCCCTCCCAACCTCAGTGTCCCTGGCCATGGGAATAGACACACGGGGTCACTAGATGATTCTGGATCCAGTAAGGAGACTCCATCTGCCTCAGGATATCTCACATTGGGGATTGGGGAGAATCACAGAGGAAGTTGTGAGAAGCACTTAGCACAGGCCCAGGCACAGAGGAAGCTCACAAAACAGAGGCTCTGTTGATGTTGATGGTGGCATTTTATTACCTGCCAGCCCCAGTCCCAGAGCTCACCTGGTCAACCCTAAGGGGGCAGAGCAGGGGAAGAAAGGGTAGTGACTGAATTTACCTTCAAAGAGAATAAATGTGGGAACCGAGCTGTTCCTGATCCACTTTGAAATCAACTCTCTCAACACACCTCCGCCCCAACATACTGGGGAAACTGAGTCGGCGAGAGGTGTGTCCAAGTTCACTCAGTGGGCCTGAGTTGACTGCCGATTACATCCACCGAAACTCCTTTTCTGAAGTTCACGCCGTTTAAACTTTCCAGTGATGCTTTTGGGCAGCTCTGGGACAAACTCCGCCTGAAGAAGGAGAAAGCAAATCCAACCTGAGTCGGTCCTGCTCTCAATTCCTTCCATTTCCCACTCCCCTACTTGTCACCTGCATAGACCCCAGACATGCTAATGACATGTGGGGGTCTCCATGGGGTTCACCAGGTGTCTCAGGTTCTCCTAGTGACTCCCTGTCTGTGGATGTAGCCACGTGACTTCCTTTGATCAAGGAAGTGTGAAGTGTGTCACGTCTAGGTAGAAGAGTTCAGGATGCTGGCCACCTGTCTTCGTATCGGCATTGCACCTGGCAGGTTTCTATATGTTAACTGTGGTTTATCGTGGTCCCGGGGTGAGGGAACATGGAGCAGAGTTCCCAGAAGACCCATGGGAATAAACTTTCATCGCTCTAGGCCAGCCAATAAGACTTTGGGGCTGTCCGTTACCCACAGTATAACCTATCCCACCTAATGCTGTGCATCATTTGTCGTGTTCTCTACGAGACAGCATTGCTGTTGCTGTTAGTTGCCATTGAGCCAGCTCCAGCTTGTGATCACCCAAGGACAACAGAATGAAATGTTGCCTGGTCCTGTGCCATCTTCATGGTCATTGGATGCTCAAGCCCTTTGTTTTGGCCACTGTGGATTCTGAGTACCTTCCTACCTAGCAGGCTCATCCCTAACACTGTATCAGAAAATATTCTGTTGTAATCCATAGGATTTTCATTAGCTAATTTTGGGAAGTAGATTGGCAGGCCTTTGTTCCTAGTCTGCCTTAGTCTGGAAGCTCCACTGAAACCTGTCCAGCATGGGTGGCCCTGCTGATGTTTACAATACTTCTCTGCCGGTTGGTGTTTCTGTGGTGTTTGGGAGTTGCTATGATGTGAAAGCTATGAGACAACAGCCAAAAATGAAAAGAATGAACTTTGTTGTCAGACACACCTGGGTTTGACCTCCAGCCCTGCATTGTATTAGCTGTAATTTGAGGCCATTTCCTTTGTCTGTGCCTTAGTTTCCTCTATGTAGAACAGGATAGTTACACCATAGCAGATTGTGGCAGGGATTGAATGCGACATGTAGAAGATTTCCTACAGAGCCTGGCATGTAGAATAAGTGATCAATAAACCTTAGCTATATTATGGGCATTGATTGTAAAAATTCAGACAATGCAGCAAAGTGTTAGATAAGAAAGAAATGTTAAGTCTTTGGCATCTGTATCCTTTCCAACTTTATTTTTAAGCAAGTAGAATCATACTACATATACTATTCCATATTCTGCTTTCTTCTCTTAATAATGTGTTGCTGAGATCTTTTTAGGTCAAAAAATAAAATATGTGCATCATCATTTTTAAGTATGAAAAAACCAAACCCACTGTCATTAAGTCGATTCTGACTCATGGTGACCCTTGAGGACAGAGCAGAACTGCCCCTGAGGATTTCCAAGGCAGAAATCTTTACAGAAGCAGGCTGCCACATCTTTCTCCCAGGGAGCACCTCGTGGGCTCGATCCGCCAACCTTTTTGTTAGCATCCAAGCACTTCACCACTGTGCCACCATGAGGAGCCCATGTTAATTCCATGAATAACTGAATCACTTCCCTATTTTGGACATTGAGATCAGTGATTTTCAAACCGTAGGCTGCCACTCATTAGTGAGTTTTCAAAGGAATTTTGTAGGTTGCAGGCAGCATTAAAAAAAATGAAGTAGAATAGAATATTTTGAATGTATTGCAAGATAGAAGGATAAGTATTTTATTAGGTTTTTAATGTTATATTAATGTGTATATATATTGGGTTGCAATACAAAATGTATTTCTTCCTGAGAATCATGTTACAAAAAGTTTGAAAGCTGCTGGTTTATACTTCATTTTCAGATTTTGCAGGATTATAAATAACCTTCTTGCAGGTATGTCTTTGGACACGATTTTTTTCTTTAGGTGAACTTGCCAGCAATGAGTTCCTTTATGGTTTCTGACACAGGCTAGAGGCTCCCATCTAATAAAGTCTGCTTCACACTGTCCTTAAGTTGAATTGCTTCTTAAGTTGAATTGTGGTGGAAAAAGCTAGTGCTGTTGTTTACCTAAGCTTACCCTAACTGCCCTGGAGGACTTGGGAGAGCTGAGCACCAGAGGCAGCCAGGAGGACCAGACCCCATCCATCTGCATGCTCCCGTTCCTGGGGTGCTTGTAGGGGTCTGTCACTCCCTTCACATGCTGCTGCAGTTCCTTGGTGAGCTGGTCCCAGTCATGGGACAGGAACTGTGGGGACATAACAATGAACACCTTCACCCCCTGCAGCTCAGGAGTGAATTCATGGTGAGTGTCAACAAATTATACCCCCACCCATTGCCATAGAGTTGATTCCCACCAGTAGGGACCCTATAGGACAGAGCAGAACTGCCCTATAGGGTTTCCAAGGCTTTATGGAAGCAGACTGCCACATGTTTGTCCAGCAGAGGGGCTGGTGTGTTTGAACCGCCGACCTTTCGGATAGCAGCCGAGCATTTAACCACTGCAACACCAAAAATGCCATGTTTATTGAATCAGTGGAAAAGCAAGATGATGCTTGAGACATGTACTTGATAAGAGCATGGCGGCTTTGGAAAAGAAAGAATCAGGTTCAAATCCCAGTACTTCTATTTCTATCTACATGTTTGCAAAATTATTTAACTCTCTTAAATTCAGTTTCCTTCTCTGTGAAATGGGGACAATAAAATTTCATCCTTTACTGGGTATCTGTAAATATTCCAAGTGATGATATATGTGAAACATCTGGCTAGTTTAAATTTATTGTCACTGTTGTTCTAAGTAGTAGTATCATCATAGTTATTATTATTTTGTGTACAGTTCCCTACATGGAACCTAGTGAGTACTAAATATTGGTCATTGATGATGATGATTAATGATCTCCCCAATTTAACTGCATAGGGCTCAGCACATAGTAGGTTTTCAATAAATCCTTGTTGAATCAAGGAATACAGGCTGTGGAGCCAGATTGCTTAGTTTCCCATTCAGACCCCATCACTTATTAGCTGTGTGATCCAGGTGAGTTAATTTCTTTATGCCTGTGTCCATAATTATACAAACCAAACCAAACTCATTGCCTTCCAGTCGATTCTGACTCATGGAGACACCATGTGTTACAGGGTAGAATTGCTGCATAGGATCGTCTTGGCTGTACTCTTTATAGACAGTGATCGCCAGGCCTTTCTTCTGCAGTGCCACTAGGTGGGTTCAAATCGTCAACCTTTAAGTTAATTTCTGACCTCTTACCCAGCCAGGGATTGCTGCTCATCTATAAAAAGGGTATAATAAGAGTCCTTAACTCATTGCAAATGCTGGTGGTTTAGTCATTATGAATTTGGCTTCTAACCCAAAGGCTGGTAGTTTGAATCCATCAGCCGCTCCTTGGAGCACTTCAGCTTTGTCCTATAGGGTCACTATTAGTTGGTATTGACTCGATAGCAATGGGTTTTTTTTTTTTTCTCTTATACCTCATTGGGTTGTTGTGAGGGTTAAATGAGTTGGCACATAGTAAGTACTCATTAAATATTAGCTGTCATCATTGTCCCCATCACCATCTTTCATAATTATTATTTACAGTGCCACAGAGGAGGCCAACGCCATCTGCTGACCACACAGTGTAAGTCCACACACACATCAATTATGCCCCCTGCCAGAGGACCAAGACTGGCTAGATAGTGCCTTGAAGTTGATCCTGCTTCTGGCTTCCGAATGCCCACATGCAGATATGATCCTCTACTCACCTCCCCTGGAATGGGGTCCAGACTGCTCGCCACGGCTGATTCAGCCACCTCTGGGTGCTCCGCCAGGGCATTCTCCACCTCCGCTAGAGCAATTCAGTACCTGGAAGATCCGCTGTTCCTTCATGGGATTTTCAGGCAGGTGCCAGAATTGGGGTGACCCATTGCCCAAATATCCGCTTTGAAGGGTCACGACTTCCCTTGGCACAGAGAGTAACTGGCATAGGGAGCCTGAGACTCGCAATCTGCCTCTGTCCTGGACTCGAAAAGTAAAACCCTCGACACTCTGTGCTAAGAAATACCAACACTCAGGTGCTTTCCAGAGCAGTCATGACCTGAGATGACAGAGAGGGCGATGCTTTGTCTTCCCAGAGCTCTGGGTCCTCGGCTCAAGCAGCTTCCACCAGTGTGAAATTACTTAGAAGCGTCAAATTTTATCGTAATCATTTATGTAAATTTGGCATCTTTCCCTTAATGTGTAATGTTTGCTTTAGAAATTAAAAAAAAAAATTTTTATTTCTTTTAATATCTAAGATTATTGGTGTAGGGTAATGTGTTTATTTTTTTTTTTTCTTAGTGTAGGGCCTTGGGACATGAATTCGGAGTCAGACAACCTCGATTAAAATCTGAACTACACCATATAGGTTGAGACTGAAGGCAACCTTCTTCACTGATCTGTGACTCAGTTTCCTCATCCTAAAATGGTATAAAAATAGTATCTGCCTCCTACCATTGAAGGAGCCTGGGTGGTGCGAGAAGTTTGTGATCAGCTACTAACCCAAAGGTTGGCAGGTGGAACCCACCCAGTGATACCGTGGAAGAAAGGCCCAGTGATCTGCCAAGAAAACCCTATGGAACAGTTCTGTTCTGTAACACATGGCGTCTCCAGGAGTCTGGGGCCAACTCTATGGCAGCGAAGAGCAGCACAACATTGGGGGCTGGGTTAAATGAGTTAATGGGTATGAAGCTTTAGGAGAGTGTTTTCACATCCTAAGTACTCCGTGAAACCAAAATACAAAACCTGTTGCTGTCGAGTTGATTCCGACTCACAACAGCCCTATAAGACCAAGCAGAACTGCCCCATAGGGTTTCCAGGGAGCAACTGGTAGATTCTTACTGCTGACCTCTTGGTTAGCAGCCAAGCCCTTAACCACTACAGCACCAGAGCTCCTTAACCTGGGAAGTGCAAGCTCTTAACCCCAGATGCGTACACCTGTGTAAACACCACTAAGATCATGACCCTCAGAATCGCTCCAGTTCCCAGCTGACTCCCTCGGGCCCTGTCCTACTCAGCAACCCCGGAAGACAACCAATAGCCAGTTAAAGCCCCTTAGTAGTTCACAGGAGTCCTTGGGTTGCACAAATGTTTCAGTTCTTCACTTCTGGCTGAAACGTCAGCGGTTCAAACTCCCCCAGAGGTGTCTCGGAAGACACAACTGACAGTCTGCTTCTGAAAGGTCACAGCACTGAAAACCCTGTGGAGCACAGCTCTACCCTGAAACGTGTGGGGTCGGCATGATTTGGAACTGACTCCACGACAACCACCAGCAACAACAGTAGTTACCAGAAAGGCTGTGGCTGAGAAGGATGGGTCCTGGCTCCTCCCCGACTGAAGCAAAGTGGGCTGATCAGATCCAAGCTCGCTCCCTAGGGCAGGCTTTTTCATGGAAAAGCAGGAAGATCAGGAGAGGGATGGGTGGGAGCGATGGTGCCACCACCTTTCATGGTTTGGTGGGATGAGGTTCTCTGGGGACTATAGGGCTTTATTTCTGGGCCAGCCCTAAAGGGGTCAGTTCAAATTGAGCCCTGGAGAAGGGCCCACTGGCATCTTCATTACCCCAGGGCCGCATTGGTCCTAAACACAGTGATCTTTACTAATGAACTCACTGCTTATGTCAATGGTCCCTGTGATGGTTTGTAATGTGTCAGTGTGGCATCCATTCACGTCTCCTGAAGCATACTTACTGTCCGAATAAAGACATGCTTCCACCGAACACGGTCCAACTATGCTGCATACAACCGAGTACATAGTCCCTGCTTTGTCTTTGGGTGTTTTTCTTATGTATCCCTCCCTGTTTTTCTCAGGGGTGTGTGTGCCAGATCCTCCTTTCAACGGCTTTGTTGCTTGGCCTCTCTTGCTGATTGTCCATGAGGCATAAGATTAAAAATGGGAGGAGGGTGATGTTGAAGGCATTCTAAGAACCTTTACAACACTATTGGCAAATATGGACTTCAGAGAGTTAGGGCAGTTTACATTTGAAAGAGGGAAAATGAACAAGAGGGGAGATGGAATAGGCCCTTCAGAAGAGAATGAATTTCCTATCAGGTATTTTGAGTCTCTTGGGTAAATTGCTAAAGCCCTGAAATTTTTGAGTAGAAAAAAAAAAAAAAGGCCATCTTGTCATGGTGGTGTACAGGTTAGCAATGGAGTGAAAGATGTCCTGATACTCATCATATCATTTTGTTGGAAAGTTTGTACCGAAACTCCTCTCCATGGACGTCCATTCATTCTTGGTTTATTCCAAGAATTAGAGCATAGTTGCGATTATAACCTAAATGTGGTTAAATATAAACTTATTTTGACACACTTCAGATGTTTTTTTTCCGACGCAAATTCTCACTGTGATTTTCTTCTTTCACTATGTACTAGTAACTTTTGGATTCTAAATGGACTCACAGTTTTTTATATTATTTTATTGTGATTTCAGTGAAAGTTTACACAGCAAATTAGGTTTCCATTTAACAATTTCTATACATATTGTTCCATGGCATTGGTTACATTTTTTAGAAGGTGTCAGCATTCTCATTATTTCCATTCTGGTTGATCTGCCCCCATTAATCTAGCTTCCCTATCCCCCACCCCCTTATCTTCTCATCTGTCCTGTAGGGTAAATATTGATCCTTTGGTCTCGTATAGATGATTATATAAAGGAGGACAGTACTCAAGGGGGATATTGTTTATTATTTTATGAGCCAATCTGTTATTTGTTTGAAAGGTGACCTATGGGAGTGGCTCCAGTTCCAAGTTGAAAGGGTATGTCAGGGTGAGAGCCTCGGGACTTCCTTTTGTCTGTTCTGGTCCAGGAAGTCTGGCCTTTTTTAGGACTCTGAGTTTTGTTCAGCTTTTTTTCTCCCATTCTGTCTAGGCCCATCTGTTGTGTCCCTGATCAGAATATTTGGTAATGATATCTGTGCACCATCTAGCTCTTCTGGTCTCAGAATACATGAGGCCATGGTTTGTGTGGGCTATTAGTCCTGTAGACTAGTTTGTTCTTTGAGTCTTTGGTTTCCCTGTTTCCTTTTCAACCAGGTGAGTAGAGACTGGTAGGTGTATCTTAGATGGCCGCTGGCAAGTTTAAGACTGCAGATACTACTCACCAAACTAGTATGTAGAACATTATGTTTATTAACTTATGTTATGCCAGTTGACCGAGTTGTCCCATGAGACTCTGGTCCTAAGCCTTCAAACCCAGTAAACCAATCCTGAAAGGTGTTTGGTTATGTCTAGAAAGTATTCGTAACCATGCCCCCTATGTGCTTTATTATATATGAGTATATATGCAGCATACAGAGACATGTACATACGTATGCCTACAGAGGCACTTGTACCTGAATACCCATGTATTGTCAAGTGCCTTCCTGTACACATAGTTGCATTCATATCTACTTACGTAGCCATACACATATTTTTTGATTGTTATTGCAAAATTGTATATGTTCCAGCATTTACCAAAATTGTCCCCTATTCTTGTGCCCTTAGTGTTATTGTTCACCTTGGCCAGATTGTGCAGATATCACCCATATTGGGTATTGCCTTTCCCATCACCAAAAATAACAAGCGTCTGCTCTCTAGAAAGTGATTTCTCCTCCCTCCCTCTCCCATCCCTGGTAACCACCAAAGAAGATAGCTTTCTGTGTGAATTAATGTAGCTTCTCTTATCTTTTTATAAGAGTGAGACCATACACTATTTGTCCTTTTGTGATTGCCTTATTTCACTCAGCATAATGTCCTCTAGATTCATTCATTTTATAAAATGTTTTGAGAACTCATCATGATCATTTTTTAATTGTGCTTTAGGCGAAAGTTTACAGCTCAAGTTAGTTTCTTGTGTAAAAATGTATACACACATTGTTATGTGATCCTAGTTGCTATCCGTATACTGTGACAGCACACTGCCCCTTTGTGTCCATTCAAGCAGCTTCTCTCCCTTTCTGCTTTCTCATCCCATCTCCAGACAGGAGCTGCCCATTTAATCTCGTGTATCTACTTGAACTAAGAAGCACAATCTTCAAGAGTATCATTTTATGTCTTATAGTCCAGTGTAATATTTGTCTGAAGAGTTGGCTTCAGGAATGGTTTTAGTTTTGGTTAACAGAGTTTGGGGCCCATGTCTTCTGGGGTTTCTCTAGTCTCAGTCAAACCATTAAGTCTGGTCTTTTTACATCAATTTCAGTTCTGCACCCCACTTTTCTCCTGCTCCATCAGGGACCCTCTGTTGTGTTCCCCATCAGGGCAGTCATTGGTGGTAGCTGGGCACCACCTGGTTCTTCTAGCCTCAGGCTGTTGGGGTCTTCAGTTTATGGGGACTTTTTTGTCTGTTGGGGTAATATTTTCCTTGTATCTTTGGTGTTCTCCATTCGCCTTTGCTCCAGGTGAGTTGGGTCCAATTGATGTACCTTAGATGGCCACTCATAGGTTTAAGACCCCAGATGCCACTCACCAAAGAGGGATGCAGAACGTTTTCTTAATAAACTTTATTATGCCAACTGATCTAGATGTCTCCAAAAACCATGGTCCCCAGACCCCTGCCCCTGCCACTCTGTCCCTCGAAATGTTTGGTAGTGTTCAGGAAACTTCTTAGCTTTTGCTTTAGTCCAGGTGTGCTGACTTTTCCTGTATTGTGTTATCCTTCCCTTCACCTAAAATAAGTCTTGTCTACCACCCAGTCAGTGAGTTCCCCCTCCCTCTCTCCCTACCCTGTAAACATCAAAGAATTTTCTTCTGTGTTTAAACCTTTTCTTGAGTTCTCATAAATGTGGTCTCATACAATATTTGTCCTTTTGCGTCTGATTAATTTCATTCAGCATAATGCCTTTCAGATTCATCTATGTCCTGAGATATTTTGAGAATTCATCATTGTTCTTTATCATTGCGTAGTGTTCCATTGTGTGCATATACCATAATCTGTTTATCCATTCATCCATTGATGGGCACCTAAGTTGTTTCCATCTTTTTGCTATTGTGAACAGTGCTGTAGTGAACGTGGGTGTGCATATATCTATTCGTGTGATGACTCTTATTTCTCTAGGATACATCTCAAGCAGTGGGATTGCTGGATCCTGTGGTACTTCTATTTATAGCTTTTTAAGGAAGTGCCAAATTGTTTTGCAAAGTGGTTGTTTCCATTTCCACCAGCAGTGTATAAGTGTTTCGGTCTCTCCACAACCTTTCTAACATTTATTACTTTGTGTTTTTGGATTAATGCTAGCCTCCTTAGGGTGCGATGGTATCTCATTGTAGTTTTAATTTTCATTTCTCTAAAGGCTAATAATCCTGAGCATTTCCTTATGTATCTCTAAGCCACGTGAAGGCCTTCTTTGATGAAGTGCCCGTTCATATCCTTTGCCCATTTTCTAATGGGGTTATGTTTCTTTTTGTTGTTGAAGTTTTGCAGTATCTTGTAGATTTTAGCGACTAGATTCTGATTGATTATGTCGTAGCCAAATTTTTTTTCTCAATCTGTAGGTTGCCTTTTTACTCTTTTGGTGAAGTCTTTTGATGAGTGTGTTTGATTTTTAGGAGCTCCCAGTAGTTATCTAGTTTCTCTTCTGTTGTTTATGCACTGTTAGTTATGTTTGTATTCTGTTTATGCCATGTATTAGGGCTTCTATCACCATCCCTACTTTTTCTTCCATGATCTTTATTATTGTTTTTGATTTTATATTTAGGTCTCTGGTCCATTTTGAGTTAGTTTTTGTGCATGGTGTGAGATATGGGTGATATTTCATTTATTTGCAAGTGGAAATCCAGTTATGCCAGCACCATTTGTTAAAGAGATTGCATTTTCTTCATTTAACGGACTTTGGGCCTTTGTCAAATATCAGGTGCTCATAGGTAGACAAATTTACGTCTGGATTCTCAATTCTGTTGCATTGGTCTATGTATCTCTTGTTGTACCAGTACCAGACTGTTTTGAGTACCGGGGTGGTCTAGTTGGTTCTAAAATCAGATAGTGTCATGGCCCCTGGGACCCATCCTCAGCCTAGTTGGGGTCCCTTACCCCATCGGTGACCTGAGGGTTAGAGTCCCTCTGAGTTGTCTGTGGTCACCATGTTGGTAACCGCAGGGTTTGAATTCTTCTGTCTTTGGGAACACTCTTCTCTGTCTGCTTTCTATCCTTTATTTTCCTTTTCTTTCCTCTCCAAGTGGAAAAGGGTGGCTTTTCACCCCAAGGCAAAGTGTAACCCCAAGAATTACCAACCTTGGCTGTGGGCATAGTTTAGGAATTGTGGTAACTTAGTAGTGGTAAATACTTAGAGGAAATGGTGAACTAAAGTTGAATAGCTTGTGACTTCCCTTAGGGGTATGTCATAAAGAATTGTGATTTTTTCAAATCCGAGGGAATGAAGAAGAAAAGCTAATTTTCTCACGTAATAGTGCTGGGCCCCATTATTGTTTATGCGACCAAGGAAGGTGGTCATTGAATGGGTCGCTGAACGGCAACAGCATTCTTCAGCTAGATTTATATTGTACGTGAAATGGTAAGTGGGATGAAAAGCATTATGTGGAGGCCTTCATGTCATTGCAAAATGTTAATGAAACTCAGAAGGCTTGCAAAATCTGTGTACAAAAGGACAAGGAAAAGCCCATCACTCTGCGGCCAGTGCTAGTGGCGGAGGACCATTTGAACCCCAGCAGTGTGTCTGTCTAGAGCTCTCCTCCCTCACCTGCACCTGCTGGAGAAGGGCATCTGGGGCAAGAAGGAGTGGGCTGGTGAGAGGGGGCAGAGAGCATGCTCCAGCTCCACTTCTTGGCAATTGTTGTTTCCTGGAGCGGGGTGGAGGGTGGGGAGAGATGGAGAATTGAAGAGAAAAGCAAGGCTGTGCAAGTGCCCTGGGAATCTTCCTTAGCCATCACCCCATACAAGGTGGGGCACCCTATCAAGGGGCAAATGTGGCCCAGGGTGCCACAGAGCCAGGACAGAGCCAACAGGAAGGGCCAGCCTCTGGCTAGTGTCCCTTCCGCCAAACAACTCCAGCAGCAGACAGGGGCCAGGTTCAGGTTTGTGTTCCTTTTAGTATAGCAAACCTGATTAACTAGAAGAATTACATCGTGGGATATCTCAAGAACCCGAAAGAAATGTATGAAGTCTTTACTACCATCTTTAACTCTTTTGATGTCACATGGGCAGACTGTCAGTCCCTCTTCAGCACTCTCCTCTCCCCAGAAGAGAGATGGGTGATCCTAGACAGGGCTGGAGAGGAAGCCCAGAGATGACATGATGCTCAGCCAACCAGAGATGCAGTTGATGACATCTCCCCCTTAGAGACCCTCCCTGGGATCACAATCATGCAGCAGAGTATGGTATGCTCACCCATTATTGGCACTGTCTCTTAGTGTGCTTTAAAAATGGAGTATCTAAGCACTTAAATTGGAGTAAGGTAAATGAAATTAAATAGCAGAAAGAAGAGTTTTCTGGTTCCGTGGTGCAATGGATAGTGCACTGGATGTCTGGCTAGATACAGGCACTCAAAGTTATGGGCTCGAATCTCACCAGAGTGAAGATAAGGATCCTTTAGGTTTCCTCAAGAAAGATTTATAGAGTCTTTAGGCAATATACTGATCAGGATCCAGGATACCTAGTTGAGATGGCACTCAAGGCCTCTAACAACAGGAAAGACAAAGGCGGAAAGCGCCAGGTTGCCTTACTAGCAGCAGCAGAACAGGATAGGCTCCCTGAGAGGAGAAGACCTGTGGGCCCTAGTGGGGCCCGAACCCAACCCCTAGTGTGAAAGAACCAGTGTACATATTGTAAGAAGGAGGGCCAATGGAAAAGAGTATGACCCAAGAAAAAGATTGGGCAATGAGTAACTCAAATGTTAGCCCTCACTCTGGAGGAAGACTCTGACTAGGGTGGACCAGGGGCAGGACCTCCACCTGAGCCTCTGGTTATAATGAATATGGAGGAAGAACCTACTCAATTTTCTAGCCACACCTCTCCCCACTCTGCTCCTGGGAGACCGCATCCACCATGACTGTGTCCAGACGGTGGACCTGGCCTGTGCCAGGCACCCAGACCTCCCTGTTGGTGACCTGAGGATTTGAGTGTCTCTGTGATAGCTTCGTACAGGGTGGCCAGAAAGGGCTGGCTACGCAGTCTCAGCCACACCAAGGACCTCAAAGCAAACGCTCTCCCAAATGGAACCTCAGCCCAAAAAGCCGAGCTGGTTGCGGTGATCCTGACTTTGTGGCCGGCCAAGCCCCAAAGTGGGCGATCATTTGTACAGATTGGAAGAATGTGTTGTCAGTTTTAAATGCACACGGGGATCTGTGGAAACGGGAGGCTTTGAATTCGGCTGATAAAGGAATCAAACGCAGCCAACAGATTTTTCAACCTCTTGAGGCAGTGTTATTCCCCTGTGCTCTGGCCGTGGGACACTGCAAAGACATCAGCAGAACGTTACACCAGAGGCCCAGGGCAAAGGAACGGCCTACTTAGAGGCCAAGTGGGCAGCAAGAACAATGACCCCAGCAGTAGTGGTGGCCTTCTTCCACACCCTAGCCCGCCACAAGCCACAGAAGACCCTGGTTACAGTGACACAGACCTTTATGTGGCCCATTAGTGAAGAAGTATAAGAGACTCTGTATGAGGGATGGCGGACATCCTAAAGCACGTACACGAGGCCACTCAGTACAGGAGGAAAATAATGATCAGGTAAAGAGACACTTTGTCGGCCAGACTTTGCAGGCTATTTTCAGAGACATTATTAGACAGTGTGTCACCTGTCAGAAAAGCAACCCCAGGACATTCTAGGCAGTGCCAGAGTGGACCAAGTACCAAGAGTATGTTCCAAGAAATGACTGGCAGATAGACTTCACTGAGATACCCAGGGCTCCAGGTGATTACCGGTATCTGCTGGTGTTTGCAGACAGCTTGTTCTAATTGCATTGAAGCATTCCCCTGCAGGACTGAGAAGGCCACAGAAATTGCCAGAAGCCTACTAGAAGACATCATCCCCAGGTTTGGCCTTCTCCAAACCATCAGGAGTGGACACTACCAGAGGGTTCGAGTCCCTCTGTGATCGGCTCTGTTGAGGTTTCGAGTGCCTACCTGTTCTTCTCAGGTCACACAGCTTGTGTCCCGACAAGTAAGGATTAAGTGATGTTTTCGCAGTGCCCGGAGACTCCAGTTCAGTAGAAAAGTAGAAAGACTGAACCCAACTATGGAAATCCATCTGACCAACCTTTCCCAGAAGATCGAATTAACATGGGTGAAGACCCTTCCCTTGGCTCTGTTCAGCCTCAGGGTTGCACCTCAAACCAAACTTCAGGTAAGTCCTTTTGAGCTTATGTATGGGCATCCCCAACTCTGTGTAACTTTTGGGAGGACTTAAATACTTTGGGTCCTGAAAACACCCTGGAGGCTAAGAACATACACAAGCAAGGCTAGGTCACTATTTGACAATTATTTGTATTTTGTGGCGGGGGTCCTTCACTGTCTTTCCAAGTACCCAGTGTGGCAGACACCTGCACAGCCTGAAGTCTCTCTCCACGTCCAGACCTGGAACACACCAGACCTGGCAGGAAAAATAGAAGGGACCTTTTGAGGTGTTGATGACACACACAGAGACACAGACACAGACACACACACACACACACACACTGCAGTCAAGGTCTCCAGACACACACACACACACAGAGCAGTCAAGGTCTCCAGAAGGGGAGTGGGGATCCACCACTCTCGCATCAAACCAGCAACTGCAAAACAGTAGGAGTTGGCAGGGCAGTGATAATTGGAAGACTCAGGCTTTAGAGGATTTAAAGTGATAGACAATTGTTTCCGTTGATTGTCACCCCCTGGTGGCTGTGGGGGTTGTTTGCCTTACTGGTGGTTTATTTTCTGGCTCTGGCTTTGTATGGCCTGGTGCCTGCTTCCCACTGGACTCAGCAACCAGCTGTCACCTAGCTCTGTTCATGGCTGTGTTTGTGTTTGCCACCCACGTGCCTATTGTTGCAATGGAAATTTTGCCCAGCAAACTGTCCAGGGTCTCGCTGACTCCAGTGCTGAAGTCCTGGACAGCTGGTGTGGGACAGCTTGTGTACAGGCTGGTCTGGCCGGCTGGGTCTGCTGTACAGGGGCACCTGCTGGGGAGGGTGTCCAGGAATTTCCCAAGGGTTTTTTGCTTGCTCTTTGGCTGTTTCTTGCCCAGCCACAGGGGGCCTACAGCCTGGACAGGTTCGACTGCCTCTGAGGCATATTCACAGTGCTGTAGGAGAGAGAGCCAGGGCCCCCGAGTGCCAAGTGTGCTGACCTGAACTTTGTGCTCTCCTGGCCCTGAAATTGCAGAGCGGTGCTTGGGTCCAGCAGGCTTGCATAGCCTTCAGTGGCTGTGCCATCGCTGGGTCTTTGTCTGCCCCCTGTGGGTGTATCTGGGTGCGTGGGTCCCGCTCGAGCCCAGCCAGCTGGGCAACTCCTTGCATGGACCCTGTCACTACCACCAGTCAGTGCTCTCTAGGATTTTTCTCCCCCTCAGGCACCAGTGTCCAATTATACCAGGCCTCTAACTGAACCTCAGGTAATAGACGAAAGAGAGCACTAGGTTTAATCCTGACTGGGGCAGGTGTAGTAATAGGGCTCCTGGCTCCTTGGTGAGTATTTGCGTATCAAGAAGCCACTCTCCATAATCTGACTTTGTCTATAGAAAATACTGTGTAATCCTCTGCTCGAGCCATCGACGATCAACAAATGAGCATTGACTTTCTGCCTAGGGTGGTCTGAGAGCATCATGTAGTTTGGACTACTTGCTACCTGAACAAGGAGGCGTTTGTGCAGTAGCCAACACGTCTTGCTGTACTTAAATCAACACCTCTGGAGAGGTGGAAATAAATGTGAAGAAAGATTTACAAAGAAAGCTGAGGAGGTAGAATGTGACTATTTAATAACAGCGACAGGAATCAGGGTCTTGGAGGGAACGTTCTGGCACTTCTGGAATTGTATCCAGTGGCCGGAAGCTTTTAGATGGTCACCACCGAGGACGTTGAGGCTGAGGAGTACTTGGTGCAGGCAGCTTTGGAGGCTCACATGGCTTCTTGGGTGGTGTAAGTGGACCACAGGCGAGCGGGGGAGGGGGACCCCAGCCAGGTGGGGGAGGCTGGAAGGATGTGGGAGGGGGAAGCCAGCCAGGTGGGGGAGGCCGGAAGGGTAGGGGAGGGGGATGACAGCCAGGTGGGGGGGGCCTGAAGAATGGTGGAGGGGGTCGCCAGCCAGGTGGGGGTGGCCAGAAGGATGGGGGAGGAGGACACCAGCCAAGTGGGGGTGGGGGACGCCAGCCAGGTGGGGGAGGCCTGAAGGGAGTGGGAGGGGGATGCCAGCCAGGTGGGGGAGGCCTGGAGGGTGGGGGAGGGGGACGCCTGGCATGTGGGGGAGGGGCATACCAAATGGGTGGGGGAGGAGGTTGCTGGCCTGGTGGAGGTGGTGGAGGCCAGAAGGGTGGAAGAGGTGAGCACTCTGGTGCAGGCTTGATAGCTTTGCAGGGTATGCAAGGAGGTGGAGCCTCTGTCCCAGCCTTGGGAGGCCAGCTGGGAGGAGGCCTGGAAGGGTCTAGGGGTGGTCCAGGAACAGGGCTGAGAGGAAGAGGGGGAGGTTGTAGTGGAGGACCCAGAATACTGCTGGCAGGAGGAGGGGGAGGCTCTGGCTGAGGTTTGGGAACACAGGTGGGAGGAGGAAGGGGAGGGTCTGGCCTGGTTTTAGGAACAAGAGTGGGAGGAGGAGGGGGAGGGTCTAGCCCAGGTTTGGGAACACTGGTGGGAGGTGGTGGGGGAAGGTCTGGCCTAGGTTTGGGAACATGGGTGGGAGGAGGAGAGGGAGGGTCTGGCCTGTTTTGGGGAATAAGAATGGGAGGAGGAGGGGGAGGGTCTGGCCAGGCTTTAGGAACATGAGTGGGAGGAGGAGGAGGGGGAAGTTCTGGCCTAGGTCTGGGAACATGAGTGGGAGGAGAAGGGGGAGGGTCTGGCCAGGCTTTAGGAACATGAGTGGGAGGAGGAGGGGGAAGGTCTGGCCTAGGGCTGGGAACATGGGTGGGAGGAGGAGGGGGAGGGTCTGGCCTGGTTTTAGGAACAAGAGTGGGAGGAGGAGGGGGAAGGTCTAGCCCAGGTTTGGGAACACTGGTGGGAGGAGGTAGGGGAAGGTCTGGCCTAGGTTTGGGAACATGGGTGGGAGGAGGAGAGGGAGGGTCTGGCCTGGTTTGGGGAATAAGAATGGGAGGAGGAGGGGGAGGGTCTGGCCAGGCTTTAGGAACATGAGTGGGAGGATGAGGGGGAAGGTCTGGCCTAGGTCTGGGAACATGGGTGGGAGGAGGAGGGGGAGGGTCTGGCCCACTTTGGGGATCATATCTGGGAGGAGGTGGTAGAAGGTATGGTGAACAGTCAGTCCAAGGCTGGGGAATACATCTGGGTGGAGCTGGTGGCCCACTGCCCATGGGTACTGCTGGAGGGCATCTGATGGGGCAGCGTGTGGCCAATCCTCCGGGGCCAGGAAGGGTCCCTGCTGAAGCCCGCAGACCCTGCAGAATAGAAGCAGTTTCATTTTTAAAATACTTCAATAGGACAGACCAAAACACTACAAAGTATAAAAGCTGAAACATAATGATGCATGCAGGCGTCTGCAGCTAACACCTTCCTTCCCCTCCACCAGGTCTCAAAAGAGCATTGGTGCCAGAAAATTCTATTCCTCCTGCTGTTCTGCTACAGTTCAGGGGTGCTAAAGGATCCAACCAAAAAGCGAAAAACAAAAACTAGATTGAGTAAGTCACAGTGCACAAGAAACTTTGAGATCTTACTTAGGAGTAAGGAAGGAAAAGAGGAAGCCAGGCCCCTCTTGGGCCTTTCACTTAGAGTCCATCCAAGCCTTTGGTAAAAAGGAAGGAGAAAAGTGCCCCCACCCTCAATGCTGGAGTAAGGACAGAATTGAGTGTTCAGAGCCCAAGAAATAACTGTCAAGAAGTTGATACAGAAGTGATTACAGCACCCTTTAGAAAGCCCTGTTCTTCCATTCTGTGGTATTTTCATTTGTTCACTCTCTCTGTGCAGAACCATATGCACTCTTCCCTTCACAACACAGAAAGCCTGGTTTCTGGGTCTTTCCACTTGACATTACATTAAGAGCATTTTCTGTGTTCTGAAATGTCTTTGAAACATATGACTTTCAGGAGCTGCCTCCACTGTGAGGATTTACACTAGTTCCACCATCCCTCTACCATGAGTGATTTAGTTTGTTGCCACATTTGCACTGTAATCCATCCTGTTCCACTGCATGTGCTCTTACCAGGTCTTTGGATATGTGGTGGTCCTTTCATTAGGGTAGATGACTAGACGTGGGATTGTGCTGAATAAGAGGGTGTGAGTATTTGGAAGGCTTCGGGTAGACAGTGTTACATTGCATTTCAGGATGGTTGTCAGAATTCACAATTCCACTCTCAGTGTGTGAAAGGGCCCCCAGAAGAGTTAATATTTAATTCTTTGATAGAATTTATCAATTTAAAGTTTTCTCATTGAAGTTATATAGTTGTCTTATTCACTGATTCTTCACTAAAAACGATGAGACTGTTGTACAAAGTTAGCTTTGGTTTCACTCACCAGTTTGTGTTCTCATTAGTAGATTAAAGGCAAATCCAATAATAGGCCAGTGAATATAAGAATTCCTGATTATTCATGATTCAAAGCATATGTATAAACGAGAAAAACCCAGGCCTGGTGGTGTCGTGGTTAAGAGCTAAGGCTGCTAATCCAAAGGTCGACATTCCAGTCCACCTGCTGCTCCTTGGAAACCCTATTGGCCATTCTACTGTGTCCTGATTATCCATGATTCAAAGATATCCATAAGGTATGTTAAAATACTCACCAAACGGAGACTGAAGAGAAAGAGTATTACTAAAGTACCAATCTGCAGAAGGAGGTACGCCGTTAAAAGTGTTTCGTCCGGCTCAGGAAAACTATTGTCAATGGGCTGAAAGAGCAATATTCAAAGTCACAAGAAGCCTCAAAGGAATGGACAGTATAGCAGTCACACGGGATCATGGACAGAAACCCCAAATCAGCCTCCAAGAACCATCCCCCCCACCAGATATCTCCAGTGGATTTCTCTGCTTCCTGGAAGGTTGGCAGCTGGCCCCCTGGTGTTTCTTCTGAGTCTGGCAGTGTTGTTAGAGGTTGTGAGTGTGCTTTCTCTAAATAGGGCTCAATCTCTGGTTCCCCAGAGGCTCTACCTGCCCTTGTGTCTAATGCTGAATCGCACTTTTCTCATGGATACATTGAGTTTTTAGCATCTTAAAGACAAGCACAGGGCAAAAAAAAAAAAAAAAAAAAAAAAACCAGAAGATCACTACAGAGATGTCTTTATTCAGAATTAATGAACTTTTAGGGCTTGAATAAAAGCAAAGTGGTGACCATGAAGATGACACTAACAATGTGAAGTTTCTCTAAGGTCCTTGATTTTAGTTCTATTCTACTCCTCTGTGAATGGAGACAGACTTCCTCTGAGTAAGTTCTGACTGCCCTAATACCTGGTCTGGAAAGATTGCTTTGGATTTAACTGTTTGTTCTTGAAAACTCATTATTTTCATTCTAAACGTTTCCTTCAAGACAGTGTGTTCAACAGAGATATGCATTCGACAGAATATGATTCAGCAATAGAAACGAATGAATTATGGAACCAGGCAAGAATGATTCATCATGAACTTGCAAAATGAAAGTAGAAGCTGGGACAAACAACCCTGTAAAGGTGCTGCTTTCTGGGTTTTTGTTTAAAGGGCCATGTCCTAACGGGAAGAACTAGCTCTGTAAGTCTCTTTCCAAGGTAAAGGATCAAGGTAAAGGATAAACACGCTGTGGCATATTCATATATAGAACTTCTACTCAGTAATGAAAACGAAGCAACTATTAGTACACCCAACATCCTGGATAAATCTAAAAATGATTCTGCTGAATTAAAGAATCCTGAATAAAAACAAAAAGTAAATTTTGTATCCTTCAATTACATAAAAGTTCTCTAAAAATGCAGATCACTGGTTGGAAGAGGGGTGGCAGAAACGGAGGGAGAGGACAGAATGAATTAAAAGAATCAGCAGGCGTGTTTGAGGGGTGAAGGTTAGGCTCATTATCTTGATTATGGTAGTGGTTTCATGGCCATATACACACGTCCAAATTCGACAAACTGGTTACTATAATTAGGTGCTGATTATTATACATCACTTATACACGAGGTATAGGAAAAAAGATTAGATATACAAATTGTTCTAGTTTCCTATTTCCTTGACCAAAAGAATATTGTAAGTATTTTAAAAAAGCCAACAGGATAAAATTTATGAATTTATAAGCCAATTTAGAATTGAGGAAGAAATACTTACATTACGTGGGAATCCTGGCACTCTACAATGATTAAGAGTACACCCAACCTGTAGGAAAGCCTGAGAAATAATAGGCATGAAAATTCTGTATTAAAGAGAGTATATTTGAGATAAATATAGGTATATATAGTTACAGCCATAACTAGGAGAGATAGGCAGTTGCCATCATAAATTCATATTCCAATAAAAAGTACAGAATACTGTTAACACCAAGTTTCTAAAACCATTGCAGTTTTCTTTCAACATTCATTTTCATTCTGAACCAGGCCATGTCATGTCAGATTTTTGAAGTCCATAAATATTTGCATGAAAGAGGAATCTTGTGTGTTATAGATTAAAACTATGAAAATAGCAGCTAGTTAGCAACACAATTCCACATAGCCACTAACAAGAATTTCCTTTCATATTTCATAGTATTTCACGTAAACCAATGAATAGCAACATGGAAACTAATACATAAAAGGAATATAAAAATTTCTGGAATGTATGGTCACCACAACAAAAGGCAAATCTTGTTTCTTTAAAAACAAGATTGTACCAGTATTTTAGGAGAAAATAACTTTGCAATGGAATTCATACTAATCCACATGGAGTTTCAGTTTCATGCAGATTGAAATCTCTCTGGAAAATAAACTCTGAGCTCTCTAACACTTTCATCTCAGCCCTCACAGTTGAGGTGACTACCGTGTGTGCTTTCAGAAAACACACTGTCTTTGAGTAGCCACTGTCTAAAAGGGAGCAGTCATCTCAGCAAATTCATTAAAGAAGCGGATCAGATGCATGAAAAGGCCAAGGCCATCCTTTCCTCACTGGTCAAACACCCCAGTTCTGGGCACTCTTGTCCCATCTGGCTATAGTCGAGACGCTGGTGTCAGGAGTGCCCTACTCCCTAAGTCAGCTCAGACAGGGGCCACTAAACACTGTGGTTCTGCTGGTCACCCTTTGTGCTAGACTGAGTCCTCCTCAATCACCCGAGGAAAAGCTGTTGTTTCAACTGGTGTGAAAGAGCCCAATAAAAGGTGAGAAAGTACGGCATGTTCAAGGATTACTCACATTTTCCAATGGAGTAGTTGGTGGCCAGAGCACCAGGAACCAGAACAATACCCTTTGTACCTTCATGTCCTGTCCCCTTGACGAGGCTCAGTGGCACAAAGTAGGAGTCAGGTAGGTGTGGGATGGGGACAGGGCCAGTTGTATATGAGAGTGGAACAAGGGGTATGGCCTGGAGAGACGGGGGTGCTTGTTCTCCTGGGAGGCGGGGGAGGGGGGGAAGGGAAGGGAAAATGGTAGAGATGGCAGGAGTGGGATGGATGAGCGAGGAGACCACACAGGAGAGAAGTTGGAGGAGGTTTCAAAGTCGGTCAGTAGGTGAGTAAGTCAGAAGTTCAGTATGATGCAAGGAGCAGAAGGGTTGGACTCGCAGGATCAGTAGCCTTCTCCTGTCTGGTCGATGCCTTAGTAACCTGCATGGCTTATAAATTCTCCCTCGTCCAATCCCTGCCTTCGTCCCTGACGCATCACAATGGAACCCAAGCCTGACACACCACAGGTAACCCACAATGTACCATCCCAGACCAACTGCCATACCAACTACAGGTCCTCTCTGGGACCATCAAGAAACTTGTGATTTATGGTCCTTCCCAGCCCATCTTCCTTGTCCCCCACATTCTGGGTTGTTCCCCTCTTTCCTGAGCTCCCAGAATTTCCCATCCTAAGTCTTGGCTACAAAACTTACAGCGTGAATGAAGCCAGAGCTCTGAGTAGAAACAAACAGAAGCAGAGCAGGGGATTTCCACCCCTGCCCTCTCTCTGCAACTGATAGAATAAAAAGACAAAAATCAGTAAGGATGTGGAACATTTGAATAGCAAACCGATATATATATATGTGCTTATCTCATTATTCCTAACAGCTGTACTGGAAACGTTATTTTCAAGCACACGTGGTACATTTAAAAAAATCACTCTATTCTGGACTTGAAGCTCATCTCCATCAATGTCAGAGGAATGAAATCACAGAGAACATGTTCTCTTGTTTTGTGATCATAACATAATCGTGCTAGAAATTATGATAGAGCACTAACTAGAAACTCCCCATGGTGGAACTGGTAATGTGCTGTTTTAAATGAAACACGAATCAAAGGAGAAATCTCAGGGGTAAAGGAATATGTATGAACTCAGCAATACCAAAGCCAGATATAGAAAGACTTCATGAGCAAATAAAAATGTAGAGCACTATCCCTTAAGAATATGGATGTAAAAATCCTCAGTGTAAATCTGACAGCACATCCAACGGATTATACACTGTGAGCAAGAGGAGTTTATCCCAGAAATGCGAGGGTGCTTTAACATAAAAATCAATCAATGTAACAGACTACATTAATAGAAGGAAGGACAAAAGCCCACACATGATCATGCTAATTGATGCAGATAAAGCATTTGAGAATATCCAATATTCTGTCATGAAAACAGCTTTCAGAAAGTTTGAACTAAGAGGGATGTTCCTCAACATGATAAAGGCCAAATAGGAAAAACCCACATTTTTTTTTTTTTTTTTTTAACGTTATACTTGATGGTGAATGACTGGAAGCTTTTCCCCTAACATCAGGAACGGGACAAGGATCCTTGCTGTGAATACTTCTGTTCAACGTGTAACAGAAGTTCTAGCCAGATTAGGCAAGAAAAGAAATAATTGCCCACATTGGATTGGAAGAAGTCAAACTATCTCTACTTACAGTTGATGTGATCTTGTAAAGATTAAAGCCTAAAGAATTAACAAAAAACACTGTTAGAGCAAAGAAACAAATTTGGCAAGGTTACTGGATACAAGACCAGCACAAAAAATGGGCTGAATGTCTATACAGTAGCATTGAAAAATCAAGAAGTAAACCGAGAAAAACATTCCATTTACAATAGCATCCAAATGAATACAGTACCTAGGAATAAATATAACCAATGAGGTAAGGTTGAAAGATTTGTACCCTGAAAACTAAAAAACATTTCTGCAGGAATTTAAAGAAGATCTGAATAAATGGAAAGGTCCTGTGTTGGTGAATGGAAAGATTTAATATCCTTCAAATGGCAGTATTCCCTAAAGTAATCCACATATGTAATTCCCTGCCTATCAAAATTGCTACCCTTTTTGTGTAGAAATGGTAAAGTGGGTTCTGATGTTGGTACAGAATTGCAAGGAAACTCAAGTAGCCAAAATAATCTTGAAAAAAAAGACCACGTGGCAGGACTCTCATTTTCCAATTTCAAAGCTTACTACAAAGGTTCAATAATCAAAACAGTGTGGCATTAGCATAGAGATACACGTATAGATCAATAGAATAGAACTGAGCATCCAGAGCTGAACCCTCACCTACGAGGCCAATTGCTTTCCCACAAGGCTGCCAAGTCCATTCAATGAAGAAAGAAGAGTCTTTTCAACAAATGATGCTAGGGGAACTGGATATCACATACAGAAATTGATGTTGGACTTTTCCTCACCGTGTACACAAACATTAATTCAAAATAATGATTTAAATATAGGTACTTCAACTATAAAAGCCTTCTTAGAAGAAAACAGGTGTAGTTTTCATGACCTCGGATTGGCCAATGGTTCCTTAGAAGTGGCATCTTAAGCACAAGCACCTACTAAAGAAGTCAAGAAATTGAATTTCATCAGAAGAAAAAATTCTTGTGCATCAAACAAAGGACGCTAACCAGAGAGTGGAAAACAAATACATAAAGAGAGAAAATGTTTGCAAATCATATATTTGATAAAGGTCTAGTATCCAGAAGGTATTGAGAAAACTAAGGACAAAATCACAAACCACCCAATGCAAAACTGGGCAAAGGAATTGACATTTCTCCAAAGAAGATTACAAATGGCCGACAGGCACATGGAAAGATGCTGAACATTATTAGTCACAAACCCTATTGCACAAAGCCCTCAATCACTATCCCATATAGGTCTACAATTACTGGTGCCTGCAGGCTCCCTGACCCTTTAAACCTACAGAGCCTGAAGCCCTGTCTCCAACTTGTCAAGAACCCGGGCACTTCTCTGTCTTGAGCATTAGTAACTCCCATTGCCCTGCCCCTCTGTTCTTTCCTCCTTTTTCCAGGCCCCTCAGATACCCTTTGGGCATTTCCTAGACAAACTGGGGCTCCAGGGAAGGTGACTGCTGAGTAGTTGGGCCAGTGTTCGATGCTCGTTACTAACACTCTAACCACATCATAAACACACGCTCAAGACACACATTCACACTGATGACACAACTTCTGACCACATGAAAATGAGTACAGCACACACAGATATTGTACATGATTTTTTATCTTCTAACAACCCATCAGCACTGAGAACTCACACATATTCTGACCACACTCACATCCTGCATTCACACACTGACCACACATTCTCACATTAGTCCACCTTAAAAACACACAGAAATCTGACATGCACACACTCATTGCATATTGTCCAAATTCCATGGGAATTTGGACAATATGCAATGAGTGTGTGCATGTCAGAGTTCTGTGTGTGACCATAGCAAACATACATACAAAGAGACCCTGAAATGACCATCTACCCTCTGATCATACCCAAATATGAAAATCATGTACACACCCTAACAACATACTGACCCCCACCACACTGACCATTCACTCTCTGCACACACACAAACACAGACCACACATGCACCCAGAGTTAACAGGGCATCTGGCTGTGCTTGTGTGGGCTTTGATCATGGGGCATCTCCCACCTCAGCATCAACATGGAAACACAGGGAGGGGTGCGGACTCATGTGACACAGGGACAAAGTGCAGGAGATTGTGATGTTGGTCCCTCATGAAGTACATCTGAGCCTTCAGAGCTGGTTGTCACAGTAGCATGTGAAACAGAGATAAGAGAGCCAAGAGGATCAGAAATGGTGTCTAAGAGTTCTCTTATAAAATACCCATTTCCAACTAAAGGATGTAGTTATTCCACTCAAGCTATGAAGAGAATTCGTCAAGGAGTTAATTAACATGTTTTCATTTTAACGTGATGATGGAGAATTCTCCCTGGAGATCAGCCAGTATTGCTGGCGAAATTCCTATTTCAATTTCTGTTAAATCTTATTTTTTGTTTAAATATCACTTAGAACTGAGAATGTCTGTCCTTCGCAGGGGTGCGCGGTCTCTGCTAAACAGCAGGCACAAAGCCACCTTGCCTGCGCTCCAGCAGCCGGCAGAGGGCGTGCCGTCTCCTTTTCTGGCCCTTGATTCCTCAGAGAGCTGAGACTCTGAGCTGGGTGTCAGCCTGGCTGGTGATGGTGCCACTGGGGCAGGAAAAAGAGCTTCGTTTCCACAGGACCCAGCCCCAGGGAGGCGCCCCAGGCTTTGGGACCTGAGAGTCAACAGTGAGTACAAAGCTTCCTTTTGGGGCCCTGAGTGCTGAGGAGAAGGGGCTTTGCTGTGGCTTCTCCAGGCCAGTCATGGTGGAGCCTGAGGTCAAAGGAAAGATGCGCGGCCCTGTGTACAGGCTGTTGTTAACTTTTTAATGGTTGCTTTTACTTTTCGCTATGAGTCGAAATGCACTCGACGGCAATGGTTTGGTTTGGTTTTTACTTTTAGAAAGAGCCCTGATGGCTCAGTGTTTAAGCGCTCGGCTGCGGTTGAAACCCACCAGCCGTTCAGCGGGACAAAGATGTGGCTGTCTGTTTCCTTAAAGATGACAGCCGAGGAAACCCTGTAGAAACCCTGGTGGAAGCCCTACGGAAACTCTGGTGGCGTAGTGATTCAGTGTTAGGCTGGCGGTTCGAATCCACCCGGCGCTCTTTGGAAAGCCTGTGAGGCAGTTCTACTCTGTCCTATAGGTCCGCTATGAGTCGGAATCGACTGGACGAACAATGGGTTTGGGTTTTTTTTTTTTTTAATGAGTCGGAATTGACTTGAAGGCAGTGGGTTTGGTTTTTGTTTCAGTTTTTACCTGTAACTTTGAAGTAGCTGGGAAATAGTAAAAAAATTGAAAAGTAAATGTATTAAAACCCTGAACATTAATTTTAATTATTTTCTTTATTAATATACTAGAAATTACTATAATTTTACTGTTCTAGTTTTCATGAAGGCGTTGCTGTTGTTAGTTGTGGTGGCGTGAACTGGATTCTGACTGAGAGCAACCCATGTGAGCAGAGTAGAACTGCTCCATAGGGCTTTCAAGGCTGTGAGCTTTCGCAAGCAAATTGCCAGGTGTGTCTTACAAGGTGCTTCTGGATGACTTCCAACCGCCAACCTTTTGGCTTATAGTCCAGTGCTTAACCATCTTTGCAACCCAGGGAATCCTCATAGAAGCATAAAAACAAACCAAAACCAAAAACAAACAAACAAACAAACAAAAACGTTGCCATCATGTCTGACTCATAACGACCCTGTAGGACAGAATAGAACTCCCCCATGGAGTTTCCAAGGAGAGGCTGGTGGATTCCAACTGTCAACCTTTTGATTAGCAGCTGTAGCTCTTAACCACTGCACCACCAGGACTCCCATGGAAGGATAGTCATCAATAACATTTTTAAAATATAATTCTATTTTTTGTCTCATTTTCAATTGAGATAATTGCCAAGTTTGAGGATTCTCATGACTCAGTGATGACGTCGAATAATTTCGAATTTCAGCTTTCTGAAAGGTATATCATAGGACCCCATCGTGGCCATTAATGTTTAAAAAAAAAAAAAAATTACCAAAACTTGCTCCAAGTTGGTATAATATTGTCCTAAGCACAATTCCTGAATCAGATTTAGATGAACAAAGAACGTTGATATCTATTTTAGTACCAACTATTGATATTTGACACAGCTTCAAACTCTTTACGATGAAATTTCTGCAGGACTTAAGTTGCTAGAATTTTTAATAGCCAAGCCAA